>NC_142176.1:35345678-35684428 GCF_026936395.1 Plectropomus leopardus | reverse complement strand
CAGGCTTCTCTGAGTATATAGGACATGGGGGAAATACAATGCAATTTATGTCAGCAAAATGACTTTGGAAGTTGTGCAAAAGTGACATGACTACATGGACTGCCAGCTGGCATACCTCACTTAACTGCTACTATTGTTGGTGCCAATTCCAACAAAAAAAAAACCAAAACCTTGAAGGTTTGTTATTCTCTGGGGAACTCCCCAGTGGGGACAGTTATTGTCAGGGAATCCAAAGAACAGTTTGGTTCCAAAAATGTCAAATGTTGCATGAAAACAATGTGGAGGCCTCCTCCTCTAATATTTTTCTGAAGAACAGCTGCTCATTAAACTGAGAACACCCTATCAAATCTGTCATGTAACTCTATTATCTGGTTGGCAGTGGGCAAGGAGAAGGAAAGGTTTTTAAAATGGCATTGCAAGGAAGGGGGATTCCTGTCCTCTATCTGGTTGAGCTGACAGTGTCGTGGGAAGGAAGAGGGATGCATAAGGCCCCTGGGAGAAAGACCTTGAAGTACCAGCCCTTAGTTCAGGAGTACAAGAACAAGGGATGGCAGGCATGGTTGTTCCTTGTGGAGATTGGCTGCAGAGGCTTCCCAGCCAAATCAGCATGGTGGTTGTTGTCAGCTCTGCGCTTGGACAAAAGGAGGAGACACAAGCAGCTTGCATAATCAGGGAGAAGGCAGAACGAGCCTCTTGCTGGATATGGAATAGGTGAGAGCAGGGAAGCTGGAATCCAGGAGCAGATGGACAGGGACTTCACCACCACTGCTGTACCAACTGGCATGTGTCATGGTTAAGGACTGAAACACTCAGTGAAGGTTATGTACCACCTGATGACCATCTGTTTCTGGCCGAGGTCTACAAGGTACAAGGTACAAGGTAGATTTATTGTTTATTTATTGTTGTTATTTATTGTTTTTCCTTAACATGGTTTAATAAGAAATTAAATTGAAGTTGATCCTAAATCCTGCCACATCTTTTTGGTGTTAAAGGAGGAGTTGAGGAGTCTCACAGCCTGGGGAAGGAAACTGCTCAGTAGTCTGGTGGTTCTGCAGCAGATACTTCTGTATGGCAGCAGGGTGAACAGACTGTGGAACCAGTGATGTTCTGGGCAGTTTTGATCACCAGCTGTAGAGCCTTCCTTGTACTAGGCTGTCTACGGTTACTGCATAAGGTAACTAGGATTGTGTATAGTTCACATTTGAACCGATGACAGTTCTGGTACCTGGAATTAGCCACCAGCCTTGGATCCCTGTGACTGGCCTCCACACTTCAGGGAACTTCGCAGCACTATCACCTCTGGTCTAAACCTAGTGTTCTCACCGGGATGTGCATTAAGGTACCAACATTTAGTACTGACGAATTTAACATGAATCACTACTCAGTACCCCGACAAGTAGCAAGTTCTACACCCCACTCAAAAGGAAACCACAGATCGCACCCCTAAAGGTGTATGTTACAACCATTTTTGGAGTCATAACTGAGTCAAATTGATATCATACACACATTAGGAGGCATGTGCTTTACGGTGAATAAGGACTGGTCTGACAGTGGGAATGTGGGGTGCTGTCCAGTTCCTGCTGTGGATCACTGCTACATGCCACTCAAAGATGGCTGCAGAGCGGCACTGCCCGTGTTCAGGAGGAGCGACCCCGCAACTGTCATGTCGGGGTGGGAATGTATGGACAGTTAAATCATTCCACAACCACAAACAATGATGACCAGAACCATCCAGAATCACGGACAATTATAAAGAAGTAGCAAACAACGTAAGAAGAAGCAGAAAAGGATGAAATTACATTGCACAAAGTAAAGGAACCGATGAAATCGTATTTCACTGGAGTTGCACCTTGTGCAGTTTTATGTGACAAATACATTTTTGATTGATTGATTCAATGTAACTTTCACTTTCTAAGAATATCATGATTTCCAATGGCCATTGCAAGTAAATATCCATATATCTGCTTTGAATTGAAGAAAAAACATGCCAGTTAAAAATCCAGAGTTTGCATAAGTGTCATTACGTTTTTAAGTATTCTTCAATGTTATGATTTTGTCTAAGTGGAGCCCATGCGTCAGACTTTGAAAACCCCTGATGTGGACCATAAACACAAGCTCCAGCAACAGAAATCCCACTGCAACATTTGATAGATTAAGATTACCAATGTGATGACAATTGTTAATATTAGTTACTAATCTGCAGCCACTGCTGGTCCTCCAGTTGCCAAACAGTATTTATTTGCTGAACTACAGGTACTTAGTATTTTCCTCTCATACACACCAGCTGACTGCTGCAGTGAACAGTCTCCCATGCATATGACATGAAAGCTCTTGCTGAGTGTGTGTATTTAAAGTGAATATATTGTTGTGTTTCTCAGGTAGATTGCTTCTCAGTATTCCAGCATTGTTTGTCAGCATCAAGTGCTGCAACACAGCTGAGTCATTCAAGCAAAAATCCAAACATATACGGGAAAGGCGTTATTTCAAAATTGCTTTTAAAACTGCATTCACCTTCAAGTATTTCAGTCTGACTCATCTTCATCTGTGTCTTTCAAAAACAAAATGACTACAAGGAAATGATTCACTCCCCTCACCAAAGATGTTCTGTCTCATTTCATCAGAAAAAAATCCTGAACTGTATTCAGCTGTGTCAGCTCGGCTTGTATAAGCAGGTATTGAACTTCATTGATAATTGTGGTGGCGTTATAGAAAACACAAGGACAGAAAAATGGGAGCTGAGGGCTCTGTATCTGCTCTTTGGTGCAAAGATGAGGAGGCGAGCTCATTTGTGAGGAAGAGGTTGTACAAACAAAAAGAGAAGCTACTCTGAGGCTCATTATATAATCCAATACCTTGCTGTTTTCTTACCAGCAGACACGCAAGCAAATGTACTGACCTTGAATGCGAAATTGCCCAGTGCTATTTGATCAAAAATGGCTCCTTCCGTTTGATAAGTTGAGAAATCATAATCTTCTGTTCTGCCTCAAAGCAGTCTCCGGTGCTATCGCACTGTAAACAGTGTTTTTGCTGAGTACCTGAACCCAGAGCAGCCTTCTCACCACCCAGGGAGAATGCCTTTGACTAATCCCCAAGGCTTTCTTATCAAGTGTGATTGAATAGAGCCTTCAGTCCCCAGAAGACGGGCTAACCTTTATCTTGCCTATTTACTATTTCTGCATCTCTTCTTTTCTTTTCACAACAAGGTGTTTGTGGGAAAAGGAGACCTGTTAACTGTTTACACCCTCCAATATGCAACATCGTTTCCCCAGTAGGCGTGCATTTGAAACATGAAAGACTCCGAACAAAATGGAAAATTTCCACTCCATTTGCCATGCAGCCAATCAGTGTGCGGTGACCCAGATAAGGAGTGTGATATTGATGATGACAGCAATAAAGACGTATTTTCACCACAAGCCTTCCTTCTAATTAGGTTGATCTGCGGAGAAAATAAATTAATTTTGACAAAATGCAAAAGAGGTGGTGTGCTGGTAGGATTACACAGTGTGACAGGAGGAAGTGTGTGTGTGTGTGTGTGTGTTTTTGTGCGTGGGGGGGGGCTGGGGGGGATTCAGAAGGTTTCTGGGGGTTAAGTGAGTCCACTTTTGGGGAATGGCTGACAATTACCACTGAAATGAGGTTCCCTGCCTTCAGGTGCCTCCTAAACATGGCATTTGGTCAAAGACGATGCTTTGGCTGTTTTGGAATTTCTTGCACTTCAGACCACAGTATTACTACAGTATTACTACTCTTCAGTCTGCACATTGACTGTTGATGAAGGCCTGTATTTATAACTGAAAAACTGAAGGGTGATGAGAGTTGAGAGGACTTGTGTTGATGCTAATTAGACTACCACACAGCCTTTACATAGCAGAATGACCAAACTGAATGGGATCTCTCCCCCTTTCACTATCTCAGTGCCTTTGAGCAAAAGAAAAAAAGACACACTGTTGTTTGTTAAAGTTTTTAAAGTATTGTAAAATTGTATAAAAGACCATGTAAATAATAAAGCAGCAATTAAGACACAGCTTTCTAAAATCCAGCTGTAATTTAAAAGACTGGCTCAGGGAAGCATTTTGTTCTGTTACTTTAAATGTGCGGTCATTGACAGACGGTGGGTAATGTCATGTCAGATATTGGTAAAACCATTTATTTTGGAAAATATCTGTATAGATGTTAATATAGAATCACACAGTGACCACATGGATGCCCTGTGGTGATTCTGGGAAACTTATAAACTCCTCGGAGACGTCCAAATCAAGGTCACTGTCAGCAGGAGAAGAATCATCCTCCGGAGAAGTCGCAGGAACCCCCTCGACGCCCCCAGAAGCCCCGGAATCAGGAGGAGGACGAGGAGCGGAGCCACGCCCCAGGGCGGCACGGGAGGGCTGGTCAGTATGTTGACGGTGAAACTCCTCCACCATCTGTGCGTCCAGGACCTGTCGGGCTGGCACCCACGATCGTTCCTCCGGACTGTATCCCTCCCAGTCCACCAGGTACTGTAGGCCCCTCCCACGGCGACGTGAGCGGAGCAGACGACGTACAGTGTACGCCGGAGCCCCATCGATGATCCGGGGGGGCGGAGGCGGCTGGGAGACAGGCTGTAGAGGACTTTCTCTGACCGGCTTGATCTTAGAAACGTGGAACGTAGGGTGAATTTGCATCGAGCGGGGCAGCTGAAGCCGAACAGCCGTCGGGTTGATGATGCGGTCAATGGGGAAAGGGCCCACGAATTTGGGGGCCAATTTCCGGGAGTCCACTCGAAGAGGGAGATCTTTGGCGGAAAGCCACACCTTCTGTCCCACCCGGTAGGAGGGAGCTTGGGAACGATGACGGTTGGCAGCAGTAGCATATCGACCAGAGGCCCGCAGCAAGGCAGTTCTGGCCTGTGACCAGGTTTGGCGGCAGCGCCGGATAAAAGCCTCTACTGACGGGTACGCAGTGTCCTTCTCCTGTTCGGGAAACAGAGGGGGCTGGAAGCCGTAAGCACACTGAAATGGGGAGAGTCCTGTGGCAGAGCTGACCAGAGTGTTGTGTGCATATTCAACCCACATAAGTTGCGAAGACCAGGAGGCAGGTTGAGTCGAAGCCATGCATCGGAGCGCCGTCTCCATCTCCTGGTTCATTCTTTCAGCTTGACCGTTGGATTGGGGATGGTAACCCGAAGACAAACTGGTGGACGCTCCCAGGAGGCGGCAAAACTCCCTCCAGAATGCTGACGTGAACTGGGGCCCACGATCAGACACCACGTCAGTGGGGAGTCCGTGGAGTCTGAATACGTGGTCCAGCAACAAACTAGCAGTCTCTTTGGTGGAGGGGAGTTTCGGCAGGGGCACAAAATGTGCCATTTTACTGAATCGGTCTACCACTGTCAGGATGGTGGTGTTTCCTCCCGACAGTGGCAGACCGGTAACAAAGTCCAGAGAAATATGGGACCACGGATGATGAGGCACAGGAAGGGGTCTCAGAAGGCCGGCAGGGGCTTGGCGAGGGGTCTTGTTCTGGCTGCAGATGGGACAAGCGTTCACAAAGTCTCTGGTGTCCTCGTCCAGGGTGGCCCACCAGAACCGCCGCTGTAGGACCTCCTTGGTCCGAGCTATCCCCGGATGACAGGTGAGTCGGGAGTTGTGAGCCCACTGCAGCACCTCCGACCGGAACTCCTGAGGGACGAACAGGCGGTCCTGTGGACATGAGCTGGGCCCTGGCTGGTCCTCCAGTGCGGTTTTGATCCGCTCCTCGATCTCCCAAGTGAAGGCGGCCAGGAGACGGGAGGCGGGAAGAATATTGTCCGAGCGAGTGGAATCCTCCTCTCCCATCAAAAACTGTCTGGACAGGGCATCGGGCTTGATATTGCGGGAACCGGGATGATAGGAGAGCGTGAAGTGGAATCTGGCGAAGAAGAGGGCCCACCGGGCCTGGCGAGAGTTCACTCTTTTGGCAGAACGGATGTACTCGAGGTTCTTATGATCAGTCCAGACGAGGAAGGGATCCCTAGCGCCCTCCAGCCAGTGCCGCCACTCTTCCAATGCTAGTTTAACTGCTAGCAGTTCCCGATTCCCAATATCATAGTTTCTTTCCGCTGGGGACAGACGTCAGGAGAAGAAGGCACAGGGGTGCAACTTGCCATCTTCTGCCGAGCGTTGGGAGAGCACAGCCCCTACCCCCACATCAGAGGCGTCTACCTCCACCACGAACTGCCTGTCCGGGTCAGGGATGAGTAAGATGGGGGCTGAGCTGAAGCGTTCTTTCAGGTGTTGAAAAGCCTTCTCTGCAGCCGTGGTCCAGCGGAACTGGGTCTTGGAGGAGGTGAGGGCAGTGAGAGGAGCGGCTACCGTGCTGTAGCCTCGAATGAAACGTCTGTAAAAGTTGGCGAAACCCAGGAACCGCTGCAGCTGCTTGCGGGAGTCAGGTACAGGCCAGGAGGACACTGCGGACACTTTGGTGGAGTCCATCTCCATGTGGTTGTGGCTGATGATGTAACCCAGGAAGGTGACAGAAGGGGCGTGGAACTCACATTTTTCAGCCTTTACAAACAGAGAGTTTTCCAGAAGGCGCTGCAGAACCGTCTGAACATGATGGACGTGCTCTTGCTTGGACCGGGAAAAAATCAGAATATCGTCAAGATAGACGAATACAAACTTGTTCAGCATGTCTCTGAGAACGTCGTTTATCAGGGCTTGGAAAATGGCTGGAGCATTAGTGAGACCAAATGGCATCACCAGATATTCATAGTGTCCTGTGGGAGTGTTGAACGCCGTCTTCCACTCATCCCCCTCTCGGATGCGGACCAGGTGATAAGCGTTGCGGAGATCCAATTTGGTGAAAATAGTGGACCCCTGCAACAGTTCGAAGGCTGAAGCAATGAGGGGGAGAGGGTAACGGTTCTTAACCGTGATTTCATTCAGACCCCTATAGTCGATACAGGGTCTGAGTGAACCGTCCTTCTTGCCTACGAAGAAAAATCCAGCCCCAGCAGGCGACGAGGAGGGTCGAATGATACCGGAAGCCAAGGACTCGGAGATGTAGGTATCCATGGCCTCCCTCTCAGGTGCAGACAGCGAGTAGAGACAACCCTTGGGAGGAACAGACCCAGGCAGGAGATCGATGACACAGTCATACGGTTGATGAGGTGGTAGAGAGGTGGCTCTAGACTTGTTGAAAACCTCCCTAAAATCGTGGTAATCAGAGGGCACCCCGGAGTGGTCTGGAGAGGGACTGGAGCTAGCAGACGGTGTGGGCGTGACCCTCCGTTGGAGGCATATCTGCTGGCAGGAAGAACTCCATGCCAGAACCGATCCCGTGGCCCAGTCTATGTGGGGGTTGTGGCGTCGCAGCCACGGATATCCAAGGATCAGTGGTACGTTGGGAGAATCCAGGATGTGAAACTGGATGGTCTCGTGGTGTTCACCTGCCAGGAGCATGGAGAGGGGGACGGTCTGATGAGTTACTGTCCCCAGGAGATGTCCATCTAGAGCACGAGCCGGCACGGAACGAGGAAGAGGGACCTGCTCAATCCCCAGCTGATGGGCGAGTTCCTTATCGATGAGGTTAACGTCGGCCCCAGAGTCAACGAAGGTAGCGAGGGTGTGGGAACCCTCTTTCAGCAGGAGCTGGACGTGGAACAAAGGACGAGGGTTAGGGACAGAGTTCTGGGAACGGCTCAGCAGGATGCCCCTCTCTACTGCTGAGCCCTCCCTTTTACCGGGAATCTGGAGACAAAATGGCCGCCCTGACCACAGTAAAGGCAGAGGTTTCCCCGTCGTCGTCTTTCCCGCTCCTCAGGAGACAACCGGGTATGACCCACCTGCATGGGCTCTGAACCCCCTGGAGCGGAAACGGGAGGCAGACCGGGAACCACCGGAGAACCCGGCTGGCGAACCGGAACATGATGAGCCCCTCCCTCTTGGCATCGCTCTTTTCTCCTCGCCTGAATGCGTTTGTCCAACCTCATGGTAATCTCAATGAGTCCATCCAGAGAATGAGGTAGATCGAACGACACCAGTTCGTCTTTAATATACGGGGCTAGTCCGTTGAGGAAGGCGTCGCACTGAGCGGCCGAATTCCAATCGCTCTGCCGAGCTTGGGTTCTGAACTCAATAGCGAAATCTGCAACTGTCCGATCTCCCTGCCGTTGATTCAGCAGCCCCCCTGTGGCATCGGGACCCACGGAGACGGGACCAAAAACCTTGCGCAGCTCCTCAGAAAATGCCTGAAATGAAGCACAGGCTGGCGTGCCTCTCTCCCACTCCGCCGTTCCCCACAGACGTGCTCTACTTGTGAGGTGGTTGATGGCGAAGGCGACTCGAGCTCCTTCCGTGGCGAATGTGTGGGGCTGCAGGGCAAACAGGATCGAGCAGTTGGTGATGAAGGGATTACAACCCTCCGGATCCCCGGCATAGCGTTCTGGTGCCCCCACATGCGGTTCTGATGCCATGCTGGGGGGAGGCGTTGAAGTAGGAGCAGGACTCGGAGCTGGAACGGCGTGCTGGGTTAACGATGTAGCCATCTGTTGGACCTGGTTGGCTAACAAGGTTAGAGCTGAGGCGGACTGACGAGCCTCCGCCGCGTTGGAGGTGAGCTGAGCCTCGTGTTGCTGAAGCATCCCCTCCACGCGGGCTAGGTGGGACTGCAGAGCAGTGGAGTCTGCTGGGTCCATGACTGGCCAGATTGTACTGAAACGAGTGTGTATTGGACCCAAATGCAGTACTCGGATGCTCGATGACGGTTGGTAATAAACTTTATTAAAACCAACACAATAATAGTCAAGTCTGCTCAAAGTCAGTGGTGCGAAAAGTTCGTTCTTCAGGCTGAGAGCCCAAACACAGTCTCTGGGAATCCCACGAGGAGAAGACACGAACCTTGCAGTTGCTGCAGCTGGAGAGCAGGAAGCCCCGTAGCGTGTCGAGCCGACAACACGTGGTGAACGATCGTCGTCGGTTGAGCACAGGGATAGTCGAGGGCAGGCAGGAGTTCCGTAACCAGGTAAGCAGTCCGCGAAGGCAGCAGCACCGATGAGGAGAGAGCAGAAGGATTGTCGAAGCCAGGCAGAGGAGAAGTAACCAGGAGAGCAGTCAGGATTCTGAAACGCCGAAACAGAGCACGTGGTCAGGGACAGAAGGCAGGTAGGTACACAAGGAGTCAGGCGAGGAGAGTTGGTCAGGGACGGGCAGAGTCGGCGTCGGAAGGTCTGGCAGAAGAACGCTGGAAAGTCTCGCATAGTGCAGTAGAACAATCTGGCAGAGAGTGAGTGTGCTGGAGTGGCTTATATGCAGGGTTGATTGGTGATCAGTTGCAGCTGTGAGGTGAGCAGGCTGTGGAGGTGGGCGTGGTTTGCAGGTGGAGTGAGCAGAGGGAGGGTGAGTGGAAAAGTACTGGCAGCAGAGGAGGAGAAGGAGGCAGGCAGGCAGGTATACACCATGACACTGTTTGCTGTAACCCTCCAATATCACAGCTCCAGGTAGATTGTGCATGTGTCAAACCCCATAAATCCCATGTGGTCAAAGAGTGTCTCATCTTTAATTATATACAGACACATATAACATGTAGTTCTGACCAAGCTCTCTGATTGGTGAATAAGACATTTAGAATGTGCTCAAATCTGCAAGACAGAATACCATTCTCAACACTGAGAATATTACTAATGCTTAAGCATTACACTGGAAAAAATTCCAGAACTGTTAAAGTGTTCATAACACATGAAACATGTACATGTGTTCATAAGCATTTCAGGGCAGTATCATAAAGTATGGACAACATGATGCCTGAAAAATCTCTACAACACTACTGAATTACAGCACAGATTATGAAAAGTAACAGCGAACTTATTAATGGTGTAAACAGAAAACATGAAAACGTTCATTTTTGAAAGGCTAATTCTGACTTAATTACTTATTTTCCCTCTCGTATAATGTTGCTTAATTGAGTGGCCTTGTCTCGTATATGCAGTGCTCAAATTTGGCCCCTACAGCCATAAGATGACTAAAGCTTTGCCCTCAAAGTGCTTCAAACTCAAAAACATACAAATTTTAAATGCTTGAGAGAAATCATTAAAAACTGACAAAAGCTAATATTCATTTTCAGATAAACTAAATCAGATGGCTGAATTTTTTTCTTGCACACCAGCACTTTTCTTACACTACCGGAACTCTTCTCTGCCTTTCCAAATCAGGTTCTCTTGGGGATTTATAATGGCCAAAAATAATCTGCATTACCCATGGCACACTGGGGGCACTGTGTAATGCTCACCTGTTTTTGTTCTCCCCCTTCTGCCTTTTCTCTGTCACCAGTGAATCTAATTAAGGCTACATTACAATGATGTTGGCCTGGATCCGAAAGGGCAACACAAAGAGAACACGAACAGTCAGAAGATGACACAACAGAGCTTTAAAGTCATCCTACGTAACTAAATGCAGCCTCGGAGCAGCACGTTAACATTAGTGCCACCACTAGCAGCAAAGAGCATGTTGATGTTTTGTAACCTGCAGCCACTACCATTGCTTGTGATAAAAAGAGCGTTATTTTTTGTGAACCAACTAATAACTGTCTCTTTTGGTTCACACACACACACACACACACATACACACCCTTACCCCATACACACACAAATATTTGAATAAGGGGGCTTTCATTTTTTTTCCACTTCAAACACTGGATATGTTTTTTTACGTGAGGAATTAAAGGATACACCACAGGTGGTGATTCTGTTGCCGTCCCCCCGCCTACATATATTTACACCATCCTAAAAGATGAACACTTCAGCTGCTTGAGAATGTCATAGAGGAGGTTGGGAGTGTGGCCAGAGTGGATAGGAAGCAATCAAGCAAGCAAGTAAGCAGGTCAGCAGCCAAAGTGCCAGGAGGAACTGTCATGCACGGCAGCACTGAAATACCAACCTCTACACTTCCTCCTAGAGGGAGGATGAAATCAGCTGCCGCATTAAGTTTCCACAGCAGAGGGGAAGATGGGGGATGTCACCCCACAGCAATCCGCTGCACACTCAGCAGGTGTTGACATCTAGATTAACCTTGGACTGCTGTGAGTCCAATTCCTCTGGAAGGCAGTGTCTTATTAGAATGCACACAGAGAGCTCGTATCCAATCCCTGGCTTCCAATGCTCCCAGGTACTGCCCCTCATTCACCAGCCTGTCAGTCAAAGGGTCATCCGAGCATTGCTGCAGGGACGTGGGAAACTTGGAGGATGGCCAGGACTTTTAACCCAACAATAACGGAGTCCGTCCCAATTCATATTATGTTGACTGCTCTTACAGGAGCTTTTCAAGTTCTTTCATGAGGGAGCAATGCCACAAGGCAAACTCAGTATGTGGTATGTGCAACTTAACCCCTGAATGCTTGGTAATTTTCTTCACGTTCCAACACATGGTTTTGACCAACATATACTTCTATTTATATTGTATTGGTATACACAAGGGCTGCTGAAACTGCTCAGGCAAGCTTAGTATGAAAGTTATTCAGCACAGTAACAGCCTGTAACAGTCACACTGCCTTGTGGTCAGTGCAACATGTTCTTAGTCAACGACTTTGCAGAGAAGTTCATGACAACTAATTTAAATTTGTCCATCCCATTCTCCAGTTCTACTTTGAAATGTTTTCATTACTAGGCGCATACTGTATATACCATCCTCAGAGAGATCTTCAGGTTCAGTTCATGGTTTAATTAGACGGGATGTAACATTAGCTGTATAATTAGACTGCATTCCACACCATGTAACTTTATTATTTATTCTACTGGATTGCTGAAAAGAGATGTACGCACTGATTTAGAGGGCTACAAAAAGGCTTTGACTAACAATATTACTGATTAATCTGCTTGATTGTTGTTTCATCAATTAATCAATCAGTTGTTTTCCTCCATAAAATGTAAGAAAATCATGAAAGGTGTCACAATTTTGACATGAGTATTGTGTCTAAAACTCAAAAATATCATTTATCGTTATCGTTTATTGTCATACATGATGATGAAACAGCAGCAAATCTCCACATTTGAGTGTGATTGCTTGAAAAAAGTCTGAAATTATCAATCAATTGTTGGTGTTGTTGCTGATTATTTTCCTATTTATAGAATTATCAATTAAGTAACTTTATATTGCTTGTTTTGGAGTTGTTCATTTTAATTTCGTATTTTTGCTCTATGTTTTCAATCTGTAAATTGACACTTTGAAAAAGAGATTTTTCTGGTTAAATAAATAAGTAATCATTTCAGCTCTTGTCTGAAACCAGACTTGTGACTCTTTAAAGACTCAAGATACAAATTTACCTAAAGACAGTATTACTGCTCACAATAGTATCAATTTTGTCAACACAAACTATGATTAAAGTATTCATGAAAATATTTTTCTCAAGATGAAAATGAAATGAAATGAGAGACAATCTAGTAAGGGATTGTTCCAAAAAAAAAAAAAAAAGCCACAGGTGAAAACAAATGTTGGCCCAGGGCATAAACTGGAGGGCCAATGGCCTCTTCCTTTCTTCCTTTCCTCCTAATTCCTACCCCTCTGCTCAGACCACACTCATCTTCAAACTCTATCTTCATTATATTTTAACTATATACCTTTAAAGTTTCTGTGTGTGGTTGTGGTGTCATTGTGGTGACACAATCTGTCCATGGACAGACATATAAACACCTGGCAAAATGCTCAAACATGCTTCGGTGGTAGCTCCCACTACAATAGATATCACTGGGACAGATATCACACACACACACACACACACACACACACACACACACACACACACACACACACACACACACACACACACACACACACACACACACACACAGACTTACAATGTGAAAACAATACCGGTTGTCACGATGTTGTCTCGACATTTAAAAAAATAATCATTTGAAAACTAAACAATAGTGTGGACACATGAACTAACGGTTATTTCAATTCCATTTTTTTTAATGCAGAGTAAGTAAAAAGTGCCTTGCAGTCTGTAACATTGTGTCTACACAGGTTACAGGTTTTAGGAAGAAACTGATTTGTGGACTAGATTTTTTTACATTCCATTGAGAGTTAAACAAGAGGGTGAAACTAATCCGCTGGGACTATGACTATGAAAACATGCAGAGGATGTAACACAATTCTTTGGGCAACAGTTCACGTTGAACTGTTGCCCAAAGAATGGTGTTACAAACTGTTGTATGTGCAGTTTTGTAGGATATTATAAACCATGTATGAGGACATGTTGAACATTAATAAGCGCTGTGGATACCAGGTTAACATACTTTCAGTTCAGTTCTTTTATGCTATCAGAAGGAATGAACAAATTCCAGGATTAATGTCAGCTGTCAACCAACGAAATGTTCACTTCGACGTTTAAGAAATACCACTACTTTATTTAAAGTTTTAACTCCTCTCAAGCTGAACCCACACTTGACTGAGTATTTTAGTGTAGTCCTGAGTATATCCAGTTGCTGGATTATTCTCTGCTTTGCAGTGGAAAGCACGGGTGGCTGCCACAATGCTAATGCTAATGCTAGGCGAGCAGGAATGTCAGAGAGAGTGGTTCTGTTCAAACAACCAGAGCTTAAAAATAATGTCTGAATTTACCGAGGGGAGTCAGTCTGTTACTGCAAAGCAGAGCAACATGGACACTGTGTGAGAACAAATAAACACGGCCTTCTCCAAGGACCTCACAATTAATACCAAAAAAACATGGCGACTATGTATAACAGAGATAGCGACAGCTTTAGCCTCAAAATCCATAAAAGACAGACATTTTAAATGCATGACAAAAGTAATTTAAGTTAAACCTAAACTAATGTACAAACTAAACTAAATCAGATGCAAAAAATGGCATTAATGCACAGGTTTATCTCAACATATGACTGAATATTGTTTATGAAGACTGGCTGGCTGTTTTGTTGATAAAAGTCACAGTGCAGACAGACATGGAGAAGCCCTCTCTGCATCTCTCACCCACAACTGTGATAGCTTTGTTTAGCAACATGTCAGACATTTCCATGGAGACTATCAGCTGCATTTTCTCTCCATATGTCTATTAATTAACCCATACACCGTGAACCAAATACCACTTTTCGTGCGCTGACATCACGCATGCTAACTTACAAAACTGAATTAATATTCTCTTGTACTCACAAGTCCCACGGTACACAAGCTGTTGCCATAGCAACTCTGAGAAAATGGCATTTCAGATGGGGATGTTGATCACTCCTGATAAGTATGGACAACATTTTACATTCTGTCCCTCTACATGAGGATGAATAAAACATTGGAGGAATAATAAACCTTTCAAAACAAGGTTACAAAGGATGTTTTAATAAAAGGCTAAAAATCTGTGAACTATTGTCACAATAAATGAGTATAAGGAACACTGAATGATACACACACATTTAAAATAGACATAGCATCAAAATCCAAGCAGTGCCTTACTTGCTGTATCGGCATCACTGAGTCATTTTATTGCCCAAAAAGTATTCTGTGTAGCACCCTAAATAATTTAAAATGTAACCCTCTTAAGCTCATCATAACAATATGAAGTGTCTGAATTTGCAAATCATTCAGATTGGATGGTGTGCACTGCACTTGGTTAAGCACAAATCTGACAATATGTTCTAGGAAGGCAATGAGCCTTGCGCAAAGAAGGCTGGGTTTTTTTTTGTTATTTCTTTGTTGCTAGCAATGGTGATGCATCTGTGTCAGACATGTCAGTCATGTGCAAAACACATGCCCGAGCACTTGCCCTGCTTATAAGGAAAGCAGCACAGAAGAACAGGGTGTGGTTGCATGATATCCTGACCTCTTGAGAACATTCTATGGGGTTCAATCTAGTGAAGGAGGTTCTTTCAACAGCAACCTGTTCCATGTCCACTGTTGGCTAAGTAGGGAGCAGCTTGACACTCTGCTGGGGAGAGTTGGACCTCAGATCACAAGGATTAGAAAAAAATTCCAAGAGCCACCACCTCCAACAGACCTTGTAAGGTCATTAACATTAAGAAGCTTAAAGGTTTCTTTGTTTTTAATAATTGTGCTGATAATATGAATGTTAAATAAGCTTGTACAGGATCGAAATATTGTGCCATTATATTTCTACAGACAGTTTTATTATATCATCAATTTCAGCTACCTGGCAACTGGTGACTCCTACACCACCATTGCCTCCAGTTACCAGGTTGGCATGTAGTCTGTGGCAATCAATGTGCTGAATGCGGCCAGGGTAAATTAGGACAACCTGGTGGGCTGACTGTACTAAAGGCTGTGGATTGGAGAGAGATCACCAAGGACTACAGGGGAGATAGAACTTCCCCAACTGTGCAGAGGGAATGGATGAGAAAGAAGGTAATAGACATAACAACATAAGAAAAACAGACTTCTTTTTCATATTATTTTATGACTTATTACAATTTTTTAATTATTGTTGGAAGTCAGTAGATTACTTTTTTTCGGTCCAATCTGCCAACACCTCTGATGAATCAGTGGGGTAATGTGCCTAGAAAACATCACAATGCAGCAATAAAGGCATCAAAGAAGAACACTGCTTTAAAAAATGTGGATATGAACAATGAAGGATTTAAATTATTCAAAAAATCATCGTTACAAATGTTTTACGACGGAGGAAATGCACTCAACACATTTGTTAGATCTCGAAAATGTACAATGCATCTTGGTGAGAAATACTGAAAGTAAACCTAAATTAAAACTCCACAGGGCACCTTTAATGTCTTTTGATTTATATCTCAGTGGCAATTCTGTGAATCATTATCGCATTAATACATAATGTGAACACATTTTGGAGCAGTCTGCTCAGGGTTGCCTGTCACCAAGTTCGGATTTATTGTCTTGAGTAACTGAAATCTCAAGATGACGATAAGCAGTAACCACAAATCCAAGCCTTAGAAACCAATGGGAATGCATGGCCTATGCCATACTCCTAGTTTATCTGCCACCTATTGGCCAGCATAAATTTGCTCAGACAGCACTGGCATCACTGTCCAGATTCTTAGACACACTTAACATTTAGTTAATAATGTATGTATTAGGCTTGGGCGGTATGTAGTATTTTATTCGTTCATACCTTACTGAAATTTCACTGGGGTATACGGTATATAATGGTACAAGTGTGCATTGCTGTTACCCCTGTTCCCAGCTGCCTGTTCCACCAGTATAAAAACTGAAGACTGAGCTCTGGTGGTGCATGCTGTGCACTACATTCAATAAGTTCAATAGAAAGAGAAGCGCCTGTATTCATGACAGTATTAAAAAACATACCTTTGGGATTTCTAAATACCCTGGTACACGAGATTGCAAAAACCTAGCTTGCATCTAATCAGTACACGTAAAGGGAAACCACACCCATTTTCAAAATTCATACATGTTATTCCTATGGTCTAAAACAGTACTAATATGTAAGTGAGCAGGGCCGGCTCTACCCAATTTGGTGCCCTAGGCTCCCTAACCCTAACCCGCACCTCCGCACCCAATAACGACACATCCCGTGCTCACACATAATTTAGGAACATGTCACTGTTTATTTATCTGTAATGTTAATATATATATATATATATATTCTAGACAGAAAACACTAAGTGAAGGCGCCAGTGGGCATAGAAAATTATTATTTTATTATTATTTTCCCTCGAGGCCAAGGGGGACTGGCGGCGTAGCGGCGCCCCTCCAGCAGATGGCGCCCTAGGAGACCGTCTATATCTCCTATGCCAAGGGCAGGCCATGTAAGTGAGCAAAAACAACTCTCTGCCAAATCCTTAAATTAGAGTGCTAAAACACAGATTTGTGACATAATGAAGAATACAGTCTGGAGCTGCTCCACAGACAATGACTTGGGAAAGATGTTATAGATGACACTGAGAGCACCCAGGGGAATAAGTACATACCAAATCGATGTGACGTCACACTAACAACATCAATCTTTTCTGAATCAACAACTGGCAATTGGCTTCAATAGTGTAGACATGTGAAATCAGCAAACCTGTTTATTTCTGTTGCCACTTTCAGCCGTAACTGTACACAGTGGTCTGACCTCTCTGACGTTTCTGCTGTGCTAATTTTATGAACTTTCTTGCTTTGCTCAAACCAGATCCTATGGCACGAAAGCAAAGCAATGTATTGCTGTGGACAGGGCAGCCATAAACATATTTCTGCTATCTAAAAAATCATTACAAGTTGAAGTGTACCTTATATATCTGAAATATTTGGACTGCTTTACCTTACACACTGACTGACTGAGGCAGCGGTAGGCCAACAACTCAAGTGTTCTGCAAAATAAAATTATAATTTTTGTCAATAGAGTCTGGTGGCTTTGACATAACAGCTTTGGTTGTTTGTTTGTAAAAGCTGTCTGACAGCAAGGTAAAGTAGTGAAAATAATCTAAATATAATGTAAACGGTTATAGATTACTTTTGATGGGCCTTTTTATGTGGCTAAACATTAACCAATTGAGGCAGAATTTACTCAGCACTTTTTTTCTACTTAGGAGCTAGTTTGAGTAAGTGTGATTTAGTCTTTTCTGATTCATAAACACTACAACTGAATAAAGCTCATTCGGGTACAACTCATGGTCACAAATATTGACTGAACTTTAATAGGAAATGAAAAATAACATATTGTAATTTATTTAACTAGTGTTACTCTAAAACCATACATTAATATGAGTTTAAAAAATCTGGACCAAAAGGCATTTTATATAATTGTTGACAGTAACAACCAACATAAAAAAAGCTAAAATTAAACTATCTGGCATCTTTTTTTTTTGTTTGTTTCTCTTTTTTACTGGTACTTATATTAGCTGATCTAGTTAATTAAGCATTTGGCACTAACTGATGCTTGTGTGAAGTGCTCTGCCACTATGTTGACTGAACACTTACTAGCCAACTGAATGTAGATTATTTTGTGCCAAAACACCAGAGGCACAGTGATTGGCTTCTGAGCCCACCCTACGAGAGGTGCTAAAAATGGCAAGGCTGAATTTACTATGGGATGATGGAGTAATGATTTG
Organism: Plectropomus leopardus; assembly: GCF_026936395.1. Taxonomy (NCBI): domain Eukaryota; kingdom Metazoa; phylum Chordata; class Actinopteri; order Perciformes; family Serranidae; genus Plectropomus; species Plectropomus leopardus. Next base: position 35,666,433 of record NC_142176.1, on the reverse strand, counting down.
CAGGGATCTTGATTTGCTGAATTGAGACAGACTTATCAGATGACAATAAATTTGACGCCATACCCTCAGCATCCGAACATGCATCAAAAACGCTGTCTCACAACTCTCTGTGACCGACTTTGTTATCCCTGTTACCGTTGCAGTTTCAGTATCAGTATCAGTGCACCTCTATTCAGATTCTAATTTTGCAACAAAGTGGTGAATTTACTCAGCTGTAAACCTGCTGACTGGCTGCTCGCACATTGTGAATGACACGAAGTGAAAGTCTCACAGTAAATCCCCCTAGCAACACTGAACCCACTTTACGTTAAAAATGCTCAAAGTTTGCTAGAGCATGTGCCTCTCAGTCAGGTCACTGTGGAGCAGAAGATTAAACAGTGTTAAGGATACTCTCCAGTGGTGACTGAAGAGGACGGTTCACTTTGAATATTAGACTTCAGAGCGGGACATTCGCTAGATTAAATATCACTCTTGTAGCCCACAGACCATACAGTCTTGACATGTAGGGTCATGTTAAGATGCTTCTCTTCATTTGGGCCCTCTAATGTATGTACCTGTGCCAGACCTTAAAGCTTGGAGTATAATTACACCTGCCTTAAATGTCTGCTCAACTTTACTGCAGTGCAGAAGTCCAGTCCTTCCACCTATAAAGGCATTTTGATCGGGGATTATGGATGTGTGATGGAAGGATTAAGACCCAATTAATTTGAGGGCTGTGAATGATGACGATGTTTGAAGACTTTTCTTCTCTTTCTTCGGCCTCATTGGAGTGGAGCACCGTTGCCCGTGTGCAAATATTTTTAAGATCTATAGTCCATTAACAGTAGGATTTTCAACAAATCATTTCTCAGACAGCTCACAGGCATTTGCTAGATATTCTGCCATGCCGTGTGTGCATGAGAGGGTATCCAAGTGTCTGTGGGTGTGCACGTATGTGTGTGTGCCTGAGTGTGTGTGTGTGTGTGTGTTGTGCAAAGCAAAACTGCCCACTCTGTATTGCTGTGAAGGCGCTGGTTCATATTTTGGGTGATATACAGATTAGACATGCTCTAAATTCAAATAGCCTCACAGCTCAGTAATTCCAGAGTCTTACCCGCATTCACTTTGTGTGTGTATGTTTGTGCATGTGTGTTTGTGCATATGTGCACATGTTTATGTCGGTATAATAATAAGGTTTTGCATTAACTATAAATTTCTCTTTTTTCACAACTCTCAGAGTTGGCTGTGACATTATTGTAAAGCCTTCAGTAGCGATACGGGAGCAATTCATCAGAGACCCCCCCTCCCCCCACAAAAACACACGAATGCACACACACGCACGCACACACACGAATGCGCGCGCACACACACACATACACACACATAGAAAAAGACAAACCCTGCCAGAGTCTTTATCTTTTATCCTCAACTGCCCTCCTCTTTCACAGATTGAATTCACCAATCCAACTTTCCCTTTGTTAAGAAAGACAATACTGCTTTCCTCCACCAAACGTGGGTGAATAAGAAAATATGCAACAACCTGACAGCACCTTCTGCAGCAGAAAAAAAAGAGCCTCCTTTTCCTTTTTGGACTGAATTATGTATAGAGGCTTAGAAGACTCTCCCTGGCCACGGTGCTGTTACTTTCTCCATATTACTTATTCAGCATGTCGAACCTTAGGCCCCATTAGCGTAGGAGAGAGCTATTTCCTCAGCTCTTCATGTTCAAACACAGGCCCAACGCAGAAGAAACCCACTGTGAGTCTTCCATCTCTGTATGTTCTGTCCCCTGCTCTGCCCTCCTTGTGCAAATTAAGGCGAGTTTTCATACTGTGGCTTTGAGCAGAGTGCGATTTGTAAAAATAACAGAGGGGGGGACATTTCAAAGATATATGCCCCCGATCCTGTGCAAAGCGGGAAAAACAGGCTGTGTTATTTTTAATGTTGAATAACATTATGAGGCATGTGGGTGATTTTGTTGCTCTGGACAATCCAGGGCTGCCAACTCTCACACACTGACCGTAAAACTCAGGCAAATGATACTTTTCACATGCTCTGACAGCACATCCTTTTTCTCACGTACTATTAAACAAAAAACAAATTCATAACTGACAACATAAACCTGCAATAAGCTCAGCTGCAGCTCACTCAAAATGAAAAACAATCTTAAACTCACACAACATACAGGCTGATTACCACTTGCATTGTGTTGATTTACTCAAAATGTTATTAAAAACACATAATAGTTTTACATCCTGTCCGTCCTCTAAATCAGCAGCTCTAAGAACCAGAATTGTGGACTCAAGCCACATGACTTGGTTAATAATAAGACTCAAGTCACAAATTTGATGACTTTAAGGTCATCTTGACAATGTCCAAATAGTCTCGCAATTCAACTTCGACTTAAGCACTAATGACTTGTGACTCCACCTGGACTCAAGCCTTTTGGTGTAAAAATACTTGATATCTCCCCCTGGCCTGTTTTTTTGTATCCATGTCTTTTTTAAAATGATGCAAGTCAAAAAATTAAAAGGATTTAACAATAATAATCTGATGTGAAAATGGTATAACATTTGGTAAAGATCGCATTGTGAGTTGTTTAGGACTTGAAAATCAAAGTGGAAACCCCACAGCACCAGCCTCTTGCCCAAATATGGTCAGTTCTGGCTCCCAATAAACATGATGATGCAACTGAAATGCTGAGGCATCAAAACGGGAGCCTACAAACCAATAGGTGACACCATGGTATTTTTACAGTATGTGATTAAACCAAATTTGCACCTACACATTTATGTAACAGCTAAGGGGGGGTTAGAGAAGGTAGCTGCTGAGAAAGAACTAAAGTGTTTGCTACTTCCTGTGTGGAGGGGTTATCTGGTGATGCTTACTGCTGGTTATTGTTGTTGTCCAAAGTTGGCCTCATAATGTCACCATAACTAGTTGTCCCGCCATCTATTTTTGCTTTTTTTGATGGATTTTGGCATAAAAATTGACGAGATGCTTTGTAGTCATTAAAAGCTAGCGAAGATAAATACTTAGCTAGCCATTATTATTTTATGGTATAATATAACAGTTAACAAGTTTTATCCACTCCTGATTCCTATTTTTAAAATAGCTAGTACTGCTTATCAACCTGCACCATCTACTGGCAAGAATAGAGAAAGATGTTTTTAATTTATTTAGTCTGACTAAAAGTTACAGAATAAATATGCCTATTGGGGATAAAAATGACCACAGGGGGGAAATCAAACGCAGAGAGGAAGAAATCTCCCCTATCCCTTCCAGCAGTTTGCACCCAGGCTTTGAGCTACAGATCGCATGCATTGCCACAGGCAGTGGAGTCCCAGGGTTTGCCATATTTGTCTACAGGATGTGACATTGTTGCTCTGCATATCTCTGATCTGCCTTGTCTTTTTATGTTGGCTTGTCTTTATGAATCTGCGATGGAGAACAGAGCGTGTTTATTTCTCTGAAACGCGCGGTGCTCGAGCCGTCACCTGGATGCGGTGATTTGTATGTACCGCCTCTGCACATATCAAGTATAATGCCTTGAGTGTTCATTTTATATCATGATCCCAAGTGCTGTATTGCAATTGAATCTGGGCATTTCTTATTCCTTTGTGTCTGACTGCCTTTGACATGTTGTCAGCGTAGAAATTCAGAGCACCCTGCCACTCTTCCTCCAGCAACCTCTTGATGTGCCACAGTGAGAGTCGTGTCATGAATAAACATGCTGATGTACAAAGGGATGAGTGCTGGTTCAAGATGAGATAGACAGTTTACATGTGTTTGAAGGGAGGGTCTGCAAAGAGGGGAGTGACAGGGTCATGGAGCCCAAATAAAAAACCACCAAGACCTGTTTTTTTTTTCTTTTTTCCAAATGTCTAGCAATGGTTAGGACATGCTTGTGGGAAACTCTGGTTGTGGCTCCTGCTGTTGCTCTGCGATTACTGAAATCCTGTTTGTAGCACTCCTCTTCTAAAAGTTTAAATATTTTTTAACTTCTAGGACTTGGCTCTCGGAGTGGTAAAGACATGCTGAGCTCTCAGCATTGTCAGGAACAAGCAACAATACCTTCTTAGGTTTGGAAATAATCTAGAGGGGGAAAAAAGCTGGTGCTTTCAACTGAGAGGCTCCTGGAACCCTGGCAGCATTTACATGCTCGTTCTGCAAGTCAAAAACCTCATCCCATGTCAGACTGCAAGGTCAAAGACCGGTGCTCCGTCCTCAGGGAGTCCACAAAACAATGGCACAAACAGTTTAGAGACTTTAGAGCCAAGTGTGTGTGTTTGCTGATGAGCGTAAACCTAGAACACACACAATTGATAATCCTCGCTCACACATCTCACCAAAGCCCCCTCTTCTCCCTGTGGGTTTTTAAACAGTTCCTAGCCAGAGAATTTTAGCTGAGCATGTGAGCACTTCCATAACAGACCATGCATTAAACTCTTTCCCGAAAAAAACTATTGGCACAGCAGGTCTGTTTTGGATTTCTTCACATGCAGAAGTGGTGTGCATATTACAAGCAATATTTGGCATCTAAAGAATTCGCAGGTCATAAGCTGCAAAGGTCAGCACAATCAGCTCACTAGCTTTCTACCTAGTAGGGGTGTAACTGTACAGAGAAGTCAGGGTTAGGAGTCATAGTAGTTGTGAGTTAAGTACAGTTGAAAAATGCATTGGGGTTTGTTTCTTTTCATGTATTTTGTATGTAAAATTCTTGCTGGGGAGACCATTTTGCCCTTTAATAACTCTGGGTAAACTATTTTCATTATAAAAAATAAGGGACATTTTGTTCTGAGCTTGCACAATGTAGTACAGAAGTCTTCAAAGACTTTCCCAAAAGCCAGCACATCATAACAAGCTGTGAAACTGAAAAGCAACTGAAAATACTAAATTCATAGGATAATATTAAACAAACCTGTGCATTAGGAGTGGTGTTTCATTTGGTTACACCTTGACTGATATTTAAACATTTAAAGCACCCAAACAATTATCATTCCAATGATCGGCAAATCAGCATATCATTTGCACTCGCCATAAAATGACAAAACCACTGATTTTGCTAACCTCAGCAAAAGCTGTTAACAGTGTAGACTACCGCTTAAATTTTGCAGGCGGTAATTGTGCTTATGAACGTTGGTTCCATATTATGTGCATCAATCTACAAAAGCAGCAAACCCTCCCATTGTATTGTGATTGTTTGTTATAAATATACTAACAGTGCCAGCACTAAAGTATGGAAGTAACCAAACCAGAGTTACTTCAAAGGCCAAAGAGTATATCATTAACTCATTTTGTGTACTTATAGGTTAAATAAAAAAATAAATAAATAATTCCCCTTTAAAACAGCACATCCACTGTGGTATTTTACAAATGTGTGGAAACCAGTAATGAAGTGTAGCTTTATAGTTTCTGTCCTGCTCTGTATTGCATTTGGTGAAGTTTAAATTCCAGCAACTGGAAACACTAATAAAAGGTAGCTAGAAACAGCATTTTCAGCTAAATCATAAACCTCATGTTAGCTTCATAGATATAAAGAGGGTCCTCACATTAAATTAGGCCATCTTTGCAGTAGGAAAACACAAATACTTTTGAAATTGGTGCTATGCTATGTGACAAGAGGAAAAACAGAAAAAGGATGCTCTTGAGGGAAGGAGAAAACCTACAACTACCAGAATGCACTCCTCTGTACCAGACTAATTAACACTGGTGGGTGACGTAATGTGAGCTTGTCAGTTTGAGAAGATCTTAAATTACAGTTCAACGGTAAGCTAAAACATGTTTCTGAAAACATTCCAGGAGAGAAATATGTAACTCAGTAACAGAATCTTGGTGTATTTGATTAGTGTTGCTTAGTTTTAGATTTTTTTAAAATTTTTTATTTAGTGTCCATTTTCACTGTGCTTCACTGCTTAAGCAGTATGGGCCGAAATTCCTGTTTCCACTTCCTGAAAATCTGCAAAACATGGCTAGCTACAGCTGTGAAAACCTGCCAGCAAGTTGTCATAATTCAGACTGCAAAATTGATGGTCTCCAGCTAAAAAATAAAAAACTGCTTTTGTCTACTTCCATATGAAATCAAGGAACCATTTTTTTTAGTCTCCATACAATCGACTCTATATTCTTGCTATTCATTTTACTGCTGCCACATGTTAGCTTGGCTGTCTATCTCTATCTACTTCTGCCCATAAAGAGTGGTATTACCTGCTATAATATTACCAAACCTGGCGTATCCCCTACCGTTTTGAGCCGATTATCAGATGAGTCTCACATTCAACTGCTTTCACATGCATGTGGCACACACTCTGTCTGTCTCTTATCCTCTGTGGGTTGTGAATGAATAGGATGGAGTGCTGAATAGCAGCTGCTGAATGCTATGGCGGCTAGGCAAAGCGGCAGGGAGATGTTATCAAGCAGAAAAAATAGTGTCTCCTGGTTGATTTCCTAGTCATGTAGTCTGCTTGTCTGACTGCAGTATAGCAGATAGTGTCAGACGGACATCAGAAGAGGCCCGCGGGACTGGCCGCTAACAGATCAACCAGGAAAACATGTTTTCAATGACATGCTGTCTGAGCATGGGCTAATGTTGATTTTTCGCTGCAACATCACAGCCCATTTTCAAGATTGATTTTCTAATATTTGTAGTATTCAAAGTGACACTGTGTTCATTTTGTATGTATAGAAGCAGCTGCCTTATTAAATCAAAAGTCTGGGTTGTAACAGGGAAAAGTATTCCGATACCTCTGACTGAGATGCCATTGATTTACCCTGTTTGTCTAAATTAAATTCAGGTATAGGCACTGATTCAGCAGGAAATCTCGTTACCACAGGAAGTAATAATCAAGCATTCGCAACAAATTCACATTTTTGAGCCAGCAATTCAGTTTAGTGTTAGCTTTTCGACATCCAGCATTCACACCGCACTTTCACAAGAAATTGCATTATTTAGTTAACAGTGAAATGCAAATGGTAATCTAATCAGCAGGCCCTTACATTGGTAAACCTTAGATACAGATGTGAGGGGCTATTCCTTTTTAACAATTTTTGCTGACCTTTTAGTATAAAGCAACACTGATTGGCTGGGTTGGTAAATGTGAGAAAGATTACTCTATTGACATCCTCTGGCATTATTGCTGGGTACTGAAATCAAAATCCTGCTGCTTTTGTGTTTGGTGTGGGATGACAGTGGTCGGAAGTCTATCCGAGCATGCATTGGGTAAACGGCAAAGGGGCAGGAAAACATTATGTGATGGTTAGAAGTCTATCACAGGCAAACACATATTATTTTCTAAATGTACAGTCAACTGTTCATCAGATATTCATGACTGTGAGAGGAAATCAAAACGCCTGAGGTAAACACAGACATATTAAGCCCCTGTAGTTTCCATCAAATTATCATTCTCAATGTGGTTCTGACATGTTTTGAATACTGTATGGCTATGTTGGAAAATAAGACTATTAGGTTGAGCAGAGGGGTGCAAAAAGTTTGCAAAAACTCGCATAAAACTTCAAAATTCAGAGAAGGGACACAAAACCACTCAATGACCACAAAGGGACATGAACAAGAAAAAAAAAGAAAAAAAAAGAATTGCTTCTTGCCCATTCACTACCATCCACCTCCATGCCTTTACATTCCACCTTGCTACACACTGAACATCTAAACTTTTATGAAATGTGCCGAACTGACAAACAACATGAAAAGAGGAAAAGGGCCTCAGTCAAAATAGGAAGAAGAGAACTGTGAAATCCTGTCTTTAATGACTTTACAACACAATGTGTGTGAACAGTGTCCTCTGTGTTTAGACAGGACATTAATTAATGTGTCCTACTTTTTGACATAACTGGATTTATGATCAGCGCCGGGTTTGTTACAGAGTACAGCAACTTGTTGTTTATTATAAAGCACATCACTGTGTGACTACTTGAAGCAGTATTTATTCATTGTATTTCTTCTCTGTTCTGTTCAGGCAAGGTTTGTCTAATTTAATCTTTTTGCTCTGCTGAATTCTATTATTTTTGCAGATGCCAGATCCCAGTCAAAAACAACATAAAAATAAACCATTTTGTATTGAAGCCACTTTTCCCAAGAGCCTTAACCTTTACTCTGGCAGATCTCAATTTTCTTTCTTTTTTAATATTAAGATAACACTGCAGAACACCGAACCATGAAAGCAAGGCCTCATTCTTCATTTGCTGTAAGCCCTGCAGTACTTTCGTTGTCTGTCTCGCTGCTAATTTGCCCACAGTTACAGTGACCAGATCAAGTCCTTCAGCAGTCCGATGCTAATGTTTAATGACATCATAAAGTCTCGTCTGGCCTGACAGAAGAAGACGGTCAAGTAAACAGCTAAAAGTCAATGCTGGCCTGAAGCATCCTGGGTACACAGACCTCATTAATGTAAGACCTGCTCTCTTATAAAAGGAAGCAATAAGCCACAAGGTAGGACAGATGTCCAACTGGGAGACGCCTTATTCTGTCTCTGTGCTTAATCCAATATTCATGATTGAAACACTTAAAACTTATTGTACAGGAGGCTTTAACTAAAGTTTAATTCCAAAGAAATTAGACCACATGTGATAATACATTTAAACATCATTCTAATGCAATCATGCTCAGCTTGCTGCTCGTTTTCAGTGTCCTTTTGTCAAGAATGTGGATAGTAAAAAAGAAATCCCAACAAATGAACAAAACTTTCACAAAAAGTTCATGAAGAAGCATATTGCTGCATCCTGCCGACGTCAGGATCTAACTTTATGTGCAGCTTCAAATAAGGGTGCAGTTTGTTAAGGGGTCTCATCAGAAACATCTCAGATCTGCTGGGACTCAAAGAACCTTGTCTCTCCTTCACCGAGGCTTAGAAGACACACTTCACTCACTGTAAAACCAAACACTCAGGTCGAGATTAAAGAGAGGGAGGAAGATGTGAGGAAACACAGTTGCAGATTCTTAACAGTACTCCCTGGTGAGGCCAGAGACTACAGCGGGGATGGGAACAGCACAAATCTGGTTAGACTACAAGTCTGCATTTCAATCCCATTTAAAACACTTGAAACATCATTTTACCTTTAGTTGTAGCATTTTTGTTTTTTGTTTTTTTTCAAGTTTATTGCTGCAGACAGTCATATGTGCTGTTTTTAAATCTAACCACAGCACACCCTAAAGACACATTTGTTATCATGGCCAATGCATTCTAGGTGTTGTGGTGAAATTATACTTTATCATATACCAACTCTTTCTCACGTCAGTTATTTTTCAACATTATAGACCCATTTCTCAAAACATAATTTCCAGCAGCAGTGAATTATTGCGTTTTAAAGGTGTAATGTGGGAGATACAGCAAGAATTTTTGTTTAAAACATTCAAAAAATTAACTAACATTATCAACAGAATGTGTAAAAGTAAACAGTTTTGAGGTTATGTTAACAACATCTATGTTTTTTTTGCAAAGATATCTGCTGAAATGAACATGCTTACCAGCTAGCCCCTGCCCATTCTCTCCTGTACTATCACTCGTTCCTTAAGAGGCAATACTTACGTGTCCAGTTTGCCTCTAATCCAACATGAAAGGACAAAAAATGTAAAGCTACATCCCCCCTTTAGTGGAATAGTAAACACAAGAAAACATAAGTGATATGAAAAGAAGCAAAACAAGACCACATATTGCCTTAGCTTTCCAGCTCTTGGTGGGTAAAGAGATGAGGTTTTATGCAACTTGCAACTTTTTTTGACTGGTGACATCAAACGGTGGCTATTGTATCTTTCTTTAATGCAACTAATGGCACAAACAGTACCCAAAACATATCACAAGGCATCCATATATGGTTTTGATGTGGCTGTTTTCCTGCTACAGTGGTCTTGCTAAAATTGAGCCTTAAATGTAAACTGTAGGCTGGCACCACACATAAAGAATGTAGGATAGCAGTGTTATTGTAACCAGCTCTTAATGTTTCAATAGTTTGATTGAAGACATTAAGGGGAACATTTCCGATTTTCAACCAACTCTGTGTCATTGCAATATAGGCAGTGTCTGCATGCTACAGAGAGCTCTGCCCACAAATGAGCAGAGAGCTCTGGACACTCTCTGCACAGGGGAAAGCTAAACATCATTCCTCTGCAAACACTGCACAGGCTGTGATGGCATAGCCATTTGAAAATTGGCAAAGTTTCCTTCTAACTGCTGTAGCAACTCAAATTCAGATGGCAAATGTTATAAACAGATAAACACAGGAAAGGCTTAAACATGCGGAAAAGACAGATGCATTGAGAAGAAACGGGAATCAAAAATCAACATCCTGTCTAATAAGAGAAGAAGAGTTCCTCCGTGTGCTTTGCAAGGGTGGTGTTAAAAGCCACGGATAAACTCAAGGTGTAGCTATTAGATGCCTCTTTGAGCCATGGTCCAACTCCCTGCATACCCAGATGGTAGGCTGCTAGCCTTCTTTCATCTTGTAAAAGTGGACATGGTTTCATCAAAATGGATTGGAAAAAAAGATACTTCCTGAACTTTGGACAGAGCCAAGCTAACTGTTTTCTGTATTTGCAGTCTTTATGCTGAACCAGGCTAACCGGCTGCTGGCTACTTGATATTTAGTGTACAGATATGAGAGTGGTATTAATTTTCCCATCTAACTCTCAATATTACCCACAAAATGAAAAACTATTCAGCTTATCAGACAGAAAATGTCACTCCTTGATACTTATTAACAAATTAATTAAATAGCATTTATATAGTAATATTCTGTCCCAACTTTCGTGAACCATGAGCTGATAATTGTATCCATGATCACCATAAGCACTTCCCACTGTATTTGGATCAAGAAGCTTGTGAAAAATAGGATGTGCCAAATTTAGAAGGCTACACCTGTTACTTCAATGTGCCAGATACATATTTAATCAACACTGCATATCTTCCGCTGCTATGTAAACATGAGTATCCAACTAGAACTGTATTGGCAGAAATCCAATATTAAAAGGGAGTCTGGACAAAAAAAAAAAAAAATGATCGGGGCTTCCCTAACTGACACCAAAACCTCTTCAGCTGCAGAGTAGTAACACATGAGCAGATGGGTTTAAAGCAATATGGAAGTGCTAGTCCCCTTGAATTTGGGCACTTTGATGACAGTATGTGAGAAAAAGGCGGGGAACATTTGCTTTCTCTACCCACATTTGTCCAGCTGGTCTGCAGATTCTAATTGTCAACATTCTCGCCAGTCCAATTCTCTAATCTAAAAGCCACCAGCAGACCAAATATACCACCGTCAAGTTAATTTAAATGGAGCATTACCAGCATGATTAAGTGCCAGGCACAGTGCCAAAACAACTGCATCTGCAGTAAGTCCCGACTGGAGATGGCATTTCACTAAGACAAATGAATACAGACACAGAGAATTGGGAACCCCCAAATTACAGGCTAACCACAGGATTGGCCAAGAATTGGTCGAGATTGATCCTTTTTTTCTCCTCAGCATTAAAGCAGTATGTTTTCTCAAGCATAAAAGCACTGTGCACTCTGTTAGCAGATAAAAAGGTCTTTCTTTTTGTAGATTCAGTCCCTAATCTGTAAGCATACACAGTGGTAAACAAAGCCTACAAGACCAGCAGAGATAACATTTCATTCTTTCTATTTTTTTCATCATTGTAAGTTGCTTTTTTGTTATACCTTTTTTGATGCTGAATTCTTAAAAAAAACATAAACAACAGTAATTCCTCAGAAGGCTGAAACTGATGGTGGCAGCTCCTAAAGTCCTGCAGAGGTGTGGGAGCTAGAGACAAAGGCACAAGAGACACTTTAACATCCGTTGCTGAAACTGTGTATTAGGGAAATCAGTTTTGGTTATTTTCACTTTCCATTGGCCAGTGCTCATTAAAGGGTAACTTACCAGTTCATTTTTAAGAACAAAAAAAAAACCAATGTGAAATTCAAAACGGCCTTTCCTTTTAGTCCTGTGCTCCACTGCCTCATTGAGCTTCAGTGCTGCATTTCGAAGCTCTATTCATTTACAGGTGTTGAAATTTTACTGTTTTGTGTTGTAAATGTCTTTTAGCTAGGGAAGTCAATTTCGGTTAATTTTGCTTTCAAGAGGCAGACACTCATCATCTGGTGACTAAGTGGTTAATTTCTAAGAAAGGCAGGACGTGATTTTCAAAATGAACTTTAGTCTTGCCCTCCACTGGCTCAGTGAGCTTTAGCACTGTATTTTAAAGCGCTACTCATTTAGAGGTGATAACATTTTTAATGTTTTATGATATAAATGTTGTGAAATACTTTATTTTCTGTTGGCTTTGCTGACAGATTGTCGGCCTGCCACATTAAAGCTCCATTCCCACTGCACAAAAAAAAAAACAAAACTGAAAACACCCGAGTCTTTTTAATGCAATGAGAATGCATATGATCGGCATTCACACCCGGGTCGAATGACTCTGCGGTAGACACAGGTATTTTTTTGCCCCTGGCTCCAATCAGCATTGATGGGAACACAACATTCCTACATTGGCGAGATGCAATGACGTGCTGTCACTAATTACCCTCCATGTCCTCCTAAGCAGCGCTCAAACATCAATTTATATTTGTCTACACTGAGTTAAAAAGAGAGACTAAATAAGTTAGAGATAAATGAAGAGAAGTAACCACCGTAAAGTTTCCCCAGACCTGTTCCTTCTAATGTCTACTGTTTATCTGTTCTCTGGCCGTGACTGCATGGACACACCAAAACAGCACACACACACAGACACACACAGACACACACACACACACACACACACACACACACACGCTGACAGAAAGGCAGACTCATCTCCTGCAACACTGTGTTCACAGGTCTGCTACTGGCAATGGTAATGCAGTCTCTTGAATATTTAGCTGGTTTACCCTTGTTTGACAAACCTGAGTACATGGGCTAATTTTGTTAGTAAGGGGGTAACCTGCCCACTGCTCGACCTCCAGTCTCCATTTGTTTCTCAGTCATTCTGTAGTTCGCAGTTCGCAGCTCGCAGCGGCGGCACATTGGCCAACACTGTAACACGTAATATTCACTTCAGTATTAATCAGTGCGTGATTTTCTTCTTCTCTTCATAATGGCAGCACCACCCATTCAGACACTGTGACACGTATCAGTTAATTACATTTAAATAAATGTAGGCTTGTGTGTTACAGAAACGGCTGTTCCTCAAACAAACTGATGAGATGATCCTCTCACTCTTCTCCGTCCAAAACTGACAGAACTGCAAACGTCTCGTTAGCCGTCTATCTTGCTTTTTTTTCACCATGCTGCCATGTTACACTGCTTACAGAGAATGAGGAATAATGTGAAATTAATACAGGACCATCAGCTTCTGTCAGCTTGTCCACCGTTTCCGCGCCTATTTAATGTGAAAGAACAATAGGGAATAGGGACACAGCTGCATCACATCTCAGTCACACTGACCTACCTCTATCTCTCACTCACTCACTCACTCGCTCAAAACCCCATGCATAGCGCTGCAACTGCATGCTGCGGTCCAGCCAAAGAGTAGCAAAATTTTCCTATAGACCAGGAAAAAATATTCTATGCAGTTCATTAACTAATGTTTTAATTTAGATGATTTTCAAACCGCTTTGTAACAAAACATTTTGGGTAGAATGACATAATAAGACATAATAAACATCATTTGGTGGTGTTTTGCGGGCTGTTGGGGCTGTTGATTGAACTATAGGCTGTACTTCCACATTTCTGTATGGTCTGCCAGCCCTACCACAGACTCAAAAAGAAAACAGCTAATCAAGAGACACACCTGCCCCTCTCTCTGTCTCTCAAGCTCGGACCGGAATCTGTTTAAATGTATATCAAGATTCTGTTACTACACTGCCTATTTCTCGCCTAAAATGTTTTCAAAAATATAATTTAATGTCCAGTTTTGCCAGGAGTTTGTGTACAGGATTTGAGCACCATACTGCTTACTGCACAGTGAAAATGGTTAAAACAGTAAGTAAGCCATGACCCAGGATTCTGTTACTGAGTGCATATTTCTCACCCGAAATGTTTTCAGAAACATGTTTTAGCTTACTGTTTAATTGTAATAAGAGATCTGGCTGGCCACCATTGTTTCACATGGACCATTCCACATTTCGTCACCCACCAGAGGTAGTTGTAGTGTTTTTACCTCTTGAGCAAAAGCACCCTTTTTCTCTTTTTTTTTCCTCTGGTCATGTAGCACTAATTTCAAAAGAATTTGCATCTTTCTACTGAATGGATTGGCTAGTTTTATGTGAGGGCCTTCTTTATATAGGTGAAATACTTGTTTACCTGTTGACATCCCTACTGTGTACAAGGGTTTACCTCCTGTCATTTCATAACCGACACAATGCAGGAGTGTGCTGCTCCCACACAGCTGTGTGGAAACAGGGTTTATGCTAATAGCCTGTGTGTTTATATGGAAGGCTTCAAAGTAAAAGGAAGGTGCACGATGCAGGTTGATATTTTAAATAAGATCACTGTAGACAAGCAATTTAATGCAGAAAGAAAATATAAGCAAACACTGTAATGTAGTAGGATGCTTTCAGCAAACAGCATGGATATTGAAATACATAATATACTGTATATCAACTTGTACATTAAGTCTGTGCTGCTTGGTTGTATTGTTTTGAAATGCATCAATGACCATATTGCACCAATGTAAATGTGATTTTTCATTTCACGTACTGTAAATGTACACACTATTCCCGATTTAAAAATGGACATTGATGCAAATTGAAAGGCAAGATTTCAACAAAGTATGCACACTTGCAGGAAATGCAATTTTACCAAGAGGGAGGGAAACATGGCTCAGTCAGAAAATCAAATAATACAGAGCCCATTCCCGTTTCAATATCCTCCTCGATAAACATCAGTGGAAGACTCTTCGCTTTCCAGACGGCTTCTCATTCAATCAAGTCCTACCTCAGACCAGAAGCAGGGCAGTAATTTACTGGGTTTTTACTGTTTATTTTGTCTTAATGTGCATCAAGCAATATGCAGACAGAAAAATTGACTCATTCATCATGCCTCATTTCGGCATAATTTTAGAAACATGGTTCTGTATCAGCTTATTGCCAATCTGCCTAAGCAGGCACAGATCGATATACCAAACCCTACCAAATTCTATAAAGATAAGGAAACTAAATCCAGTCCTGTATAAAAATAAGACTTTCAGCTACAATCCATTTTGTAATAATCTCCACTGTACTTATAGTAATGATTATAATAATGGAGATGCTTTTTACAGGAATCTGTGCAGCTCCCATCCATCAACACAAAGCCCAGATGATACATGTGATGGCTGGCCTGCCTTCATTAACCATGCATGCCACATCCGTGTCTTGTTTGATGGATGACTTCTTGGCACCTCAGTACATTTCAGTGAAGCACTTGACCTTTATAGATAGGGCCCACTTCAATATACTGAGCAATGAAGGGCTCCATCAATTTAATACATGATTGGTTTCGTCAGATGCCTCAGCTGGGCATAAGTGAAGATCTGTTTAGATTTATGTTGCCAGAATTAGCATGTTGCTAAATGAATAAGTATATGAACTCATAAGATAAATGGAATGTTAAACGGGAAATGATGAATAAAAGATTAGTGTTTACACCCACAATAAATGCAGGTCAATGATTTTAACCCACGCTATTATTTAGATAAATGCTTCTTTACATTATCAGATATTTTAGCTGCTACACCTAAATGAGGATCCAAATCTCTTTATTTGCAAAGTAAAAATGCACACATACTATACCGTCTGTAGTATTTGCACATGCATTGTGAGAGGTGAGAGACTGTAATAAAAAAAAAAAACAACTAAAAAAAACTAAAAGGATACACCAGCCAGCAGCAATAGTGCACTTTCAGTCATTCAGTGCAGGGCACGAATACAGAGAAGTGTAGGCTATGTTCGGGTATAATTGGTTGGCTTTGATCTCTGAACTCTGCAGGAGGCTGCTTATGATCCGTCTCCTGAGAAACCTCCTCTGTGGACCTCCGACAGCTCCGAAACCTCCTGGTTCTCATCGTTTTCCAGAGTCTAAGACAACATGCTTTGTTTGACGTCCTCCACGGGTTCTCTCTTTCAAACCAAAGAAAGGCCATCTTCTATGTAAACTCTGGGTTTTTTTTCTAAACAAGGAACTAGCCTGTTAATCCCTCTGTATTAGAGGCTGAAATTTTTTGAGAATCCTGTGGGTCACCGTATTCCTGTGGGATTTTTGCAGAATGGGTGTCAACTTTACTAGTCATCACATGACTGGGCCTTTACAGGAAAAGAAGTCAATAGGAGCAGCCAGACAGGAATAATATAACTATATTGAACAAGCAATGTGAAGTTAGGAAGCTACTATAAGTTTCCACAGAGCATATGAAATATATCCCTATAATTCTTAAATGTTGTTTTATGTTGTATTTTTTTCACAGATTTTCAACAATTTGAAGATGTATGAGTTAGCACTTTAATGCTATATATCGCTATATTAAACAAAGCACAATAGCACAGGGTAATGTCTAACATTTTTTTGTCTGAATCATTGAGGAAAGAAAAACCATAGTATACTTAAAATGAAAAGGAGAAAAACAGCACAGCACATTTCAAAGGCCTTGACAAGCACATCACTTTGCCATGATGATGGCAGCGCATGTAGATGCAGAGGCCAGTAGCTCCTCAAATCGTTGCTACTTATTGCTTTATTTTTTTCCTTTTTTCGACTCCATGTGTCCTTCTGCTGAAGCACAACTTTACTACGATAGAGAAGCACTCATTAACATCAGGAAAATTTGTGTGGGACTGAATGCAGAAGACCGCGAAAGGATCTCCACCAATGGCATTTGCCAAGAAGTCAGTCACACCAGAGGGTAGAAACAAAACCGAAAGCGCTGGACAAAGAGAGGGAGGAGAGCCAACATCAGGGCAAGGCTGAACTGACTTAGACCAAAAGCTGTTCCTCTACCAAGCCTTCTTCTGGTCGCAGGGGAATAGAGTGGATGAGATGCAATTAAGGCTCACTCGGGAAATCAGAGACTGCTCTGCACGCATCCTTACAGAGACATGATTAACCCCTAAGACCCCAGTTCAAGCTAGTGCCATGGATTGGCAGACCTTCTTCAGAGCCAACAGGACACAAGACTCTGATGCAAATTAAAAAAAAACACTGCAGAAAACCATGCCCAAGCAACTGAAAGGAATTTTTCATAGTAGCTGTTAATTTTAATCAACTCATCCTGCAACTCCAAAGATGTAGAGGGATCAAGGACAAATTTTAATTTCATTTTTTAAAACCATGTTTTAAAAATGACTAATAAATCCACCTTGTACCTTGCACAAATCAATTCCTACTCTTTTCTACTCTTTTCTCAAAGTGAAGTATTTATTATACAGTAAATAAGAACCCAAACAAATCACAGTTTCCATGGTACTGACTATGGAAGCTACTGTTTGGTCAATATCCTTTTTTTAACTACAGTATGACAGGCCACTAGTTGATGCCAATTCTTCTTTGCTTGTGCTTTGGATTTAGTCCTGTAGGGATTGGTTTGCTGTCAGTCTCCGTCCCCATGAGAGAGTCTGTCATTCATAGACAAACAGTTTATTTTTTGACCTTTGCTTTCGTTGTATCCGTCTGTCCTTTGGTTAGCTTTGCGAGCGGCGCCGTGTCCTCAGGGGCGAGGCAAGGAGGATGAGATGAAAGATTCATACGGGCACACGCCATATGAGAGGTAGAGGGAGATCTCCACCAGAGAGAGTTAATTAGGATCTCCCTTTCCCAGGCAATCACTCTGCTCTTGACATTTCATCTCACTTTTTCCTGAACAAATCTCCCTACCACTGGAGGAGACAGGCAGAGAGAGTCAGAGAGAAAGTGCTTGACCTTGGTTAGGTGTTGTGATGCATTGCTGGTTTTAGTCCACATCAGTCTGCCTGCCCATGATAACGTTCAACATGAAACAGTGGAATAATCCCACAGCTCTTCAAGCAACCTGTCTCTACCAGCCTTCCTCTTTTCACCTGAAAGAAGAGCCCTCTCTTTGTCCTCCCCTGTGCAAATCCATTATTTTGTTTAAGACGCACACCTATAAATGTGCTACGGACCCATTTCAAAGGGCCCAAGGTTTGTCTGCAGCAGAATTAAAATGGTGAGACATAAAAACACATTCATACGCAAATCATTCCCGGTGGTGAGGTTAGAGAAAGTGCAGCGATACAATAAAAGAACAAAACAGGCCATCAACACTTACGATTTTTTTTCTTCTCATGACAATAGAAATAGGAAACATATTCATAGCTGAGCTAAACTGAAAACCCTTCGTGTTCAATATGAAAGAGATACATGTGATGATTAAACCATAACAATAGAGAGCCTCGGTCTGAGAGAGACAGAGTGTGTGTGAGGAGGTGAAACGTGTTTATTGTCCCCATTTCCCTGTCTGTCATTTGAAATTGGAGAAAACAGACTGTATTATTGGACACTAGTGCCAGTCCCAGCCAATGATCTGGATCTGTGATAGATGTGTTTAATGCACACTTTATAGCTGGCAATCCCCTGCCGAGGATTTTTCAGAAAGCTGACAGAATGGTTATAGGTAACCTGCTTGCGAGAAAGGGGAAAATTACCGTTCTGAAATGACTTCAACCCAAAGCCCAAAGCGGCTACATGTCTCTCAGTCCCTAGAACCTTTTTTGGCTGGGCTGAAATAGTTGACTGAATTTCCTCACCTCGCAAAGATTTCATCATGATTGGAACAACAACGAAAAAAAGGGAGACAAGTGGGAATATTTGTGACAAAACACAAAGTGAGGCAGGAATGTGACTTGTTTTTTCCCCTGTGACAGTGGGACTTTACAGTCATTGATTCCTGCTTTTCTGTAGTCACATACAGTACTGTGTAGCCATCTTTTGTTGTGATACAAATACTCTAGACCAGTGACATTCAACTTGCTTTGCTTGGGGGCAACTTTTGCAAAATGACAGAATGCCAGGGGCCAGCCACAGCAGCCCCATACATGTTTCTAGGATTTTAAGATGTTTTGAGGACCATTTGGACATTCCTAGGATTTTAGTAAGTTTTTAGAACTTTTAAGGCATTTCTACAACATTTTTAGGACTTTGAGATGTTTCAAGGATTTTAGCGCGCTTCTAGGATTTTAGTTCATTGCTATGATTTTAGGTCTTTTTAGGGATTTTAGGACATTTCTAGGATATTGGGACGTTTTTAAGGATTTCAGACAATTTCTCAGCTTTTAGGATGTTTCTAGGTTTTTAAGAAATTTCTAGGAATTTAGGCCATTTCTAGGATTTTAGGATGCTTCCAGGATTCTAGGATGTTTATAGAATTTTAGGACATTTCTAGGATTTTAGGATATTACGTGCTTAGCTAGGACCTCTATAGAGGGTGGCGGGGTATGCTCTACTGGCACTTTTTTTGATTAACAAGCTCTATTTTATGCACTCTGGCACCCTGTGTAAACTAAAAGTATAGAAACTATTCCTGGTGTGAATCATTTTAATTTTAATTGTGAATTAGACAATGGTTCCAGGGCCAGCCGACACCCTATCAGGGGCCAGATTTGGCCTGCGTGCCATAAGTTGAGTATCCCTATATGCTGTAAAATGCTGTTTTGAAAAACAATACAAATATTTGCTGTCCTTACCTCAACATCCAGAGTGCATCCAAAAGTGCTAGCCTCTTTGACCATGGCCACAACCTGCCGATTACTGCTGCAAGCCCCAGGTCACCTGATGAAAGATCAGAGGGGTCATCCAATCAGTGATGGCTATTCTGCAGCCCTTGGCAGACATTGGCCAAATTATGGATTCGCTCATTAGAAACCTTTAGATGGGTGTAGGTCAGCCGGGTTCTGACAAGTGTCAGTGAGATGAATGACTCTGTCACCAAACACACACACACTCCCAACCTAACCACCCAGTGAGGGCGACCGCTGCCAGTAGGAACAGTAGTCATGGAAATGAGGGTGGCTAACCCTGCCATGCTTAATTCATAAATCTGCCATTGTGACTGCTGATGAAGCCGGTGTTAAGCCGCAGAGCTTTACAAACCATTTGGTTTTTTTTTGACATAAGCTATAATCATATTAGGAAATAACAGTTTTCTGTTCACTTATCTGTCAGTGCAAAATTTAAGTATTAGGATTTGTGTGATATAACCATCCATTTTTTTTTTCTCCTTGACACGTTTTCCAAAAAAAAAAAAAAAAAAACACTCCGGTTGATGTAATTTACATTTTAGACATAACGTTCTCACTGTGAGCACAAAGCAGACAAAAACAAGAAATGTTGCCATTTCTTGACATTTAGATTCCATGGAAATGGCAATATAATCATACAGTAAATGCTCTGGCAACAGCAAAGATGCTCACTAGTCATAAACTGCAATTCAAATACAAATGGTAAGTCTTCAAGTTAATTTTAGGTCTGGTCTTCATAATGAGTTTCACTTAGAGAATAGTAATGATATCGTATTGAATGGGGGCCTATGGATTTTAACAGTAATGATGACTTTAAAGCACTTTTAACAATCAACCTTGATGTCTTAAAACTGTATTTTTCAGTGCTAAACTATCAATACCACTTTTCATCTGTCAAATTATCACCTGCAGGTTCTTGTTCAAAAGGATGCAGGCAGAGCATATATTCAGGGCCCACTAAAGGCAAGGATGGCAAAAAAAAACTGCTGGTAAGTCTGGCAGTATAAAGCAGCAGCTTTCAATTTTCAGAATCCAATAATGTAAAAGAAATATGTGTGTTAAATATGAAGCTGCAGCAGCAGCTGGCTAACTTAGCTAAGCACAAATACTGGACACATGGAGGAATAGCTGGCCTGGCTCTACCCAAAATCTGCCAACCTACACCTGTAAAGCTAATGAATCAACATGTTATGCTGATTATTGCTAGGCCTATGTTACAGGTAATGCTAGACTGATTCTCAGCTAGTATCAGAAACTTCTTCTCTCCTATTTATGATTGAAAACACTCCAAGATTACTTTTGTTACCTAAAGACAGAGACTAGTTAACTGATTTCCCTTGTCTCCAGTTTATGCAAAGCTAAGTTAAGGAGCTGTAGGTAGATGATTTGTATTAAGCATACAGACATGTAAGTTGTTTTGATCTTCTCATTTAAATCTTGGCAAGAAAGAAAATAAGCGCATTTGCAACAATGTCTGACTATTCCCTTAAACAGCTTAAAGGTTCTTTTAACAGCATTCAAATTAACAGAGCAACAATATTCACAGCACTGATACTGCAGCAAACAACTATTTACTATGAAAAGACTTAGTTGAGTAAAGGTGTCCTGAGCAGAAAATGAAGTTACACTACCTCTCCATATGTTAAATCTGACCCCGGATTTCCACCGGTTGCATGTGCGTTGCGTTAAGGCTCTGCTGCAGTTTTGCTCTGTGCTCCATCATCCGTCAATCCCCACTGGTTGTGTTTTGAGTCCGGCAGGGCCCAGTGTGGGGAGACCGAGGAGTTCTCGCGGTAATTACAGAATCACGGGCATCATATCAGTGCAGAAGAAAAAGTAATAACTCCATTCACACCATGGATTAATTATCGGGATGTTGATTCACTCCCATAACTCCCAATAAGTTGCTCCTCGCCATTTCCTTTCTATGGTTGTCCTTATAAAAGGATGTGTGGTGTCATAAATAATTTGGTGGTTTTCCACCTCCATAATTAACTTCTCTTCCCTGTGTTGCTGGTAATGACTTCTGAAAAGCTCTGATTTTGACGTTTTATTGATGTTGTTAAGTGAAATAAGATCAGACATAAACATGGAGTGTTTTATTCTGAAAATTAATCGGATGTTATAATGTTGTGTCGCCGTCTGATTTCCCGTCTGCTCAGTGTTAAATTCAGAATTTATGCGGAGTGGTCCGGCATCCGGCAAAAATAGGAGGCTGCCGGAGCTGAGACGGAGTCGATCCACAACGTGGTGGAGCCAGTGGAAATTCACACATAGACTATATTGTACCGTATTTTTCGGACTATAACTTGAACTTTTTTTCATGGTTTGGCTGGTCCTGCGACTTATACTCAGGTGCGACTTATATATTAAAATATATAATTTCACATGTTCGTTATTTTCACTGACAGCCGCGAGAGGGCGCTCTAGGCTTGTGTGCCAGTATCTGCTACTCCTATTACTCCTGTACCACTGAAAATTTAAAATGTAAACATCAATTTATAAAGACAACTGAGAAAGACTGAACACAAATGACCCCAAAAAGAAAATCATATTCTGCTGATTACAAGCTGCAAGTAGTGAAATATGCAGCCCAAAACGGTAATCGAGCAGCAGAAAGAAAGTTTGGAGTGAGTGACAAACTTGTGAGGGACTGGCGAAAAGCGGAGGATACTCTAGCTGCAATGAAGAAAACAAAAAAAGCTAATCGCGGGCTAAAAGCTAGATCGCCACAGCTAGAGGAACAAGTTCACAAATGGGTGCTTGAACAACGTGCTGCCGGGAGAGGCTTGACAACGGTGCAGTTACGTCTCCACGCCCAGGTAGTTGCCAAGGCGATGAATATAAATGAATTTGGTGTTAATGCTCCATGCAACGCAACCGCCTCTCTATCAGAGCACAGACAACGATGTCCCAAAAACTGCCAGCAGACTTCCAAGCCAAGGTCGACAGTTTCCGTGAGTTTCTTGAAAAGCAAGTAATTGAGCATGACGTAACACAGGATCATATTATTAACATGGACGAGGTCCCCCTCATGTTTGACATCCCCATGGGTCGGAGTGTTGCAGAGAAAGGGCAAAAGAATGTGAATATAGTGACAACTAGTCATGAGAAATCACACTTCACAGTAGTGCTGGCATGTTGTGTAGATGGATCAAAATTGCCACCAATGGTCATTTTTAAACGGAAAACCATGCCAAAAATCCAATCCCCCCTCAGTTGTTATGTTATGTTGTTTATGCTATAGTTATCTGAGTAACTGTTAATATGTTACATTAACATACCAGACACCTATTCAGCCTGTTGTTCTCTATTCTATTGTTATTACTATAACTTGCCTTTGAAGATGAAATGTCTGTTCTTGGTCTCTGATTTTATAAAATAAATTTCCCCCAATAAATGCGACTTATAGTCCAGTGCGACTTATATATGTTTCTTTCTTCTTCATTATGCATTTTTTGGCTGGTGCGACTTATACTCCGGAGCGACTTTTCCACAGATCTGGTGGAAATTAAGGGTGAGTTTCTGTGTTTGTTATTGTGGTTGACAGTCTGGTTGCATAGGCAGGTTGCTGTATGTGAGTTCCTGTGTGAGTATCCCACTAGCTGGCTAACTGCCGCCACTCTGCATCGCACTCATACAGTGGTTACTAGGCTTGGGTTTTATCACAGTATTAGGGTATACAAGGTTATTTAGATATCCCCAAGGTTTGTTTTTCCATTCCGTAATAACTCCAGGTGCCCCCCTTTCTATTGAGCTCACTGTTTGTAGTGCACAGCAGCACCACCAGAGCTCAGTCTCCAGTCTCTAACTGTTGCAACAGGCAGCTGAGCTGAGCGACACTGTGACACCTCGTGGTGGAGGGCTAAGTTATAGGACTGTAACCAGTCGGCAGCCAGCAGGCAGAGAGAGACCTTGGGGACCTTGGCTTGTGTTTTACATCTAACTTGATTAAATTAATTAAGGATTTATTGGCGATTTGTTAGTGCCACTCACTTATACCGTCACATACCATATACCCAAGTGAAATTTCAGTAAGGTATGAAGGTATGAAATATTATATACTGCCCAAGCATAATGGTTACCCCTGTTAACCACCATGACATCACTGTGAAAGCGAAACACCCACCCCGAATTTACTGGAAAAGCAAAGGCATGACCCGCTCAACTCTGTCATTACTCCGACTCTGATTGGCTCACTCTGACATTTTTATGCAAACCGTTTCACATCTAACTTCTCTTGCCTCAACTTAATCAAACAAGCCATGAAAGGCAACCAGTACTAGCCATTCAGACCAAGAGTATACAAGGATTTTGGCTCTGTTGGTTGTTAGTTGCCAGCTCAGCCACCTTCATGTTGAGAACTATGGGCAGATAATGCAGGCTCCGACTCTGAATCATAGATATACTCTGAAGAATTGGATTGACATTGCCATGTGACATAAAGCAAAGACAATAACGGCGTTGTAGCCAGTGGCTGTTGCGAACAGCTGAAAGGGAAGCTTTACAGAGAAGGATATCCTAGTCTAACTAACACAATTCAGCTCTGCTGTTTAGCTCAAGGGCTTTAAACTCACTGAAACTAGGTGTGCAGTACAGATTCCTGTGGGAGACCGACTCAGCTTGTCGAGCTTGTTGATTCAGGGTCATACACCTGTCTGTGATGAACGAAAAGCAATGAAATGTGTTTAAGTACAGGGTAGGTTTGTCAAAACCAGAACACCTTTCTGCGACATACCATTCCAAGTCACAAGTTATTAGCTGTGAGTCCACGTCTGACATCAATCAAATCATAAAAATAGAATAGCCAATTTTTGCATGACTAAGATTCTCATCTTTGCTTGACATATATCTGACTCTCATCTTAAGTGGTTAAGTGGGAGACTTTGCTTCATTTCCACATCAAGAACATGACTGTAATAATCAGGGACTTGATGTCATAACATATTCCATTATTGTAGGGCACACAAGCCTATGAATGATCATTTGAGGGGGAAGTTCCAGGAAAAGAAATTGAACTACTGAGAAAACTGAAGGAGTTATTCTACCCAGATAAGAGCACATTAGTGAGAGCACAAGAAGAAGATAAGGGGATATGATTCAGTGGGAAGAAGAGGGCAAAGCCGATGTGGTTTCATACAATCAAGAGAAGATCTGATGTTTGCAACCACAAGTTAATAACCAGGTCCTTTAAGGTAAGCAAAGAAAGCATTTCAGCAATGTTGAAGGAAAGACAAGATGACGATTATATTTAAAAAGTACAGAGTTCAAGTAAAAGTAATGATTATTTCCCCCAACACAATTAAAATGATTTTAGTAAAAAAAAAAAAATCCATTAATTAAAGATCCAGTTCTTTTTGATGCCACTTTCTCACCATTTATTTAGTCCCGAGATTTAGCCGCTCTTTCATCACCACACAATGGATTATTTTCAGCCATAAAGCTCTGATCTTGATAAGGCATCAAACGTTTGTCCAGAGACATTTCAAACAATCCCAATCTTGAAAGAGACAAATTATTATTATCAGCTCGTCTGCAATTAATTAGGATGTCATTTGTAGCGAAATGAACTCAAAGAGAAATAACTGACGCATTATAAAACCAACTAATTGTCTCAGATAATGCACGGCTTGGCGCATATATATTTTTTTTCTTGTTCTCAGAACCCTTTAATGTCTTTCCCAATGGCACTTAGCATGTCCATCAACAGCCATGTGTTCTGGCAGAATGTCCTCAAGCAAATCACTCTACGCCCGTCTGCTCGCTACTGCAAGCTCGTGCATTAGGATTTACCATTCCCTCTGATAGAATGAATCTCACTGAGTCTCAGTGAAGCCTCTGATGCCTTGGCAGCCGGCTGTTTTGTTTAGTCAGCAGAGTCCCTATTTTCCCTCATAATGTGGAAAATCAAGGTGATGTCCCACTCTCTCCCAAATTACATCTCCTTTTACTTTGTCCTCCTTGACTTTCTTGAATGCAATCATAATCCTGTCTTGTTAATCATGTATATATACTTTCTCCTTTGCTCTGTTTTGTTCTTTCGGAAAATTATGTGTGGTCTGATCTCTGACTCACGACATCCATAGTTGCTTGTGATATTGGCAATCTAGCTATTGAGGCTTTAGTCTGCCTTAGTTTAAATAGACTGTAATTGGGATGCATATCCAGTCTCACCCCTGAGCGGCAGAAAAACACTTGTAAAGACTGACCTTGCCATCCCTAGGGCTCAGCTCTGGTAGTGTCAGTGTTGGACAATTGGCCTGGACTGAAATATCCCAAATACTATTGGATGTACTGCCCTGAAAATGTGACTGAATATGACTGAAATGACTTTGTTGATTCCCTGGCTTCATCTAGCGCACTGTGGTAATTTGTCAGTGCTCTTGTTGATGACCGATTACATGCGTGGCTAATGACATTCATCAGCGTATGCAGGACTTTATGTTTAGTGCTAATCACTAAATGTTAGCTTGTTGCTAAACATCAATATATTATGGCTTTGTCATCGGCAGTTGGCTTTCGTCACAGCTAGTTCTTTAATGTCCCTTTGGTATGGCAGGGCCTTGAGGCCTGGTTTAAACCACACAATATCAGTCTGATAATAGCCCAACCTAGCAAATGTATCTGTCAGGTGAGATACTAGTGTGATAGTGGACGATTGCCAACACCTTTCCCAATGTGTCACACTCATGAATTTTGAAGAACAGACTACTCTTCCATGCACAACTGTAAACATGCTAAAGTGAAAAAGGAATGACGTTGCTGGTACTGCTATGTGTCAAAAAGAGGAAAGGTTACAGTCGTTTTTTTCTTTCTTTTTTAAGGCTCTTCTGAAAACAAGATAGCCAGCATTATACACAGTACACAAAAACAACATTGTTTGTTTACATTCTTGTCCCTGAATTTGGTTTCAAGCACTTTCCTATCGGTGCCATCATGCACACCAAGAAAGAGGAAGGAATCACCATGTAGTCTGTCATGTCTACAAGCAAAGTTAAGGCAAGAATTTAAGACTCTATTATCAGCCAACTTACTTAGACAAAAATACTGTGCTGTCTGAAAATGGTATTGACATGCTGACTGTAGCATTTAGCTCAAAGCACCACTGTCCTTACATACAGCCTCACAGAGCTGTTAGCAAATGGGGTGCCCACATTTGTTTGATTATTGTCTCAAAACTTGTACAAACACCTTGCTTATATGAGGGGAGTTCAAAAAGTAATGCCCCCAGCTCAATTGCAAGCAGAGATTTTTTTTCAAACTTGTAAAAATTTGGAACATGCATTTCTGTATGGGTCCTCTTGAGATTAATATTAAATTTTTGTTGTTTTAGGAAATTTCAGTCCTGTAGCAAAGTTCAACGTAGCTACTCCTCTTGAGGTTCGTCAGAAGCAAAGAGCTGTAATAGAATTCCTTGTTGCAGAGGGAGAAACCCCCATAACCATCCACAAGGCTTGAACATGTATACAAGGGTAAAGACAGTTGCCAAGTTGGGTATACGTAGTTATGTATGTCTTTAATTACATATAGTCCGAGATACTTGGCAATGGTATATGGCTTACCTGTATGGTATTTTAATTTTAGAGGCATTTCTTTCTTTTTTTTCTTTTGTTGTCTTTCAGATTACCAGGTTTTATGTGTTGTGGGTTGGTGTTAACGTCTAGAAAGTGTCCCCCACCCCTTCTGTTTTGTACTTTGTTTAACACTTAACATTTCCTGTCAGTGTTCTTGAGTAAGGTGTCACCATCTTGAGCCTACACACTCTTACTTACTTAGACCTGATGAGTGTTTCAGGTAAAATCAACAGTATAAACATCTCTTTTTTTTTTTAAGGAATATTCCTAATCAGAATAGCCCCATTCTCCAACACAGTTTCACTGCATGCCAAAAAGCTTTCTCCAATTTTGATGATAATTTAGCACTATACCACGCCCTAATGATTATTGATGTGTATTATCATTGAATGAAATGTGCTTAGTGTGCTTGAAATTGAATAGGGAGGCGTACATTTGCTCTGACGCCGCAGGGCAAATACCAAGAGTCATTAGACGCGCTTCTTAGATAAAAACGTAAAATCTCCTCCGCTGCAGATTCAGCCCCCTCTGGCTGCTAGAGAGCCTTATTAGGAAAATATTGTCTGACTTGTTCCTTCGCTCTGCTGTACAATTATCTCCAAAGACGTAGGAAACAAAACACACAACAATGAAGGCTGGAAATAGCTTTAAGTTGGAGAATGAAGAGGGTGCGTGAACTCTTCCTGCTTGTCAGTCACTCATCAACAGACTCAGGTAAATTACTGAAAAAGACAACTTTTACATCAATCATGTTTTGACTTAAATTAAAAAAGTTGAAGGATCTTTTACTAATATAGGAATAGATTAACACTGTTTGAATGTTGAACATGACTCCCGACCTTAACTACAAGTTTTTATCAGAAGTGTCCCTCTGTTGCTGTTATACTATGGGGTCTGCTGTTTGAAATTTAAAGCTGTCACATTTAAATGTATTTAAATATATCTACATGTGTTTTTTTTGTTCTGAACCTTCTAAATATTGTTACAGTAGTGTTACACTTTTTTATTCTACAAAGGGTAAAACTGAGATAATGTGAATGATTGAAAAAAAAACAGGATATGTGATGATGTATTGCTGTGACTGTAGTCAGGGACTGGGAGCAATCCAAGATTTTGTTCAGGATTTTACAAAAAACTGGGTATAACATCCCTGTGATCACATACACAAGCATAACACTGTAAGTTTATATTTCAAAACAAAAATCAACAAAAATCAATAAAACAGAAAGTTATGTTGAGTATGACAACTCTATTTCATGCATTTTCTTTGCACATCTTAAAACTGCATGCTTGTGTTGTGTTTATTTATTGGTTAAAGTCTATTAATTCAGGTTTATAAAAAACTTGCTCTGTCAGAAGAAAAAATATAAATTTTCATTGATTTCATTATGCAGTTTTCTAAAAAGCAAATATGGTAACCTTGATATACAAAACAAACTTGTTCTGTGAATACTTCTCTACCTTCTGTGATCGAAAATGATCTAAAGCTGAGTTCTGTTGGCTGTTCTGTAAATAGTTTTCTCATAAATAATAAATACAGCATTGAGCAGTGCATATTTTTAAAAGTAAACTAAACACCATCAATGCATCATAAAATTAGTGATAAGAGATCAAGTCTGTTTATAGCATTTGTATTAAATTGCTGCTCTGCCTTCATCAAAGTAGATTAGTCTTCACCAAATCCCTCATTTATATAAAGAAAAGGCCCATAACAGTATATTTAACTTTATTACTATTTCTCCTACTTTTTGTTCCATCACCCATATTCTACTGTATATGTACAACAGATGAATTACATTTGATGTTTATCATACATACTGTATGATCTGTATATATTCAACACATTCTCACTCATAACTTATCAAATATGGCAGCTTGGTCAGCGGCCCTATGCCGAAAACTATAACACTCTAGGTGCCCCTCTAGAGTCCATTTCAGACACTCAGGGACAGCGGGACAAATTCCGCTCATGCATTGTGTCCTTTCAAAATCAAAATGTGTTTCATAGGAGCATGGTTTTGTCATCAAAACTATTTTATGTTCAGGCAACAAATTTACTTGGCTAGGTTTGGAAAAAAGATCATGTATGTTTGTTATACAATTTCGCTTATGCAAGTTAGAAGTATATCATGTGACACATACGCTATGTTAACTATGTAACATATTTTTAAAAAATCAATGTTTCACATGGGACACTAACACCGGTCACCTGGGTGAAAGTCCTTTGTTCAACCCTTCCCCGCCCCCCCAACCCTCCTCCCTACTCTTTATACTTCGTCATTGCCGCAGATGAGTTTACAGTGAGTCAGCTGAAAAACTGGTGCGTTTCATATGGACACTAAAGGGTGACTTGTGCGACAAAATCAGGCACCAATGGCCATTGACCAAGCTGGCATTTTGACGCCCTAGTATTGCGAACAAGCAGATATATTTCATATCTCTACTGTGCGTACATAAAATATGAATTTTTTAACTTTGTCATTGTAGTCCATATGCTACTGTGGCTACTTCACATACTAGGCTGCACACATGATGTAACTAATTTCAATACATTGTTTAATATGCCCTATAGGCGTGTTATTACCTTGATTATCTAGTCTTTGTTAAATTTAATATTTTTACAGTATCTACCACAGATATTAAAATTCTATCTTTTCCCAGTGTAAGGTACAGACTTCATCATGTACAATGTAACCAATTTCTAGTTTCAGAGACTTATCAGAGTCCTTTCCTGTCCTCCTACTGCACCCTACAGCACACTGTCTACATCAGCATGCTCCTCTGCTGCCATGTTTCTTGTTGACCACAGGCGACCTCATCATTTCTCCAATCCCAGGTGAACTGGAGCAGCGGACTACCTCTGAAGGCTGTCAAGCTAGAAATGTTATTGCCCCTAACAGGAAAGTCTGCATGGTAGAAAAACAACACAACATAAAACATATCTTTCTGTGAAAATGTATCATGTTAAAATTTCTCTTATTTTTCTTTTCGCAAATATTAAATTGTCCTCCCAAGGAAAGCACAGCAGAGTATCACAACCTGAGCTTCAGATGAAAGAGTGACGTGCTGTCCATGTGGACCCACTGACAGGTCAGAGGTCAAACGTATGGTCCTCCCTCAGAGACACGGAGCCTCTTATTCTAGCCCCAAAATCTGCACCCTATCTACCTCGCCACTGTTGCTTGTTCACCATGTTATTCATGAATTGGATGTGCCCATTCCACAGTTTTTCTGTATCTATTTATTTATAGCCTTATTGTAGAGAGCCCACCATAGCTATGCACAATGTGTTTTTTTTATATGGAGCTTAGGAAAGGGTTCAAGATACACACACCCACACACAGTACAAACATTCACGAGTACAAACGTACAAAAGCTGCATGACTAAAAAGTGACTTAGATAGATTTGCATGCATACATTATATATTTATATTTAAATATTTCTATCATTTTTATTAAGACTACATGGCTTTAGTAGTCATTTTTTTCCTGTTATTCAATTATTAAATCTATACACTGGGTCAACAATGTTTCATGTATAAATAATAATGACTTACAGTAGTAAAATGCTTTCTTAGTCTTAGTCTTTTCATTTAATTTTGCAGAGCTGATGCTGCACCGTGTCTGTTTATCTTATGCATATAATGCAACACTAGATCTGCCAGTAATTTACTTGCACCTTATACAAAATGTCAGTTTTTATCGATAAAAAAAGCTACTTTTTCAGCAGGCAATACTAAATATCATACACAGATCTTCAGAAAGTGTATGGAAAACATGTCAGCACTGAATTGTAATGTAAGATAGATTCTTTAAGATAGTTTAAACTTTTTTTTCTTCAAATGGGTATTATTATACAATAAATGCTGCATTGATGGGAGAATGGGAAGATGTTCACCCTGAACATGATGATCTTCTTTTGCTTCCTGCAGGTACAGCGAGTGTCTTTGTATGTTTTCACAGTGACAAGAGAGATCAGCACTGCCGCCATGCTGCAGTTGAGATTCAATATACATGTGTACATCCACATCAAAGCTTTCATTGTTATGTAACTAAGACAACAATTTTAACAGGGCAGAGCACATGTAAACAATGCTATCTGATTCTATTCATACCATATACCAAATTTCACCGGGTATACCGTTTATGAAGGTATACAACCCCTGGCAAAAATTATGGAATCACCAGTCTTGGAGGATGTTCATTTACTTGTTTAATTTTGTAGGAAAAAAACAGATCAAAAATGGAATCATGAAAAAAACAACAACACTACAACAAATCACTAGTACTTTGTTGCGCCACTTCTGGCTTTTATACCAGCTTGCAGTCTCTGAGGCATGGACTTAACGATTGACAAACAGTACTCTTCATCAATCTGGCTCCAACTTTCTCTGATTGCTGTTGCCAGATCATCTTTGCAGGTTGGAGCCTTGTCATGGACCATTTTCTTCAATTTCCACCACAGATTTTCAATTGGATTGAGATCTGGACTATTTGCAGGCCATGACATTGACCTTATGTGTCTTTCTTCAAGGAAAGTTTTCACAGTTTTTGCTCTATGGCAAGATGCATTATCATCTTGAAAAATGATGTCATCATCCCCAAACATCCTTTCAATTGATGGAATAAGAAAAGTGTCCAAAATGTCACTTGTAATGACAGTCATCTCCCCAGTACCTTTACCTGACATACAGCCCCATATCATCAATGACTGTGGAAATGTGCATGTTTTCTTCAGGCAGTCGTCTTCATAAATCTCATTGGAACGGCACCAAATAAATGTTCCAGCATCATCACCTTGCCCAATGCAGATTCACAATTCATCACTGAATATGACTTTCATCCAGTCATCCACAGTGCACGATTGCTTTTCCTTAGCCCATTGTAACCTTGTTTTTTCTGTTTAGGTGTTAATGATGGCTTTCGTTTAGCTTTCCTGTATGTAAATTCCATTTCCTTTAGGCGATTTCTTACAGTTCGGTCACAGACATTGACTCCAGTTTCCGATCATTTGTTCCTCATTTGTTTTGCTGTGCATTCTCTGTTTTCAAGACATACTGCTTTAAGTTTTCTGTCTTGATGCTTTGATGTCTTCCTTGGTCTACCAGTATGCTTGCCTTTTACAACCTTCCCATGTTTTTGTACTTTTGTACTCTCCTTTGTTACAATTGACATCTCTTGTGTTACAGCCATGATTCATGTCAATCCACTTGGTGCGCCAGCTCTCCAAGGTGTGAGCACTCTTTTATAACTGCAGACTAATGAGTGGATTTAATCTGATGCAGGTGTTAGTTTAGTAAATGGAAATTTACAGGATGAATCCATATTTTTTTCCTCAGAATTGAGTGATTCCATAATTTTTTCTTGATTTCTTTTAGTGTTTCTTAAAGCCAGAAAGTTGCCATTTTAAATGACTTTAGTTTTGTGGCATGTCTGTAATCAACTTTTTTTCTACAAAATTAAACAACTGAATGAACATCTTCCAAGACTGGTGATTACATTCCATTTTTGCCAGGGGTTGTAAGTGCACTCGCCAACACTGACTATCTTGGTTACTAGCTAGTAATGTGGTTAGTAAGTCCACTGTTCCAACAATCACCAGCTCCGGTTTGGTTGAAATAAATCCTTAATTCGCTTTAGATGTAAAAAGCATTAAGCCATTATTCCCCAAGGTCTCTCTCTGCCTGCTGGCTGCCAGCTTTTTACAGTCCTGTAACCAATCCCTTCACTACAAGGTGTTGCGGAGTCTTTAAGCTCAGCATCCTGTTCCAGCAATAGAGACTGGAGACTAAGCTCTGGTGGTGCTTGCTGTGCACTATTTGAGTTTGATGGAAAGAGGAGCACCTGTATTTGTGATGGCATTGAAAAACATACAATTGGGATTTCTAAATACCCTAGTAAATGGTAATACCATGATATCGCCCAAGCATTGTATAGTACATTCCAGTTCCTCATAGATACTTTGAAATGGCCACAACCTCTTAACACCACATTGGGTGGTGGAACATAATGTGTTAGGTTAACATGCTTTAATGGTCTTAGATTAAAACACATGGTTAACATCATGATACAATAGCAGTTTTGTCGGGTTTCGGCACTAAAGCTACTTGGCTAGGTTTAGAAAAAAAAAGGGGTTTGATGTAAAATCAGTGTGTTTATTACATACAGGTACATGGTAAAGCCATGAAAGTAAGTCATGCAATGTCATGTAAATTTACATAAGTACGTGAAGTATATCACTATGTTCATTTAAAATGAGTTAATGTTGACTTTTGGTTTTATACGGGACACAAACACTGTCCATTGTGTGACATAACTGAACCAGAGAATCTGTGGGTCCACTAGAAGAAAGGCCTTTATTGACTTTCTATTGGCATTATTATCTGATGCCAGCACGTAATTTTAATGCATTAAGTGCCAACACATCATGCAGTGTAAAGAGTAGGGTTGGATATCGAAATCATATACAACCAGTACCTGCCGGACTAAATCACAATACAGAGTTCGGTGTCAGATTGTGTGCATAGCGACTATGCGGTTGAAAGAGAGAGAGAGCCTGTGTGTGAAAGTGATGCCTGACAGTGAAGGTGCAGCCACCGGAGCAGAGAGTTCCAAGTAAAAGGTAGCAGTGCAGTGTGTGCACAGTTTAGGCTACATTTTGTCAGTGAACAAATGCTACAACTTCTAAAGACCCAAGCCAAGTTCCTGTGTCGAGCTTGCCAATTGCTGATTAAAGTAAAAGGAGTCAACATTAGCTCGGAAGTAAGCAATCAAAGTTAGCCTCTTATTTCAACCTGAGCTGGCTCACTTAAGGGGGACCAATTATTCTCATAGTGACTATCTCAGCCACTCCTTAACAAATAATTGAGAAATGTCTGACTGCTGAATCTCTCCAGAGTTAGGAAGACAATATCTAATCCCATTTCAAAATGTAGTTTGTTGTTAATAGTACTGTTATGGTTATTTTGTGCATTTCTATGAGATTAGACAGGTGCATTCTGTCTGCATGTTGTAGTGTTTATTTTACAAGTATTATCTAAGAATGCATGCCTCTCTCAGTGTATGTCAGTGTTTGCTTCTGTGCTTTGTACCCATCTTTTGAAAAATATTGTTACTTGTGTACAGACATGGATGAAATTGGTTTTGAAGAATTTTTAATAACAATATTTGGTAGCGAATCACACCATGCATGGGACAGTCATCACAACCAATAATGTTACAGTTTGAGAACAGGAACCGGAATCCATAAACTGTTTATTTTTAAAAAAAACAATTTATTTAAAACTAAAAGATGTACTTTAGTTTCTAACGTGAAATGGTACCCTGGTTCTGGTGGACATTAAGTTTATCCCACTCTCTGAAAAAAAAATTGTGTCACAATCTGACACGTTCAAAATGACTAAATTGACATGGCAGTGAGAGGTATATAGAGCACAGCAGGCCACAGTAACAGATAGTCAGAGGGCTTATTTGCGGAGCAGCGGGGTTTCAAACTACCACTACCTTTACTTTCCATGTGTTGCATGCCAAGACAATTTTCATCATATGGCTTTCATATGAGTTTCTAGTCAAGACCAAGGAGCTGGTTGGCCATTTTACCAATTAATGACATTTATTTAACATTACTCAGTGTAAAATATTTGTTATCAAGTCATTCAATGGAGTCCATTGTCCATCCATAGCCGTTTGGCAAGCTGATGTGGAAAATATAATAAGCCTCGATAAGCTGACAACATGATCAAAACAAGAGAATGTATTTCCAGGGTTTCCACACATTCATTTATTTGTGGCAGCCCACAATGATGAAAACATCCGTTGCCACAAAAGATTTTCTATTTTGGGAGCTGGACTGTACATTAAGAGCACTGTTGAAATATCTACAGTTGCATCTCACTCAAGGAGCACAGAGTGTACTCTGGGCACAGACGGAGCAGCAGAATGTCAGATGCAGTGAAAATAAAACTTAACCAGTCATTCTGCATGGTCTTAAAGTTTGCTTTTACTCACAGTAGCTGCTCCTCATCCATTAATTTGATCTGATTAGCTTTGAATGGTGTGACAGATCAATTATCCCCCCTACAAGTCACAAACTGCAGCTGAGTAAAAAACAGAACTCAATAAGAGCTCTGACTGTACTGCATTTAAAGACGAAAACAGTTTGCCATCATTGTCCACCCCCCTTTCCTGTCCCATGTAGCACAAACAGCACTACTTTTGAAACCGTAATATTTTTCGAATGATATATATATTCTTTATTTAAAAAATACACGATTATTTAAAATTATTTCCAAAGACTAATTTTACGATCAATTTTACAGTTAATTGTCATTACCCCATATGCTTTTCATTGGTATACTGTATTTCATCCTTCTGTTACTACTTTCGTATTTTTTAGGGCATACTGTGCCCATATATCTTCTATATAACTTTTCCTGCTAAATCATAGTGGTTTTAACCCATTTGTTCAATTTCTCCTCCCTCCATCCATGACCCCTGCTTTTTGTTATCACACATGTCAAGTTTAATAAAGCAGGTGAGCACAAAGGCGGTCTGCCTGTGAGGGACTTGCTTTGTGACACGCATTCTTGATGTCATGCCTTTTGACTGGGTGACTAGTGACTGGTTTCATTTTCAAAAAAAGAAAAAGGTTAACACAAGATGTGCTTTAACTGCTGAGGAAACAGCCTGTCTCATATCCTAACTGTGTGCGCTAGAGGGGCCAAAGTGTAGACCAGCTTTTTTTTCTCACATAATCAAGGTCACAGGACTTTTCCACTCATGTCTACATGTGTTTTGTGGATTCAAGCTGTTCCAGCAGGTCTCCTGTAGAAGGTGTTGCGGCTGAATGAGCTGCCAGGGTGGCTGCTATAATCCATTTGGTCCCTGTACAGTTGGAGTGACAGCTGTGTCTGCACTCCTGCATGTTCAAGGTGGGTGTATAGGTCTTTGACAAGGATGTACTTTGTCTCCCTTCCTGCTGTGATATTCACAGTATGCAACAGTTTACAATATAATGGGCCAATAATGGCTGCAGCATTTTAAAGGCTTAGAGGCATTTGTCTCTAGGACCAGCAAACAACTCATGGATGTTTGTGTCCCTTTTAAACCATGTACCTAATGTTACTACTTTGGGAAGTTACCAAGCTGGCAGCTTTTTCATTTTTGTTGCAACTATCAAGAGATAAACTGTATAAATACGGCGTTTCTACCAGGAAGCGTCTACCAGGAATGTGCACTTGCATGCATATACTAGTATCACATTGTGTCAGGTTGAGTTGTAGCAAAGGTTTATCCTGGTTCACCTTTTTTTCCAGGCAACCTTTTGTTATTTTCGCTAGTGCCCTCTGCGCTGGCATCCCCGCTGGCTCCATTGAATGACACAGCTGTGTTTTCCTTATTTAGGGCTAAAGGCAGTCCGAACACTGCCAGAGCTCGCTGAATGTATTGCTGATATATTCAAGTTGTGAATATATGCTCTGCACAGTTTCAGTCAAGTTGCAGTTCCATTTTACATCTATCTGTCCAGACTTACATGAGGTCATCATCATCAGGCCACATTTGTGTGAAAGTTTGTCACAATTTGCATTTGAATATTTGAGTTCTGCGGCAGAAACATGTTTTGCGAGGTCACAGTGGCACAGTGTCTACCAAAGTGTATCAGTTCAACTTAAGTCCAAGTGGACGTTTGTCATGAATCATGACTCAGAGAGAATGTTTGTGCCAGATTTTCAAGAAATTGCCTCTAGGCTCTTAAGACATTGTATTTATGAGAATGGAATGGATGGATGGACAACCCCAAAACAATTAGGCCTCTGGCCAGGGCTATCGCCAGAACGGAAACATAAAAACAACTGTGCTCTTCTGTTCAGAGATGTAGTGACTTAAACCACTGCTGAGAGAGAAAAAATATGAATAAGCATGTAATCTTATAAACTCTGAATAAAAGAAAAGTCCACTACCTGCTAAGCCAATTAATCCTAGAGGAGAAAGTGCTTAAGTTAATAATGGTGACTAGCAAAACATAACTGTCTTGGGTACACCCCTTGACAGTTACCATTGAGATGAATTTTGCAAATTTATTTCATGTTCTTGTGTTTTATTTGTTAGTGGAGTTGATTTAAACTTTACTGCACTTTACTGGCTATAATATGCAAATATTTACAAAAAATAAATCAGATTGTGTTAAATGTTTAGACATGATCATGGTCATCTCAAATTGATTGCAGATCCTTGAATTTAATAGTGACCAACTTTTTGATGTCATTAAATTGCATCACAGTCACAAAAAATCCATATAAAATTGAATTGTAATGAAACAAGTGACTTATACTCCTAATATCTACTGCTTTGTCAGCTGCTTTATGACAACTTCTAAATGATAATGAAATGTTTGTATTTACAACTTATACGACAAGGACTGCCTGAGCACACCATTTGTTACTATTGGGGTTCAACTGGGGCTCAACTGTTGCATGCTGGGAGAAAGTTCAGGCTTAGCCTTGCCTTCAGCTTTTTAAAAATTTTTTTGCAAAGGACTCACTTATGCAGAACATGTCCAAAGGATTCAGCCACTGAACTGGGACACAGCTATTGTTAGTATTATTTTTAGCTTTTACATAATGTCTATGAGCAAAAACACTGTCAGGTAGAAGGAGCACATCGTCTTGCCTGAGATACTAATAAATAACAATGAGGAAAAAACAGAAGAGGAAATCTGGTTTGGTCAGACAATAATAATGATCTCTCACAAGAATAACGAATAGAATCAGAAACAGAAACAGAATCATCATGGGGAACCATCAAAGGAACCTATTACACAATATACTGTATATTTATAAATATGTATATAATGTACATCCCTTTAATTAACGCAGGCAGTAATGTATAGCACAAAATGCGAGAGTGCTGCAGAGGAAACTCACTAGTATGTCAATGACTTCATTTGAATAGATCTAATAGAGGACATCATGCTTAGGCAGTATCACAGTATTACGGTTTACCAGGGTAATTTGAATTCCCAACTGTATGCTTTTTTATACTGCCATAAATAGGGGAACTCCTCTATCTATTAAACTCATTGTATGTAGTGCACAGCCCACACCACCAGAGCTCAGTCTCCAGTCTCTTTGTGGAACAGCCAGCTGAGTGGAAAGACACCGAGATGCCTTATTGTGGAGGAATAAGTTACAGGACTGTAAACAGTCGGCGGCCAGCAACAGCAGAGACAGACCGTGGACAATAACACATGTTATTTTACCAAATAACTCTTGGGAGTCCAAGCAGTTTAAAGCTTTGGTTTAACATTTTTTTAAGGATTACAAAACAAAGGCCAAATGCAGGAAGTGAAACTGCAAAAGAACAGTAAGACAGAGAGTGTGTATGTACAGTAAAGAGAGAGAGAGAGCGTGTGTGTAGTGTTGCGTGTGTGATCTCCATTAGCTTCTCTGCTCTGACAGCCAACGAGGATCACTGTGGCCGTAAAAGCCCACAGGTGAAGAAGCTGATTTTATACCTAAAAAGGTGTTCAATATTTCATTGATGGCTATGCACACATTACCTGCGGACTCACCATATTTATTTCACATGCCCATTTTAAGCAAGTATGGTTTTTAAAGTGGAAGTTGTCATCTGTGAAATGGCTGAGGCAGAGTGCTCTCTGCAAAAAGGAACAGATACATGCTCTTGGTATATTCGGTTATCATGAGAAATTAATAAAGACACAAGATTTTTTCATTTATTTATTTATTTTTTTAAACACAGAGTTTCAGCACAAATGCTAAGAAAATAAATATATATCGTGTTTCAGGCTTAACCTGTCACACAGCCAGACAGTTTTGGAAAAGGATTCTGATTTTAAAGCACTGCAGAGACATGAACTTACACTCCAAAAACAAAGCAGCACTCCCCATATTACCTCTCTTTATCCAAACACACAGTAATAATATTAGGCTGTTCCTATCAGTTATATATTCCGTATATGAGTCTTGCACAGACACTGCTTACCAGAGAGAATATTTGGCCCTGTAATTATTCACGATTTTTTTGGAGAGAAACATCTATTAGTTTAGAAACTTGCACAACAATCGTGCTGCTAACTCGTGGAGAGCTCAGAGACCAACCACACATCCCAGCCCTCCTCACTTCCCGCGGTTTGGCTCGTAATAACCTAGTGATTTGATCCTGTGGAGAAAAGAGGCACTGGCAGCTGAATGAGACACTAATTAAGAAATTCAGTCATGTGTGAACATGGCCATGCTCATAGCATTCAGATGAAGTTACTGCTACCTGGCCACCAACCCCTCATCAATCAGATACAGCTCCTGCATCTGAAAGGAAAGAACTGTCACAGTGAAGAGGGATGTTGTGCTTCTGACAAGCACTACAACTACTAAAAAGAGGAAAAGGGTAACTGATGGCTATCAGAAGTAAACAGCTAATATCTTACAGCACAGTATACAGTATGATTTTGCAGGAACAAGTTAAAAACTACAACAAAAACAAAGGAAGAAAAATCAAAGTGAGACTAGAAATATAAAAGCCAACACCCCTGCTGGTTACTAGAGTGAATAATGCAGCTGATAGATGTATAAAGGCAGTGTGCAGGACGCAACGGGCCATGAGAAGTGGCATGCTTAATGACAGAGACATTATGTAACTTAGAGTCTGCAGCTATGCTAGCAGGTCTGTGCTTTAAACGAAATGCTTTCAGTATGCAAACATGCATGAAACCAGCATGCTATTTGGCAGGTATAATGTGTACCATGTTCACCATGTTAGTTTAGCATAATTGCGTGCTAACATTTGCCTTTTTAATTACTGTAGCACTGTACACAAAGTGAATCTGAAGGGAACTGGAGTTGAGCAATGTCTACCAAATGGGATACAAAGATGTCCACAGTGAAACGATGTAATGGACGATGACAATGTTGGGCAACATGATTTACCATCCCAACCTGACTCGAAAACACCAGCTTTATGCCTTATAGTAGCACAAATCTCAGGACTGAGACAAGGACAGAGACACAACGACCGAGTGCCACAGCATCTGCTAGTGTGTGTGTTTAAGAGAGAGTGACTGAGAGAAGAGAGGACGGTGGACTATTGCTCACAATCTTTCTGTAAGTTATTAATAATGTACTCTGGATGCTGCTCTTTTACTTTTTGACACAGAACATGGTATATTTGTACTATATTACACTTCTTTTCTTCTACTAAAAAATTTTAAAAATTGCAGCAGTCAGCCCAGCAGATGTGAGCAGATATTGATTATTAAGTGACAGTGACTGCAATAAATGTCCATGATGGCGGTGACAAACTTGGACGCTAAAAAGCCCATCTGTCAGCCTATAGTTCATCAGGTTGATAAATCAGAAATGTTATGGACGGATGGATGGACAGGGTGGGCTTCTAAATAACAATGATGGGCTCAGTGGTCAATGACTGACTGCAGTGGCCCAACTCCAATAGAAATGTTATTAGTTTTGCGGGTATATTTGGTCTTAAACAAAAGTATTGGACAAAATTTTAAATCTTGACCTGACAAGGGTGCTAAATAAAATCACTAAAGTTACTGCAATGGATATTATATTAAAAACTCAAGAAGCAACCTTTGAGGATGAAAAATGAAGCCAGGACAAAAGTGCCAAAAACTGCAGTTACTGAGATAGCCATTTGAGACTAGTTTCAAAAGAGTCAATCCTCTTGGACATCCATGTTTAAATGCCCAAATGTAAAACATAAACATTTTTAGCGTCTGGTACAAAAGCTTCAAGTTATGCATAGCTAAGGGCTTGGATGCCTTGAGTGAAAAGCTGTCTTTCAGACATCGATACAGTCTACAACACAGATCCACAGCTCGCTCCTCCATAACTCCATCCTCGCATCCAAATATGGTCACTTCTGCCTCCAAAAACCCAAAATGCCAAACTTGATGCATCAAAACATGGTTTCACAAACCAATAGGTGATGTCAGGGTCGCTACTTCCATTATTTTTATACAGTCAAATAAAAAACTCCATGGCAAATCATGCAATAATAGCCAATTTATGTCAGATTAGACCATGGAGGTGAACTGACCAACACTGCCATTTCCACGAAATGAACAGGTAAATAAAATTTCATCAATGCATGCAAACCAATCACTTAAATATTGCCATTATTTAGTTCACTTCTCTTGATCAACAACAGCCAATAGTGAATAAATCAAAGGCCACACCTCTGTGTTATATTACTGTGACACCAGAATGATCATGGATACTGAGAAGTACGGAAAAAAGGATGAAGGGTAAAAGAGATAGTATGCCTGTTTAGTGAACACAACAGGATTGGATGCAAGCAGAAGATGAGAGGAAAATGATGCAATTTAGAGGAGAAAAGGACATTCCATATTTAGCAAAGAAATGGATTCTCCAGGTTATGATTGAAGATAAGGAGTCTGCTGCCTGAGGTGGTTTAAACAGAACAAACATCTGCCAGACATTTAACTGTGACTGCATGAGATTCATACTAACAGAGAGACGGAGTGGTAAATTCTTAAGCGTACGCTTCATATCAGTGAGCAGCTTCAGTGTTTGGCTCAAGGACACTTAAGACACGCTGCTGTTGAAAGTCTACTGTGGGGATTGAACCTCTGACCTTCCATTTACACAGTTTTTCTAAAGCAGTGTTCAGTGTACAACTGAAAGACACATAGACAGGCCTCCCTGTTCATTGTTTGTTTCAAACCTGTGAGTTATACAAGACGGCTCTAAGAAATAACCTGCAACACTGATCTGATATTTTCTTTTATCATCTTTATTTATTCTGTGTATTTCAAAGAATTCCTTTATCCGTGCAAAACATTCAAAACATTTTATATATACAAACTGCTGTATTATTCAAACTATATACTGTATGTATTATAAATGCCTACACACAGACATGTTGGTGTGTGTCACATTTATTTACAATTATTTACATTATTGCATTATCTTCACGAGGTCATTATTTTCTCTTCAGGTGCTTTGAACTTCATCTGTTGACCTCAATAAGCAGGAAGAATTTGCTCAGTTGCCATCAAGGTCATGATTGTCATAAATTGTCATGACACCTGAGCAAACTCCACGCAAACTGTGAAATGTGCTGGAAAGCTATTTGTGATGTTTTATGTTTTTTTTAACACGTCCTTTTAAAAATAGATTTTCTTTTTTTTCTTTTCTTTTTTTTTACATTTTAGCAATGAAGAAACACAGACATAAGGAGCAGAAAGCAAAAAAACAAATTAATTTAAAATACGTAAAAGTAAAAATAATACATTATAATGTATCATAAGCTAGTTTTTTACATGTATTTTTGACCCTGTTTATTTATCTATTTATTTTGTAAGGGACCATGTACAATATATAGCATAACTGTTACCATTCAAACAATCACCAGAAAAATTGTAGGCATGGTATGTTTCTGCAAACCCTGCATACATTAGTTTTGTACATAGCATATACATTTACAGACATGGTTGTTGTTTTTGCTCTATACTGTACCGTGTTAAAAACATCTGTTAAAATGTGCTGTTTGAATATGGTCATGTCTATAGAGCCTCCTTGTATAGAAACTCTACATTTCTTTGCTTTGCTTTTGCTGTTCTCTTCTCACAAAAAAACATTCACAAAGGCTTAGAAAAACATCATTTTGGGCTTTAAACAAACAATTTTGGTGGCACAGTACCAGCTGAGGAAGCTGTCAATGTCTTGGTAAAAGAAAAAAAAACAAAACCGACCGCTTTTTGTGGCACTATCCCAGCAGGAAACGCACTCATGTCTCAGTAATAAACAACTGTTTTTCGTGGCAGTGCCCCAGTAGCAAACGCAGTGATGTCTCAAAAAATAAAAAAACAATAGCTTTTTGTGGCACTCTACTTGAGGGAAACCCAGCAATGTCTTGGTAAAAAAATCACTTTCTGTCACACTCTGACATCAAGAAACACAGCAATGTCTCAGTAAAAAACAAACACTTTTAGTGGCACTTTCCTGAAAAGACACAAAGCTGTGTCTTGCTAAAAAAAAACAAATACCTCTTGCGGCGCTTTCCCAGCAGGAAATGCAGCGATGTCATGGTAAAAAACAACCATTTCATGGCACTAGAACTGGTGGAAAAGGGGTCACTATAAGGAACTCAGTTGATGGCTAAAAAACTGCTGGAAATGCAGTAATGATCCCTTCTACTTTCCGATGACAAAGTCTGCTGATTTACTACACATTTTTGGAAATGGTAGTATGAGACATATGAATGTGTTTAAATGTATTTATGTATACCTGGTTTGCAGAGACATACAACGCCAACATTTTCTTTTAGTGGCTGTCCTGCACAATTTGATGTCTTTTACTGGAGTTAAATAAATAAATATTATTCTGTATATTGTATATTTTAATATACATGTGGCACATTGTAATGTATTCTCTATTTTCCATGATAAGCTCTGCTTTACCTCTTTTGTTGTTTTATCTGCGCTGTGTATGTTTCTTGTTTCTTTCTGTACCATTTTATTATCTGCACACCTTAATAATTCAAATATAGATCTGAGGTTGTGATGAGCATTCATGTTGTCCATTCCTGTCTGAATATATCTAATGTAACAAGCTAATTTCCTCACAGGGATTATTGCTTCATCTAATCTTATGAGTAAGGGGCTCCAAGCTGATCCACTAAGCTTTTTTCCCCATTGTATTTTAAGCTTTTTAGGAGGTGTTTGATCCATTGCTCTCCTGGTGTTTAGCAGATCTTTACTGACCCAGTCAGCTTTGAGGGCACCAGCGTTTTTAGCAACAGAACTCATATCTCCAGCAGTGACAGCTGTCTGGCTCAGCAGGGCTTCTCTCTGTTTGGCTTTTTTTTTTTTATGAGGCAGAAAATGCCTCCAATGTAACTGTTTTATGATGCATTTCCAGCTTGGCAGCGCTATGGGTGGGCGACACTGTATTAGATACTTGTAAAATCCGTGTGCCAGGCCAGACAGGAGCCAGAGCTGATGCTTGGCTGCTCTCCTTGACCCTCAGAGATCAACAGAAGAGGCGATCTTTCATTTAGCGACACTTTGGTTCATGTGATGTGCCTTAAAGAGAGTCAGTGTATTCCATACAATAGCTGTCAGTATGTATGCCCCCAGTTTAGAGAATCAGGCTGGAGTCCAACACTGAAGAAAAGCAATGTACTGCTGCGAGGGGTTCAGCAACAAAACATATATCAGCCACCTAAGAGAAGTTCCACCCAAGACTAGAAACATCGCCATGTGACTGTATGCCTCCGTGCACCAGTCAAGTTACACCTGCAGTTTACATAAACATATCTCAGAGAACATGGATGCTTCACACACAGTCTTCCCCCCTGGCAGCACAGCGGATCTATACAATCAACACAGTTTCAAGGTGGACACCCAAGATGTCTCCCCTTCTGTTCCTGAGATACGAAGTTGAGTAATTGACTGAAAAGTGTTTTTGCAGAACATCAAGATGTCACAGTTGA
Source organism: Plectropomus leopardus (assembly GCF_026936395.1). Taxonomy (NCBI): domain Eukaryota; kingdom Metazoa; phylum Chordata; class Actinopteri; order Perciformes; family Serranidae; genus Plectropomus; species Plectropomus leopardus. The sequence goes on along the minus strand of NC_142176.1, from coordinate 35,621,675 downwards.
CTTTTGACCCCTTGGATATGAATGTCATCATGTCGTCATTATATCCTATTAGACATTTGTGTGAAACCTGAGCACACAAGTTCTCGAGTTATGGCTACAAACATGAGGTCACAGTGACCTTGACCTTTGAACGCCAGATTCTAATCTGTTCATCCTTGACATTCGAGCCAAATTTAAGGAAATTCTCTCAAGGTTTTCTTGAGATATCCCTTTCACAAGAATGGGACTTCCACAGTCACAGTGACCTTGACCTTTGACCAGCAAAATTAAATCAGTTCATCCTTGAATGTACTCAAGGTTTGCTCAAAAGTTGAAGAAATTCCCTTAAGGTGCTCCTGAGATACCGCACACACAAGAATGAGACAGACAAGGTCACAGTGACCTTTGACCACCAAAATCTAACCATTTCATTGTTGAGACAAAGTGAATGTTTGTGCAAAATTAGGAAAAAAAAAACCTTTCATTTTAACACTGTCAACAGAAAATGTTACTAAAGCGATTAGCTCAAGTACAAATACAAGAGTAGCAGGACAAAGAGGCCACAGACAAACCAGTATGCAGAGCAAGCTGTGTCTTTGTGGCCTGAGTGATTGATTATTGTATTTTCAAGCTGATCGATTGTTATTTTGTTCATTCATGCACTGAGTGAAAGAGCGACATGCAGACAGATTTATGTAGATATAGATATTTGCTGATGATGCACCGACTAATTGACTGACTGAATGATGGAGATTTACATGCAGAGCTCTGTGCAGCACTGAAATATTCCTCTAAACCATAATGAGTGTTCATTAGCGTAATCAGAGCGTCAGAAGCGTCTGCGTGTGTGTGTGTGTGTGTGTGTGTGTGTGTGTTTGGAGCTGAAATGAATATGAACACACACTGAGAGCTTGCATGCTTTGCAGAGCAGAAAGGTCTGATGTGGAGGGTGAGAGTCTGAGGCTAAGCTGTAATTGAATACCAACAGGAGTGGTGTTTCTACTCAGACCTCTGAAGGAGGACCTGACCTTGAGACGCTGCTGCTGATAGACAGGCAACACAAAGCCCGGCTGGCTAATTAGATTAAAAACATGGATCCCAGGGGATGGAGATGTGACAAGCACATTGATTCACTACATCTCCTCAATTTCCATCTCTCTCCTGATCTCTCCCTCCTTTTCACCCCCCCCCACCCACCCCACCCACCCACATGCCTCAAATTAACCATCTCTAGCTGCTGTATATCTCAGCTCTCTTTGTTTTCTTCCATTTCTAAAGACTCTATGCATTTCTTCAGCTGACAATAATGCAGAATTCCTGTGAATTATGATAGAATAGTCAATGATCAGAACTGACACATTTTTAAAGAAATGATTTCTTAAATGCCAACAGAAACATGTCATTTGTCTCAGACATGATGCCATTGCTGCGTGTTTTATGTGTGATTTGTCTTACAAATGTTTTACCGTCATTTAAAAATCAATCTCATTCTCAGTAAAACATCGGCGCAAAATGACCTCCACAAATGTCATGTCTTAAGTCTTCTCCACATATAAGGTTAAGCTGTTGTTGAATGGACATTACCAGGAACATCATAGTATTGATGAGGATATTTATCGATCTTGCGTGAACTACAAAAAATAGAAAAAAAGATGTTTGGGTTGACTGAAAAATGGCGAGCTCTACAGTCCTTATGGTTAACTATGTGTACTCAAACATCAGTACTTGGTGAATTGAGAAATGGATGTCCAAGTATTTGAAATGCAGTTTTTTTATTGTGTAAGAGATTTTTTAACTGAAAGAAAAAGAATGTTTTACATTCTCAGATTTTCTCTCTTTTTTGAAACATTATTTTAGGTTGGAGGGAATTCTCATAAATCGACAAAGAACAATAAAGGACTATGAAAGAAAATGGAATACATTAAAGTCATGTTTAGAAGACTGAGACTGAGACTGAGATGTGTTTTTGTTTGTTTTGTTCTTTAGCAATAATGTCTCTGTCTCTGTGTTTTGTTTTGTTTTCTTGTTTGGGTTTGTTTTATTGTTTTTTTTTTTACAAGTTTTGTGGCATCTGTTTGTGGCATGTTGATAGTTTGTGACATGTTGTTAATATGATGAATCTTGTGTGTATTGTTTAAATGTTATAAATATAATAATAAAAAGTATGCTAAAAGTTCAAAAGATGTTTTCATGTCTCTTGTTGTTTTTGATGACCTCTGGCGGTTTAACTGTCACCTTGCTACAGTGATGTAAGTGTCCTTCAAGATGTGCCAGTACATTATGACATCATTTTTAGCACCCAACCACACTCAGTAGTGACGCTGGATGTGGTAAGAGGTGAAACAGAGGGCAGCGACACTGCTTTTCAGCCTAGCATTACTCAAGCAACTCTGAAAGAGTCATCACTTCATTCGCTTCAACTCAGCCATTTTTATATGTTTTTATATGTGGCCTATTGTCAACAAATCCCACGATTAGCCCAAAACCTACCATGAAAATGCAATACTTTCTGACTTCCCTACCCTTCGCTCTGTTTCTCAACCCCAAGCCTGTTCATTCCTACAGAATAAATCTTTAAAAACTGGCTTAATACAAATAAAAAATAAAAATAAATGTTAAGAACTGTGCACTGTAGATTTAAGGGCTTTTACCCTACTTAAAAATCTGCCAGTCAAATCAGATTTGGCTGGTCAGTATGAATGAATATTTGCTCCTTTTCTTCTTTCTTTTTCAACAGAGTTTGAACAGGGTTCAGGAGGACGTTCAGTTTGACAGTTACATTCATGACATTCATAGGAAAGAAGCTAACTGTGCTAATGACATATTAGCAATGTGCAACATTTTTTGCCAACATCAGATATCAAATAATTGCAAGAGACTGTGTTGTATGAAGTTGCTGTTAGCTGTCAATTCCCTATTTTTAAGAAGAAGGCAGAAGACAGCCTTACCTCTGAGCCCCACGTGGAAAAGCCTCTCCTCCTCTGGGCAGCTGCCTGTACAGCAGAGCAGTGTGGAAGTGAGGGGCGCTCACTCTGCAGCATGGACCAAAACATCACCTGAAGTACAAAAAAAGAAGACGAAAAAGCCTTGAAGCAATCTCAGTTGACTGAGGGGTCTCAGACTGATGACTTGAATATTCAACTTTCAGGGGACAACCCCTGTAGTTTTTAGCAAATGTTACAAATGTTAAATACTGTGGTATACTGAAATATTTTCCTACTGAACTATCGCCTATTTTTAGCAGATTTTCCCATTTTCAAACACCTACATACACACATTAATTTTGGTGGATATAAAAGAAATATAAAATGTCACCAGAAGTATCTTTAAAAGCAGTGAGCATGACCCCCAAATACCATAAGTAATTCCCACATTGCCCATACCAGCAGGCAGCAGGTAGCGCTGAATGGAGCTTTGTACACGTGGAAGCAAAGTTTAGGCTCCAGTGCAGCCCTGCTGGCACTGCAAAGGGCAGAGGCATCAATTACGGAGGTGGGCAAAGACAGAGGTAACCCTCAGCACAGTTCTAGGTAGAAAGAGCTGAAATGCATAATCATCACACTCCCTCCCTGGTCTTTCTCTCTAATTAAGCCATCTCCCTTTAACAAGGCTTCAGGCCCTGCTCTCTTTGGGGGGATAGACTGAAAGGACACCATGCAAATGGCTGACAGTTAATCACTACGCTCTTACGCATCGATCACACACCAAAGAAAAATGTCAAGTGAGCAAACAGCACATGTTTACTTCTCAGATTATATGGAAAGGACTTGATAAACACATAAAGGATTATTTTTCAAGATTCCGTGACAACATTGGTATTTTGCTTTAGGGATCGCCATGTGGACAGACTCTTCAAAAAAAAAAAAAAAAAAAAGTGTTGATCTTTTTTTCAAAGAGGGGTATAATCCTGATAAAATGTGCACGTTCTATGATCCTATTTAATACAGCGAGAGGACTGTAATTCTCTCATCAGCTTAGTGCGTACAGCATTCCTATCCATACACAAAGGAAAGAGCGGGAGACTTTCATCTGCCTGGTTAACAACTTCAGTCATTGTCTTCTTTAATTACAACAAAGTCAACAGCTCCATTACTTCCCCTCCTATCTATCTTTCATCCCTGTGCTCTCTGAGGATTGTGATGTTGGAACAAAACAGAGCCGGCCTCGCTCTCATCTGTAGGCCGGCGAGCGGATCTGCTCCTGCACTAGAATGTAATCAGCATTCAGAGGAAGACAAGGCATCGAGACGTCCAACCAAAACATGTATCCGTGGCTCCTGATGGTAATTAGTGTTCCCTGTGCCAACTGGGCTCAGTTCTCTACAGGACCTCTCCTCGGAATTGATTTGCTCCGGTGAACGAGCCAACCAGCAGCCTGTCAGTTGGTAAACCAATCAGTCAGTCAGTCAGTCGCTCAACGGTTCAGTAAGTTAGCTGCCAGACAGTGAACAAGCATCTGCTAAACAGGGAGTTCAAAAAGTAAGTCAGTGAGTTATCCAGAGAATAAGAAGCCAGTCAGTCAGTCAGACAGCTTTCCAATCAGGGGGTCCATCTACATGTCCGCCAGCCGGTCAATCAGTCAGTCAGAGGGTGATTTATCAAAGATGTATCAGTCAGTCACCTCCTCGCCTTGTGTTACAGTGGCTATTCTGGAACCGCGAAAGCCCACACTAACGCTGTGCGACTCCAGGAAGAGAGTGATTGATGAGATGATGAGCATAACAAATGATCTAGTTCAATCAGCGGCGTTCTAAAGCTGCACAATGAGAGTTACGGCTCGTCATTAATGCCTGTAACGTTTAACAACAGCTATAATATCACTCAGTAGTGTGGATGAAACCGCATTAAGACTGATAGAGATGATAGTGGTAATTTACTTTAGATTATCTCCCAGCAGGGGACAATTTTGGACATTATGTTTTATCTAAATTGGGGCAGCTGTGCGGCGGAGGTTAGAGGAGCAAGCTTATGATAGGAGGGTCAAAGGTTTGAATGAGGAATACCAGATGGGGAATGAGGAAAGTCATTGAGAAGCCCTCTCATATCTTAGCATCAGAGTGCCCTTGAGCAAGAGCCATAAGCTGCGCAGTTAACCCTAAAGTGCTCAAGAAGACTGTTTAAAAGAGATTTAAGTGCATAAATAAAAATCGGCTCCATCCTCAGGAAACCTCACCTGACTCACTGAAGGGTGACAAATATTCTTCCTGAGCAATGTGTTAAAATAACTGTAGCCCTGCAGTGCCAACCACTTACACAGCCAGGACAAAAATGGATGCATGTCCCTTTACTGTACGTCATTACAGCTAAAAGCACCAAATGGTTCAATACTATGTTATTACATATTATACTCTGGCTTCTCCATCCCTCTTCAGATCCACTCAAATGCCAAACACAAAGAGGGAAATAACAGTTCTCGGGATATAATGACACATTTTATTAGGCCACATTATTTCACAACCCCAACGCATGTGCAGAATACTAATATACAGGCAGAACTAACAGATTTATGCAAATTGGATGATTCTGGACTTTACAATTCATATTTAAATGCCAATGCAGGAAGAAGACCGCTCTATGTAGCTAGGTGTAGTAAGGTACAACATATTCTCACTCCCAACTCATCCAACACCGACACTTGGTCAGTTGTGCTGTACATCAAACAATGACAACACCCCTGCAGCATCAGCTTGGGACGCTCAGGGGCAGCTGTCAATTTATGCTTGTAACATGTAGTGAGTCTTTCAAAATAAACTTCCATTTTCAAACATTTTCCGCTCAATAAAAGCACACAGTCTTTTCAAAAATAAACTAAAATCATGGGTAAAACAAAATTTGTTTTTAGGTTTACTGTTAGGGGACAGAAGCATAGAGTTAGAAAAGAAAAAAAAAACTGTTTTAGTTTGGCTAAAAAAAATTGTTACCAACGTGATGTAACCTCACATGATATATGTCACATTATATTCGCCACTAATATAGCATGCGACACAAACTGGCACACTATGTTGTTATCAAAATAACTTGTTTGTCAGTTGGTTTCACAGGGGACATGAACAGTAGTCTCCTAGCTGAAAGTCCAGAGTATGTTTAACCCTTTCACCTTTCCTTCCACCCTACCTTAGACTTTTTTGCTTTTTATGCCATGGTAGTTGCTCAGAGCATCTAAAAATGGACCTACCCAGTGTGTCTCAAACCGCCACTTAATGGTGCCTTGTTTAGCATCAGTGTCTGACGCTGAGGGTCACTGACCAAGCACAAGTGACGAATATGGAGTAAGACCAGGTTGTAAGGTACAGCTGTGAAGGCCTAATTCCAATCTTCTTATTGTTTCAGATTGTTTCAGTTGCCTAACCATACCTTAACTATAGTTTATTTGACATAGCTGCAATCCTTCCCTAATGTTAACCATATCATGAACTGGCATATAATGTAAAATATTATGTTATTGAGATGAATCCAGAGTTTTGTAGAATTGTTGAATATTGACATTCTTAACTGGCATTAACACTGCAGATAGATTTGATCTAACTTAAGAAAATCATTTGACTTTTGTTTATTTGCAGAGATTAAATCAATCGAATGACACACAGACATCAATAAAAATGATCTTTTTATGAAGATGAAAAAAAGCCCAAAAGAGCCAAATGTACTGTTTTTATCAGAAAAATGATAATAAAAAATTAAATGTGTGAATTAGTTTGGACATCTTGTATATAGAAATAACAATAAATAACAATAAATATTCATGTTCCCATTATCTGGTCTGACAAATATGTTTTCATTTGATATCATCATGGTGAGACAGCTTCACAAAAAACCTTAGTACTTCGTGTTTAGTGCTAATTAGCTCATTTTAGCATGCTAAAACCCTAATTAAATAGTAAAAATGGCTTAAATTATACTTGCTAATCACATGCATGTTAACATGCATACTGTGAGCATGTCAGCAAGCTGATGTTAGCATTTAGCTCAACACACCGTGGTGCTGGCAGCATGCAGGACGTGAGCAGGACTCACACAGCTAACAAGAGGAAAACACTGCCCAGGGAGATACAGACTTTGGAAGACACCAACTTGATTAGTCAAGATTCAGATTCAGATTTCAGATTTCAGAAGCCTCAAATTAACTTTTAGTAAAGATTTGTAATACATTTTTGCACAAAGCAAAGACTCTAGACTTTGTCCTACAAGAACTTCCATGAATGTACAGTTGGAGGGAATCTATAAATTGATGCTATGAAACAAAATGATTATTGCAAGAAAAATGAGGGCATCTGACTATTGATTTAAGATGAACTTAAAAATTGTGAACCTAAGCCCAAACATTTTAAGTTACATATTTGAAGTTATTTTAGTGATTGCCATGATTTTGTTTTCCATCTTTACTATTAATAACAGCTAAAACCCCATCAGTGTGTTTTTTTTTTAATGTGCCAGGAAAAAGACTTTCACTCTGTCCTCCATTTCATTACGTATATGAATAAGTCATTCGTTACATTTACTCATTTCGCAATCTCTAATTGGATTTGGAAAATAAAGTGAGGAAGTATGGCTAAATGCAGTGACAAAGGCTAAACCAAATGAGAAAATGACAACGTGATTCAAAGGCCTCTGGTGTGGAACAATTAATGAACTCTGCAGAGTCACTGTGATAACCAGAGAACTAATGCTGCGCAGTGCTCTGCCAGAGCAAACAAACACACTGAAACACTTTTGACTGCAAATCTCGGGTAAACATTGCAGTTTAGCACTGCTCACATCACGGCTCAGCCTCCAAAGAGTAAACAACTTCTCCATGAACATGTTTCTCGCTGACAGTAAAATATGAGCTTCAGGAGGAAATGTAGAAAAAGGGTAAAAGGTCATTCTAACTACTCATAACCATAAATTTCAGGAGTTTAAAGGGTGACTACTCCCTTAAACTGTGCTAGAATCCTTTCTCCCAGCATATCTAAAGAAAAGAAGAGTGAGGGAGCAACAACTGTAGGAGGTGCGGCCTTGTGGCTACAGTGTGTGTGACAGGGAGGGTCAGGGACACGGGCATACTGTCTGCCCACCACGAAAACCACTCAGTGTAGCATGGACGCTGGCTCAATTCAAAATCACATACTACACCGGTAATATTAAAACTAAGTATGATGGAAAATTGACTATGCAGAGTATGTATGCATGTCAGATTACCAATCACTTCGCAGAGATATAAGTGTACTAACATACTGATATACCAATGGCGAACTGCCACGCAGACAGCTTAAAGGAAAACACCCCCTAAAAAATGTATCCCAATATGTTATTTCCATGGCCACAGAAAGTTCAATCAATATTTTTGAACTTGAGCTACTCTTTCTCAAATCTGGAAAGCAGAGAAGTCTCAAATTTGTGATGTCATAGGGTATAAAGTCTGGAGCTGATCCATAAACAATCACTGGGAGCCTGATTTTTTAATTTTTTTAAAAATAAGATTTATTCAATTGTATTATTCTGGAGTCTGAAACAGAATGTGTACCCATATACTGAGAGCATTCCCCTGTATGCTCTCAGTGCCGTCATTTTCTATGGAGCAGCTCTAGACTTTTTATCCTACAATATCACAAACTCGAGTTTTTAACACTCTAACTTTTGGATTTAAAAGAGACTCGTTCATGTTTAGGAATATTTTTGGACTGACTTGGGAACAACGTATGAATTTTGAAAATGGGCGTAATGCCCCTATAACCTTTTTAAACCTGGGCAAATTTGAGAAGGCAATGAGCAACTTCAGAAGAAATTACTCCAAAATTAGCAAGAAATTATTATTTTTTTTTTTTTTTTAAATTACAATTGGATAACCTGAAAATATATATAAAATTATCTGTTCAACATCTGGACAATATCTCTGGGCAACTTTTACTAGCTTTTAAAAAAACAATTTTACCAAATCTCATAATTTCTCAGAATTTATGGAAGATTTCTTTGCCTTTATTTTCCCATGCCTTAAAATAATACTAAAAATGTTAAATTGAGTGGAAGGGGTAATATTGATTTAATACATTTGTGATAAACAGTTTTCATTCAATAATAGCTCAGAGCTTTGATGTAATGATCAATACAGTCACGTGATGCAGAGACGTTGTCTTGCTGAAGTATACCTCAGTGTGAACAGTCTGCTGGTAATGGCATACTTAACCTTTATTTAGTGGCCAGTATGCAGTACATACTGAGCATGCAGTACATACTGAGTATGCAGTACATACTGAGTATGCAGATACACCAGATCTGGCAAACAAATGTAGAGGCATGCCTGAACCACAAATGGCCTGGCTTGCTCTGGCTGGTGGGTGGTTTTGGCTAAACTGTTCTCACGATGACAGTCGGGTCACACACGTTCTCATTTTACTGCTAAGCAATTCACTAAAATATGTTTTTAAACATTTGAGGCAGGAAATAGACAATGCAGTAACAGAATCTCGCTTTATATTTGATCGGCGCTGCCTGGTTTGACAGCGTGATCTGACTTTCACTCTGCAATGGACGGACCTCATCTGCATACTGTTGAGGTCGAGTCATGATTATGCAAATTCGGATAGGGCGAACGGTCAGTCAACTCACCGTACTGAATCCATCATGCAAGGCGTGGCCAGATCTCATGCGCTCCGTAGAAAATTAATAGGATTCGTCAACTTCAAACATACATTATAGATCTCAGAGTCCGCCTGTTTCGTCACAGTCAGGGAGGGCCCAGAGAATACCACTGAACCAAACTTTAAAATTCAAGCAGACACACGCAAGCTTATTTTGAGCAGATAAAGCTTTTTCTTGGACACATTGTTAATTTAGTTATTAAATAATCCTCTGCATTAACATTATATGCCAACCAGAATCTATGTGGTTATGTAGATCATCTTAAACACTGATGTTCCAGGCAGTAGAGTAACATGTGAAATGTGTTTTAGACAATTAAACCCAGCTGACATTCATGCTTTTTCACCCTAACTGCTTACTACCATTACTACAAGCTGTATCACACTCTCTCACCATCACCTCTACTGTGTCCAGTTATCAGCAAACGTTTGACCACTTGGCCTGTAAGTGCCTGACCTCTTGCAAAACACTTTCACAAAACTTCTGCAAGTGTAATATAACTTTAAAAATAATTCATCCATTGCCTCTTTGTTCTCTTTATTCTTCCCACTAAGCACTGCTCAATGTGAACTCTTGAATCAGCAACCTCAGAAAAAGGTAATGAAATGTAATGGGAAATGAAATAGGAACCAGAGAAGCAGCAGTTCTCTGTATTGCAAATACTGAGGTTCTGAATCCCTGTGTTAAAATGGATTATGTGTCCTTTCACTACCTGAGTTTTTGTGTGGCCGGGGCTCCTGAGTCAGCTCTCTGGTCGATTTCTGACATTTTCTAAGGCAGTGAATGCAGATCATGTTTATCAATGAGCGATGCTCTACATAGAGTAGGAAGCACATTAACTCGGCCCCCTCTCTCTGCTCTGATCAAACCCACAGACCTGAACCAACACTACACAGCCCCTGGGCCCTATTTCCTATTGGCGCTGAGTCTGTGTGCTGAATCACCCGAGCCTCAATTATACAAACTCCCCTGAGCGGTTGATGTTATTGTGATGCAGGTGGTCATTCTTCTGTTAACGTCTGCCTTTTTTGGTTATTTGAATGGAGTTTCCTTCTAACACAGAAAAGAAAGTTCAAGTATGCAAGATGGTTACAGAAAGGACAAAATGGCTGATTTGGAGATAGAGACACAAGGCATCTTTAGGTCCTATTTCAAATGAGCTTCTGGTTTTATATCAGAGCCTGGTCCAAACTGGTCTCCATTAGCCCTGGCACTTGTGTGGAAAACATTCAGCTTGCAATTCAACTTGCAGCATGTTGATCAGGAGAAAACAAGAGCGTCTATGACCATGTTAACAGCCTTTGTGAGACTGTACTTACTGTACTACGGTGGTTTAATCTAAATGATCTAGATGAGACAAGCTAAAGTTATCTTAACATGTCTGTGTTAAGCAGGTATGATATTTATGAAATTTAACACCATCTCAGTTAAGTGCTTTAGCTGGTGCCTGAAAAAAAAAAATCAGTCAGCTAAATTTATCGGCCAATATTAGCCTCTCTCAGGTGTATCAGCATCGGCGTGTATGTTGTCCAATATTTACTGATATATTTTTTTATTATAACATAATCCAGAAAAATATGTCGGAGTACTTTCTAATAAATGAATTCACCACTGATGTAATTTTTGGCCAGCAAAAGGTCATTGTTAAACTGTAAAATATTCTAACTCTATTACATATCTTTGACACAAGTGTTTAATAACAATATTTGAGGGATAATTGCATTGTTATGACAAATAGATGGATATAAACATAAATAGATTTAGATATAGGCCTATATAGATAGATAGAATATCAACCGATATATCAATATCTAGATTTTTTTTTTACTACATAATATCCGTATCTGCCCTAAACTCCAGTTATCTGTCAGGGTCAGGGTATATATATATATATATATATATATATACAATAACACACTTAACTACATATGCCAGCCTCATGGTAGGAGTGGAGGGAAAGTAAATGGATCACCAAAGACAATCAGATTCATCCTCTGGGAACCCTGACCATCTGTACATTATTTGTACCAGTTTGTCATGTTGATGTTATATTTCACCTGTCGGTTGCTATGGAGGAATCACAAAACTTGGCATTATTGATGACAAATTTCTACATGTCTCTCTGTCAGCTCCAAAGCTTTAAATTTAGGCCCTCGTGTCTATTTCCTAAGTGTTGGTGGGTTTTGGGGGTTGTTTTTGGTTGTGGTTTTTTTTTTTTTTTTTGGCTTTGGATGGTAGTGGCGTATGGCCACTCGCCAGACTGTAAATTCTGTTGACTTTAAGTTAGCTATAGCTGCTGGCTAGCCAAGTTGAGGTTTTCAAATGTAAAAATATCAAGGAAAATATGCAGAGGAACTAGCATTCTGCTAGCACTGTATAGGCATTGAAAATAAACTGAATGACCACCAGTTAAAACAGGACATGCAACCTTAACAGTGCCATACAATCAGGGGGCTCCTTTTCTAAATGCCAATCCACCAGAGAAGAGGACTTTGGCAAAGGAGGGAGCGAAGGCATGTTCGTTACGTTGAATAAGGACTAAGGTGACTGTGGGAACGTGAGGTGCCGTCCCAGTTCTGCTGTGGATCATTGCTAACTGCAGCTGCAGTGCGGCAGTGCCATGTTCAGGAGAAGCCACCATGAGTCCATCTTATTGAGGTCGGGATGTGTGGACAGTTAAATCATTCCACAACCAGAAACTATGGATTACCAAAAACATCTGGAAACATGGAGTAGACCACAATGTAAAATGACTAAATTACAGTGCACAGGTTAAAAGAGCTGATGGGATCACATTTCACTGCAGTTTTACCCTGTTTAATTCCAAGTGACAAATAAATGATTGACTGATTGCTTTATTCATCCTCCAGGGAACAGAGGATGAGGATGTCTTCACAAAACATGATAGCTTCCAACCAAAAGACATATTATAGTCTCCACAAAAATGAGGCACTGACCAAGTGACAATCCCTAGAGCTAAGCAGCTACTGTGGCTAAAAAACAATCTGTATTTGCTTCAGCACTCATTTGAAATGATAATGATGTGGGTCAGACATGGTGATGAAACCACATCGATGATTATGTTGTTACTGAATGGAGCATTGTGATATGCATTATGTTACAGCTCATTAGTATTCATAGTCTTTTATATGTGCCACTATGTTATGTCATGCTACATTAGGCTATAATGTCTTATGCAGAAAGGCTACACAAAACATGCTGATCTGTTGTAACAAGATCTGTTGGTGGGGAACACTTTGTCTCATAATGTAAATACAACATGTAAAGACAAGATTTAAGGATGCACAGTTGTTACTTAATTGTATTACAGTGTAGAATTGTAAGTGTATTACAGCCTCTGCATTACTTTCAAAACATATGTCTGAGCATTACACAAACATAAATGTGCATTATTTGTAACAAGACAATTTGGAATAGTATAATGCATAATTGTAGGTGTACATTAATTCACTAGTTAAGGGGAAATTTTGATGGTATAATTTTTTTTACACACTCCTCTTTTTATCAAATTGATATGGCGATGCTGTATTGAGGAGATGTACTGTAGTGCACGGATTGTGCCACAAAGGTCAGTCTCTGCTGATGGAACATGCAGCTGAGCTTAGAAAGATGGGGACTGTGAGTGGTGGGGATAACGTTACAGGACTAAAGCCGGCAAGCAATGGCAGAGAGAGAAAGCAACACGACCAGCATATTTTCACATGTGACTTGGAATATTAAGGGTTTATCTTGACCAAACCAGAGTTGGTGATTGTCTGAACAGTGGACAAACTAACAGAGATGGTCTGGTTAGTTTTATTTGGTTTCTGTCAAGCTTAAAAGTGGTTTAGGATGAGTTAACAATGCATTTAAGCAGGTTTTAGTTCAGTAAAAGAGATACATTTAAATTTTGAAGGTGCAGGGTTGTACTTTTTTTTCCAATAGGGTTAATGGGTGTAAGAAGATTTCCTTCCTTCACATTTTGTTAGTTAATTAGACAAAAAATACTACGAGAGCTAGTGGAACATAGCGAACTTGTAAATGTCCAAGCCATATACCCCAGTAAAATGTCACAAAGACAGAAAAAAAACTCACTGCCCAACCTTTTCACAAATCCACACAATCTTTAGTGTTGATGTAAAAAAGAAGTGCAGTAGACATGCAAAATAAAAGCAGTTTAAAATGAAGGTCATTCAGGCAACAGTCTCTCTCCTATAGTCTGAGGAATACAAGGCATACTGCACATTATTGTGTTTATGGTCTTTAGTTGGTGTAGTGAAAGAACTGAATATGATGTTTTCGTGTTGAGTTTGATGCAGATCTATACAGCCTCATGGTTGACAGCTCCTTCCGCATAATATAATGATTTAACAATACAGTATTCAAAGGCTCCTTTAGAATCTAGGATCACTACTGATTGTATATAGAGGCTGTAGTCACTGTAAACCCCAAATCCCAACCTTTATGTGTTTCATATATTTGTACCTGTGTATTTATCACAGTGTCTCACAAAAGTGTACCCCTTTTACATATGAGACTTCAAACTTATTTTCCTTTTCCATCTAACAGTTTGTGTTTGTTCATCTGAATTGATTGTGCTGCTTCTCATTTGCTGTCTTATTAAGTGTTTTTAAAGTGGGACTAGCGACTAATTCATTAGTTATTGATGTTAATACTGCAGAAAAGAGACAGTGAAAAAAGCATAGTGGGCTGAAATTCAATACTCCCTTACCTCTAAATATCCATTAAGTGCAGCAAAACATTTCTGTCATCATAATCCTAGAAACAAACCATTTATCTTACAATGGCCGCTGTGGATCCTGGTTAATGGATGCAAACTTGCTGACCTTGATGTCATGAAGCAAGTCGTCTGTAACGGCGATGAGCTTGTCAATTTAGCCTGCAGCTAAGTGTCCGTGCTTGCTATGAGTGGACATACAGCAGAGCTGTTTTCATTTGTCAGTAATGACAGCTCTGATGGGCATCTATGTCAGCTGCAGACCTAATCAGCTGGATGTTTCTGCTCAGAGACATAAACAGAGAGCTGCAGAGTTGCTGCATTTCATATCATTAGTTTAGAAAATCTGATGACATTAATGTGTTTAGATCAATTACTCTCACCTAAAACCCTATTCAGATGAGATCAGGGCAATGAGCATTAATGTTCACACCTGGGGTACAAATGAATATGGATACATTTTTCAGACATGGACTTTGATCAAATACATCTTAATTTTTGCAGTAAAAGGCTAAAGTTGTCTCAAAAGTGCATCCAAAAAGGCTAAGACAGCTTTTTGTCAATATTTTGTTTGGGTTTTTTTGTTTTTTAACACTTTAAACTGACTTTATTATCTTCGCCAGCGTTAATTCTAAAGGAGTGTGCGTAACTGTCTGTCCAGACCTGTTCTCACCAACGACTCAACCAATCAGCCTCATATTTTCTGTGCACATTTATTACTATATGCTCAAGGATCTCTAGTGTCGTCATGATTCACAATTGTTGAAAAACCTGTCTACTGATTGTTTTATACCAAAATTGACTGCTGTCTCCTCACATATTACCAAACCGACCAGTAGGGCCCACAAGTTTTCCAGTAATCGTCTCAGCTAAAAACAACGAACCTTGACATCTGTTGCAGGCCACATTTTGGCCTTCGTGGGGGCTCAAAAACTGACATAAATAGAAAAGTTTAATCTCATTTTGATTATCTGCAGATTAATTCCATTCATCATATGTTATGAGCCACTAAAGTTATGCAGACTGCAAGATGAATAGATCCTCAATTACTGTTCTTTCTGTCACCATCTTGGCTGTCAAGGAGCTGGAGGGACTACTCCACCATGCTCGGTGCCGACAAAAGTGCCTCTTTGCCTTTTTTAATTGCATTTATTGTTGTTATTTACTCCTTTGTTGTGCTGTATCCTATGGACAAAGCTACTACTGGTAAAAGTCCAGTTATTTAAAGTGCATTTACTGTCATAATGACATTGTAGGCTATCTTTATTTCACATACAGTGCCCATTAGCAGCAAAAATCGATTTGCTCTGTGTAACGCACTGCAGCTCCATCAAAAATAGACAAGCCTTGTATATTTATTAGCTTCTGGGATGCACTGTGGCGCAGCTGCAGGGCTTTCCAGAATACTTAAAAATTACCAACAGCTTTCCCATTTTTTGCATTTTTTACCTCATGTTTTGATGCACATTTTATTTGCAAAGAAAAGACGAGCGGAAATACAAAAAAAGGTGGGTGAGGTGAAAAAAGTTATTGCAGCAACTAAATCAAGACACAAGTGGCTTGAATGTGCTTCTGCTCCACAGAGAAGATTAAAAAATAATGGCAAACAAAAACATCAGATCCATATGGACCTATAAGGACACAACAAAGTTATTCAAATGAATACATGACACAAACATGAATGTCATATTTCCATCACTGTTTACTCATCATTCATGTTTGAAGTTTGAGGGGTGCTCTTTGAATCATGTCAACTCGACTGGAGAATTACTGCCACCAGCTGTAAATCTCAATACTCTCAATCTTAATATCTGCATTACAGTAGATCATTTCCTTTTGCAGATGTTCTGGAATCCAGTTTAACTTTGCACAAAATTGGCATGAAAACCTAGCTGTATACACTTCAGACCAACTTCTGGACTTCTCCTGTTGTATACTCCACCTTCACTTTTATTATTAAAAAAAGCAATACAATAATTTTTTAAACAGACACAGATAGCAGTTTGAGTTACGCCCTTGTTGCACCAAAATGTCCTGCTGTTACTGTAACACAAAACAAAAACTGCAGTGTTTACCCCTTTAAGCATTAATATCACACCAAATGTATGCCATGCATCACTTTCACCATCTGATGTCGAGGTGCACGAACAAAAACAAACCAGCACAGCTGTGAGGGATGAACTAAAGCAAAGACTCAGAGTCTGATCTCAGTTTGGGGTGAACTGAATGTTTCTGCACTTTCAGGTGCAGTTTGAGCAGATGGCTCCCAACCATATGCTTTGGGAGGGAAGAAGTTTGCCAACAACCTCAGGGACATCAGTTTGTACAAGTCTAGTTTCATTTGAGGTTATTTTTACCGGGTATTTAAGCAAGGGTAGAGGAAAATAATATAAAAAAAAGGAATGGATTTTTGATGGTGTGACTGTAAAAATTACTGGCATGCTAGATAGCGATGGGACTACAAATACAGGTGTAGTTAATCCAGTCCAAATAAGGCTTGAGAGTTTACGCATTTAGCTGACGCTCTTATCCGGGGAGACTTCCAGAGAGTGTGCAGTAAAATAAGCCTCAATTCTCTTATCACCCACGAGGAGCCAATATGCAGGCTCTTTTTAGAGCCTTACAAGAAACACAGTCAAAGGAAATGTTTTCGATCCGGAGTGTAAAGCACTGGCATAACCTCATTGTCCCTGAAGGACAAACAGTACATTAGATACAGCGCATTTTGATTCGAGTCAAACTGGATTTTTTCACCACGTATAAATCTCACTAAATATGGAAGTTTGTGTATAGACCTTTGTATAGTGGGATGATATAATATCATTGTCTGTGATTCTCCCCCCATCCCTCTGGTGAAGCAGTCTTTGTTCATCCTCGTACATTTGACATTCCCTATTTTAAGCCCTACATGTCATGTCTCTTTCATTTAAAATTAGGCTTTGATGAATATTGTATGAAAAAGAACCTGCTTGCAAAGAGACTGACCTTCACAGCTGCTTTGCTGCTGCGTTTGAAGTATTGTCAAGTCCTGTGGGCTTACGAAGGCACTCAGACTAATAGAAGTAGAAAGAAAAGGACTGCAAAATATTTAACTAACATCCCCCTGATTTGAAAAGGCTAGCCGCGAGGCTCAACAGGCGAGGGCTTAATCACCGGGATGGTGGTATTTGAAACGGCACTTTAAATGCCCTTTCTCCTCGTTCTGTATTGGTGAGCTGTCTAAGTCTGCCCATGCAGCGCCATAGCTGTGATAAAGGTTAATCTGTCCATGTCAGATATCACAGTATAATGGCTGTCTTTGGATTAAAATAACAAACCAGGAGAAACCCAACACACACGAACACGATAAGGCCCGTCTCTATTCGGGATTTTTCGGTTTTATTTATTCAATGTCTTTTTTTATCATTTTTCATCCTTTCAAAACATGTAGCGATCACCTCGCTTGCTAAAGGCACTTTATAGATAAATATGACTTGACTTAATTTTTCCCTTTTACACTCTGATGGTCGATTGCACTGCCAGCCATCTGAAGAGTTTTGAGTAAATAACTACTGACTTTTTAATCAAAGACACTGAGGCTTATGGCTCCACCTTAACACACACGCCTCAAACATCTGGGGTGACCAGCTGCTCCATTCGCTAATCCGATCGGCTCCTTAATGTTCTCCAAGAACATCTGCCAGCGCCTCAGCTCTTTGATTCATCTCACCTGGCAGAACCTCGCTATTTGGCCTTTACCTTGCTCTGTAAGCATTTTAAAAATTTGAAAAATGTCAACGCTCCTGACTAGAATCCATCAACAGAAAAGTGGAGACAGAAAAAAAAAAGAGTCTCTGGTAATCAGATCTGTAATGTTTTCCTGCAGGGTGTTTGTGCTTACACCACAGCCTCGGGTGACACTGATCGCCGGCTCATTTGCTCTTTTTAATGTGTCACTGACAGTTCATACTCGGGGTTATTGGTACCGGCGGCCTGTTAATATCAGCAGCTCTAATGTGGGGCAGAAAGGCTACAGGCTCCACTGGCTGCACACTACATCCCTCACTTCCCCTTCAAAGCAGAAAAATGACACAGCCTTGATTGCAGAAGGTGACCAAGATGATTGCCCCTGTAGATCTAAATCAAACTTCTGCACACAATTACCTCTCAAAAGGATGTATCAGACATGTTGGGAATGTCTTGGGGAACAAATGATACTTCTTGGTAATGTTGTTCCACCATTAGTAAGGATATTATAAACGACGAGGTAGGAGGGTAGCATAATTACAGGCCCCTGTCCTTAATCAATGTTGATTACAATTTCAAGACTGGAGTATCCAATAAAGTATCTATTTTGAGCGTAATTCACAAGCAATTCACAAGTTCAAGGGGACAGTCTGAGGCTCTGGAGCCGCAAAGTAAACAATAAATATGCTAAACAACAGGACAGACGTCCATATGCGGAGAATTTTGTCTGACAGGCCTATAGGGAAGCCTGCGCAGTGCTTGGCCAGCTTCCTGCTCCAAACCTGGGCTGCAGAGCGTCTGTCGGGGCAGCTGTCCAAACTACAGCCCAATCAGGCCCTGTGCCATCTTCCTGCAAATTCAGCCTCAAGCTGTCAAGCTCAAGAAAGCTCTGGCACACTTGTGGGCGGCAGAAATGGCCACCATTTAGCATGAAAACACAATCTAGGTAAATTTAGATGGAGTGACGTGGGGGAAACGGCTCTGTGCACACTGCGGCGCGTCTCCCGGAGTAGCCTCTTAACATAATGAAACTGGCGTGCGAGATACTTATCTCAACAGTTGCACGGCTCTGCCTGTAGACATCAGCAGCGCCGCTCTCAACCTTCCTTTTGTGTCTTTCCTCCCTCTCATCTCATCCATGTCACACTGCTGAATGCCTGGCCTAAATAAATGCTTTACAGAATCTGTCATAAATTGTACGCTGTGCTTTTAGGAAAAAAAAAAAAATGTCTCTATTCTTGGATGTGCAGAAGATGAGGTGCTGGTTTCACCCAGACCCCGTGGCTCAGTCTCTGCACTCTTGAATCTGTCGGCTGCAATCATTTTACCCACTTGAGTGCAGGTTCTTATGAACTCAACCTTGGCTAATCCACACAGCCAGGCTTCTGATAGCTTCCTTGTGGAGATAATATTATTGGTCACCATGTGATAAATCTTGATTGTTAGCACTCTGCTCTGCAGAGATTTGGAGAGAGGGTGGGGGTGGGAAGCGTTAATCAATAATGTGAGTGGTCTGATTACCCCTAGGGGGCTGTGCAATTGCTGTACAGTGTCACTTTTCAATTCAATAAGTCACACAGCCGTCGCTTCCCTCCATAGAGCCCTCGCCTCTCTGTTTCTGTATATACGCTGAGAATCTATTATATAAGGCGTAACTCCCAGTTTGCACAAAGAGCTGGCTCTTCCACACTGTCAGAAAAATCATACATATAGTGAAACAGGGAAAAAGTAGCTGGGTCTTAAAACCTAAACACTGTTCACCTTCACTTCCAAAGTCTACTCTTGTTCAAATGGAGATTTCCTGAAGGATAAAGACATTTCCGAAAAGTGACAGTATCTACTTCAGTCCCCACATCTAAACCCAACAGAGCTCCTGTGGGATCAGGTGGAACAGGATGTTCGCAGCATGACTGTGCTGCCAAAAAATCTACAGCAACTGTGTCATACGACTGAGCCAAAACGGACAAAGATCCCAGCGGAACAGCTTGCTGAATCCACGTCTCCCAGACTCCGCATGCATAGAGTTGTGTAGTCGGTGGATGTATACGCTCATTATGTCTTTCATACGTTGCAGTGGGTCGTGTTTTGCTCAGTACATAAGCAAATCAGACGTGCTTAACAGAGACAAAGAGAAGCAGACACAATAGATAAAAAGGAGGAAAAAAAGCAGAAGGAAAACAAAAAGCAATGACACAATGCCTCAGCTTGTTTTCCTCCTGCTCAGTGAACAGCACTCAACACATTATTTGTTTTTACCTAATTAAGTAGCATGGACCCCGAATAGTAAGGTGTCACTGTAAGGGACTGCAATGATCTGTCACCTATGCTGAGAGCATGGTGTGGATCTGATTGACTGTGACACTTCCCTTGGTGGATAACCTTCAAGCTGCGCCTCTGCAGCACAGCTGCCAAAAACAAGACATGTAATTGGGGTTACCAGCAACAAAACACAACAAAAAATATCTCTGCAGGAGTGGAATTTACCATCGCTTAAACGCCTCCAACAGTCCAATCGTAACATAACTAGAATGACAGGCCTGTCAAGCTTTGGATTTCTCCAAACATTTAAGTGGTGTGAATTATCAGTTGCATTAGACTTTCTTGTCTGCCATTTTAATTTCCAGTTGTTTAATGATAATTAGAAATATTTTTCAGCATTTAATTTTAATTTATTAATTTTCATCTTTTGACAATAAATATGCAGACGAAGCTAAAAGATTATGCATTTATAAGAAAAGATGTTATGTTATTTGTTTAAGTGCAGCTTACTTTAGTGTTGTTTATGCAAGTGCACAATTAAGTTGTGGCTTATTTCAAAGGGTATGTAACCGTTGCTCTTATGGTGGTAAGTCAACTACAGCTATAAAATGAAAGGATGCTTTAATTTTTACAAGGCCTTTTTATATTTACAAGTCAACAGTTAGTAGATATGGACTGAGAAAAATGATTAAATCTACTCTGCCACCCAAACTATCAGCAATTTTTATGGTGGAACGTAATCTTGCATGTTACTCAATGCATAAGCTGACATAGTGAATCAATAAACACACGTTAAATGTCAAAATGACAACTCTGACCGTTGCACTTCACTGTAGTGGCTCTATTGTATGACATGCAGTTTAATGATGACTGAATTTTTAAGACCCTAAAAAAATGTATGAATTTCATCCCGATTATGTATATCAGTATATCGGCAAGGAATCGACCAACATGCTAATTTCTGCCGATATGACAAACCAATTTTTTGAATTATTATTAACAACAAAGTGAACATGTACAAAACATCAACCCTTAGTTGAAGTGTTTTTCTAATTTTGTATAATAAACAAATAATACATAAATTGAAAAATAGTGCATTTCATGTCTCCATCTGCTGGTGGGACATCACAATAAGAGTATAAATAATATAATGTTAATACCACAATAGAAGAGACTCGATGATCAATAAAATAAGGTGGGAAAAAAGTGGATATGTTGATATTGGTTATTGCCCAAATGAGATGTCATATGTTGACATATATGACATATATAAGTCCCCCTTTTCCCTTTCACTGTTAAAAAGCCCAATGTTAGAATATTATAAATGTATATTGAAAATGTTTCTAACAAACTCATCAGCTGATCTGATAAAATCTGTCTGTGGATCCGGGCACCTGGTGACTCAGTGGATAGAGCAGCGCGCCATATGCAGAGGCTGTATCCTCACCACAGCGGCCACGGGTTCAATTCCAGCCTCAGTTTTAAAAAAAAGTTTGGCCAAACTGCAATGGAAACACACATGAAAACACATGATGCTATGGCTATGCGCTTGTCAGTAAGAACTGGCTCCCTCGGGCATGATGCAGCAGCCGTTACAAGAGGTGTTACTGCATAACTCTTCAAAAGTTGAGCGGATCATCTGGATGATTTAAATCCATAATTCCTCTGCGAAATGGTGGACTATCACCTCCCAGAAATCCCTCATACGAGGCCGCTCCCACGTATAAGGCGCTCGTCTTTTCTTTATCGTTCGCATAACATGCCTACGTCACCTTCGATTGGAAATAATGACAGCTAGTGCGGTGGCTGCAGTAGAATTATACCTGCTAATGTTTTCCATCACCATGCTTCTTGGAATGTTATTGCCATAGGAGAAGTCGCATAACATCACTCAATGGAAACACAGTAATCTCGCAATTGTGTTTTATTGACATTTGGAAAATACCATTTAAGTTTCGCGCAAATTTGCAATGGAAACCCACCTAGTGACAGTTGTCACAGAAATAAGAAGCTTGTTTTTGCCCTACTCTTGCCTGTAACAGAGTGCCCATGGTTTTAAAAAAAAAAAACCCAGTTAATTTCATGCAGTTTATGTGGTTGTAAACGAATGTGATATGCCAGAATGGAGAACTGGTATAGCTGCAGTAAAAGGCTTATTGGCCTAGATGAAAGTACAGAACAAAACACAGGTATCTGGTGTAAGACTTGGGGCACAACTGTAAAAAAAAGTAAACTTGTATGGTACACAGACAGATGCAGCTAAAAGAAAATGTTCTGCAACAATCCTTTCCATTCATCCTAAAGCTGTAGATACAGTCTCAAGGCTATTTTAAGCCACAGGTCATGCTCAATCTTTCATCTCTTTGTGAAAAAAAAAAAATCTATCAGTGAAAAAGTCAGCCAGGAGCCACCTCCTGTGACATCTCAAACTGGGGCTGAGCGGCTGCTGTATCTCTCTGAGATCACAGGTGATCTGTCATAGCAGGCAGGTGTTTTGTATGCTGTTCAGGGTCCCTTCAGAACAGCATCTGCTCCCTTCACATCCTCCCTATCTGCTGCCCTGTGTGCGCACACACACATACACACACACCCACACACATGCTCTATTCTAGTCTGCTGGTGAATCTGTTTGTGCCCGTTGCCCTCTCCAGACCTGCTGTTTATCCACACTTTCCCCGACACAATCCAGCTCAACATGGAAGCGACAGAGTCATACCTAGGTACAAGTGTTTTCTGAGTAGCAGAGTTTAGCCTGTCAGCAGGCCAGCTTTGCTGTAAAGCCACGTGAATGCACAGGGAATCAGGGCAGTAGCGCTTCGATGGGCACAGGAACAATTAGTTGCGGTGGAGGACAGAAAGAAGCGTCTCCGGCTGTGAATATGCATGCCGTGGTTCCCCACTTCTTGTCATTGGGACTTAATAAAAATGCACGACTCTACAAGGGGCACTGAGCAGAAAGATTAAACTGGGCTAAGCCACCAAACTGCCTGCATCTCCTGAATATTACATCTCATAGGCCTGGAGGCATAGTCTACCCCTCCGACATACTCCACTGGTCTTTCAGGCAGATCTGAATGCATGCACCGGTGTGTCTGAAGTGATACGGGAAGGCCTCTCCAATCTCTTCGCCGATGGACTGGAACAATGCCAGTAGAGCTCACTGGCACTGCATCTCTTCCCTGTATCTGGACCGGCCTCAGATAAGGACCAAAGAGGCCAAAAGTATTCCTGACATGTGTCAGCCTGGAGGCCGTAGACCCACCAGGTCGACACAGATGGAGGTACGGGTGACTAAATCTGACTCGCACAGCCATGCAGATGGCAACGTTTGGTAATTGTTCAAACTGGAAGCGAGAGCATCAAAGACTTTGAACTTTGATACAAATGTTAACAATAGGTAAGGTGATGGTAGTAAGATTCAGTCATGCTGTAATATTTTTTCAATTAAACATTTTTGACACATTACCTCATAATATTTTGCTTGGAGCTGCAACCTCAGAAAAGATGGATATTAACTGGGCTGATGATGGAGACAAAGGGACATCTCTGGACAGGGTACTGGCTAACTGATGCTCTTTGAAATTCACATTTTCCTTGTGTAAATGGGGCAAATCTGTGGGGTCTTAATTATCAATTGTGGAATGCTCCTCTGCTCTGCAGCTCCATTTGCTCCTTGTGAAAAGCAGGTGTGTTTTTACATAAAAGTCAAGACACAAGAAAGACAACTACTTATTTTCCTTTGTTTAAAAGGGCAGACTGTGCTTCAATTAAAATATAATAAGTTAGGAAAACTAGAGAAGAAAGTCTTGCAAATGATAAAAAAAAAACTTTTGATAATGTTTCTTTTTGACAAATGATGACAGAATATGATATCTCAGTCTTGTTATTAAAAGAAATGTAAGACTGCATCAAGGCATAGCTTAACAATAAGTTTTTGAAGTAGTTGCCAGGCTAGCAACCAGGCATCAGTGTTTTGTTGTCAAAAATGAAAATGGTTGCCATCATTAGTCACCTTATATCTTAAGTAATTAAGATACTAGGCAGTTCTATGTCAGCTCAATAATGAATACATGGCATAAGAGAATGTTTAAAAGCAGCCCACTACAATCAAAACATCTGCTGCCACATAATGACTGATTTTATATTTTTGGAGCTGAACTGAATACTGTTCACATATGCACACTTAGGAAAGTGAAAATTAACTGTTTATTGCACTGGATAAAAGTCTGCATTCACTTGCTTCTGTAGCAGCTGCTTTCCTCATCCATCAATCTGATCTGATTAGCTCTGAAAGGATCAACAGATCAGTTATCCATCCCACAACTCAAACTCCTCATGCCGAGGAAAAAAAGAACTCAGACTTCTGGCAGCATTGTGTTCACAGACCAACAAAAATGGTCAAATTTAAAGAGGGGGAAAAGAATGATAAACAAAAGAAAAGGGAAACACACACACGCACATGCACAGGCACACACACGTCGACAGGTTTGTCAAACTTTTCATGCCACACTCAAACAGTTCAATATGCTTTGCCAATGTCTCTAAAACAGAGGCCTGCGTGCAGAAACCACACCAATGCAGGTGCAGCAGCACTGTCACATACAGTGTCTGGTGCCAGTTGTGTCTGTAATAGTAATATTTAAATATCACTAATGCAAAATATACTAAAAATCCATTTATTTTTGGGTACAGGTAATGCTGTTTGCTGCCCCTATTTTTTATATGTTGAGAAAACCTTGCCACTGATGGCAACCGAAGGCCAAGAATTAGTTGCCAATTCTCAAAATGGTTACTATCGAGCCCCTCCGAGGAAAAGATTCATTTTAGGCATACAATACTGGTCTTTAAGCCCCAGAAAACTTGGTTCATAAACTTGTTATTTCTGTAACATTTGGCATTCAGAAATACGCAACAATATAAGTTGATGTTAACACTCATCATTAACAAAAAAAACCCCAAACACTTTTATCCTAATTGGTGCATGGAGGTATGTGACATTAACTTTCCCAAACTCAAAGTGAGTAGAGCACAGACAAAACTGAAAGCAAACACGTAAAAAAGCCATAACTTTTCTAACTTGGGCAGAAAATCTTGTTTTCATGTAGGACCTCTGAGCAGCTGACTAAGAAAATGTGTCTAACTTTAAAGAGCCTTTAAAATTTTGTTGAACTATAACAATTTGAAAATCTGTAATCGTAAAATTCCCAGATGTGTGTAACTCAGAAAGAAGTATCTGCACTGAGAAGGATAATTTGGTTTACAGTGAGTGCTGCCTCTCCATCATATATAATGACAGTAGCGGTGTGACTATGTGCAGGCTACCATCTGCTTCCCTTTCACATTCATTGGGCATCATCATTGCAGTCAGGAAGGAGGGCTACATCATTTCTCCCAGGCCATATGTATTCAACAGAGGAAGAAAGCCGTCACTTGATATTCAAAAACCAGCCATGTTAGTCTGTCAGCGTACACCGTCTGATTTCCAGGCTCTTTGTAATACTCTGATTCTCTCCCACTTTCTCCTCTGGTCCTCCTCAGCTCATTCCTTTTAACTTTGTCAGGGAGAAAGGATTCATTATTTGAATACATCCGCTCTGTCGCTAATTTGTAGGAGAGTGAAACGGAGACTGATGCCCTCTCCGACCCGAATCTGCCGTGTCTAATTATGCCGTCTACCTTCTTTTTAGGTCACACCTGGTGTCACAGCGCCACACTCCAGCAATGTTAAGTGGTGCTTTTAATGGGTTTTCTGCCACAGGTTCAAGTTAAAAAATAAGGACCAGCATAGACCGCTCCATATTAGGGATCAAAATTACCTGCAAGAAAGGGGCAGACTCATTTAATATCTGGAGACAGAGAGAGGTGAGATGAAAAATGAAATTAAGCAATTCCTGTCTCATTGATGTCTTATTAATGATTTCATTAATCATTTTTATGTTACTGCTAAGTAAACTGCTACAGATATTTCGTCTCAAAAATGCCCGAGAAAGATCACTGTTATAGTGATTACAACTTGAGTAATATATTTTTGTACACAACATGAAAAATGACAAAAATAGTATGTAGTTTTTAACACGTTTCTTCTGATTCAGTTTTGACAGGTAAGGAATTGGGGTTGAATTTATCTGCCTTGCCACAGACCCTCAGATTCAGCGCTGGCTTCAGATATGTAAATGATATCGTATGTTATTTCAGTGTTGCTGCTGAACTTATCATTGGTGAGTCTCATATTTAGGACATTTAAAAGCTGAAATGAGAACACTGCCTTGAAAAGATGAACTGCTCAAAGTAAAATGTTTTCTTCTGCTCTGCTGCCCAATGCCACAAAAAAGGGATAAAACAATTAAAAGATAAAAAAATCTATAATCTTGGTCTTCGTCATTTGGCAAAAAGTACTACTTAAAAACAAAATCAAAAGGCTTAGGTTATGTTTTCACTTGTTCGGGGGATGCAAGATAGATATCGAGCCTTGATGGGAAATTTGCATTATTATGTATAAGTCTGAAAATGAATAATAGTGCCAGTAAGACAAAGCCAGACTGCTTGACACACCCTGATAAAATAGTTGGCAGTACACCTTTACAGTTGGTTTGAAAGCTGCCAATAAAAACAGAAAAGTATAAAAACAAGCACACCATGCATCTTTTTTAGTTTCAGTTTGACCCAGAATTGAGGACTGTTTCTGGAGCGTTAGCATGAGGTAACACAGTGGCAGAGGTTCACATCCAACACTAAGCCTTTAAACAGTCCCAACAAACTCACACCAAAAAGATAACACTAGCTATGTGATGCTACAGTTAGCCCTGTCACTGTATGTGTGCTGGCAGACACACTAACTGTCCCCAGGGCTCACACTCCAGCAGCAGTTATCTGCTAGTGTCTCCACAGGGAGGCTGAAGGAATTGACATGTCTGTTTTGACAGATTATGTCAAAGAGTTAAATTTCAGTTCTTGGCAGATTTTTGATAAAACCCTACGTGAAAAAATGAATAAACAATTGAGGACTGACAACTTATCTTTATAATAAGTGACGTCAGTTAGATTTGGTTGAGTCAGAACTGTCGAACATTCAATCGCCTACTACATCTTAGCTTTTCCTACCCTCCAGTGTGTAAAAAACTACAGGGTATTAACCTCAAATTAAAATACAAAATTATGAAATAATCTGTCATTGTATCAGTTTCTGCCATTAGAAGCAGGAAATTATTGCTCATCAGTATCAGCTGAAAAACATCTATATCAAACAACTTTTTTCACGACTTGTATACACTGAAATCACCTTCCACAAAAGCTTGATTGTTTCCAGTCAGATGTATAAGAGGATCTTTTTATATTTTTTTAATGGTCTTTCATGCATTTTGGGCTGTATAGAGCCCTTTTTACAAACAGATATTTTGTATGAAGAGTTTGTTTTGTACATGAAGGACAATATGCCATACAACTGAAATGAGCGAAAGAGATGAAGATCCCACAGTTGAAAGAAGAGCAAAGAAATCACCAGCTGTTTGTAAAAGAAACTGGAAGCTTAGCATCAAAATGTCTGCTGATTTAAATATGAATAGGTACCTGTTTCAATGTCAAGTGCACAATAATGCCTTTAGCAAGCTGGAGTGAACAGGCAACATATTGTTTAGCAAAGCTCTTGTTCAAACTTCATAGAAGAAATGAAGAAGGTTACCTCAGGCTTAGAACTGGTGGAATTTAATCAGAGAATATCAGCTTAACACACTTTGGACTGTTCGACAAATTCCAATTTAAACCTGTTCATTGTAACTACTGAGTAGACTACAGAGAGCCCAAATAACAATGATATCCCATCTCTCGGTCAAAGTTACATCAAAATGATTTTTTACTCAGATATCAGTAGATGTGCTAAATCTGTAGACACAATAATATATGTATGTATATTTGATGCTAAATTATTTGAATATATGTATGCACAATAATTTATTCATTTTATCTTTTCAGTACCAGTCACAGAGTAATATACATAGTGCTGATGTTACAGGACTACTCACTGCTTTGGGTTTTGATATATTGGTCATTTTTGATCAACACAAATGGAAGAGTGAAAAAAGAAACCCTTTAACGCTAACTACATGCCCCTCCCTTTAATAATCCATGACAAACAAAGCACTGCGTGTGCTTGAACTACCAACAACTCAGACGATGTTGAAGCTGTCCAAAAACTGAGTGGAAGTCAATGCTAATGTAGTGAAGCCTTGCTAACTAGCTTAAGCTTTTTGAGTACTCTGGTTAGCCCAACTTGCTAGCTGTGTATTTCTTGGGGAATACTCTGCTAGGGAATCAAGACTATGGCTGGACACAAATATTTGTCTTTTTGGATATTCTTTCATTGTTTAGGTATTCGCTTTTTTATTTTGGGATTCAGATATTTGTTGCTTTTAAAAAATCCTAAATTTGTTGCTGTTGGTATGGAGTTTTTATGCTTTATTAGGCGTTGCCTCAGTTTCTGTGCCTTATGTTATGAGCTTTCAGCATTTCCCACAGAATTAGATTTTCACGCCAGGGTCTGACTGCCGACCTTTACACTGCCCCAATAGATCAACAAACTTTCTGTTACATCCTTTACACTGGTTAGACGCAGCACTAAAGGATAGTCTCCGGAGCCACTCTCCTCCCCACGAATGGTCGGTACAATGTCTGCCAGGTTTGCATGAGCTATCATATAAAACTGAGTGGTTAAACAGTCCCAACATACTCACACAGACGCCAAAACGGTTCGAATATACCATTAAATCGATCAATAGCCATTAGACAACCTTAGCTGTGTAATGCTAACATTGTGCCATGTCACTGTCCACGGCATGGAGCTCACACTCCTGCAGTAAGCAGTAGTCTCCTTCCCAAGTCCTGTCCAGGAAGCTTCCTGTGTACGCTATAGATCACTAGCAAAGTTTTGGAGCCCAAAAAATTGTGTTTCTGAACAGCCCCAGTTGCGACTGACACTATTCTTGGGTGAATACTAATGAAGTGCCCTTGAGCAGGTATTTAACCCCTACCTGCTCCACCAGCTGCTTTTTGACCAAAAGGGGAAGACTGTAGATGTGCAGGGAAGCTGTCAGTGCTAATACATGGAGCTCGTTCGACTTTCTAGCAGCGGATTAAAATAAATACTTTTATTAGTCTGATCCTATGAATGTTTGATATAAAGACTTATGTCAGACTAAAAAGCCAGAAAGCCCTATTCTGCAAATCAAAAGGTGAGTAAACTGAGTTTAGATGGGCTTATCCTGCTCTATATCCCTGCTGCAAAGTGAATTTCAGTCTAACTCCCCTGACACTGAGGCTTTGCTTAACAGGAAGAGTTGAGACAGAAAGCCCAAGGCACTGAAAATGAAGGACTGTTAAATAATTTTTGTCAGACGGGGTGTCAGACTTGGATTCAAATAGACAAGGCTTCAGCATAACACAGGGGATGGTCCTGTGGGGATAAGTGTGTGTCATGCTCAACACCTTCACAACCCATTCTGATCAAGCTCTTTTACTGGATGGGCAGATTCTAAACAGTGCCCAACCCTGAATACCTCACAAATATAAATTGAAAACCATTTTTCTGAGAGATCACTTGCATGCTTGACTTTAAATGGGGTCAGCATGTTAGAGTTTCTTGCTTCAAAACAATATAAGTACATGAGAGTAAAGAGGTCAAGCCACAGGAGACCTAAACAATAAGCCAATATGACAGTGAAGCACTAGGTGCGTTGGGTCACTTTTAGGCCCATTACTTTTATCTGTTTATACGCTCTCTTCGGCCCACACCACTCTTACTCAAGGCAAGATGGAGATTTTTTGATTTGTTCCCTCCAAAGACAAACTACTACTCCAGGATAAACTGGGAAGCATATAAGCTTACAATAACTCTTCTGACTTGACTTGCAGCGGATGAATGAAAATCATTATAAAATCATGCTTTCTCCAGCTAGGTAATATTTTAAATATGAGATCATTCCATTCACAAGATTGCCTAGCAAAAGTAGTAAATCCCCTCGTCTCGTCTCAAATTGCAATTCATCACATTCCAGTCTCAGCCAAAATAGCATACATCATTTACAACCTTGCACAACTGGTACAAATTGATGCATGGCTTTTGGAGGATCCAGGAAGAATGAACATCTTACTCCTATTTTAAATGCCCTCCATTGTCTCTGAGTTTCTCGATGTAATTATTTAAAATGGTAACATTAACTACAAAAACTAACAAACACATTATCTTGCTTTGTCCTGTACAGTATTAGTGAACTTTTGACCCCATGTACCTGCTAGTGACTTAAGGTTCTATACAGCAGCTTTGCTGGCTGTAACTTCATCAAAAATTCCATTTGAATAGGGCGGTGAAGTCCCTCCCCATCCTGTGTCCCCCGTGGGACCTTATTTTGGGAAACATACTCTGTGGTCAATGGCAAGAGACCTTAAAAGTTAACTAGCAAAGCTCAAAATGTTTTTAAATTGAACTAGTATCGGTTAAATAATTTTGCAAGTCAAGAGGTCATAGTTGGTTGTAGAGTCGTCATAGTACCATACAGTTTTGTGCAAAACCACTTAGTGAACTACATTTTTTATCTTGCACAATATACGTCACCAACATCAACAAAGTCAGGGCACAATTAAAATGGGATCAAACATTTTTTTGTCTCTCGCCGTTACTGCAGGACTTTTTTTCCCCAAAATTAAGTTCCATGGTGGTCCACCAGAGGGGGAGGCACAATGCCTCTTTATACCCTGCCTTAGCATCTCAGATTAGCAAGCTCAGTGTCTGCTCCTCCTGTGAAAAATTAAACTTATAAAACAGCTTTTCATCAGGTGATTTTTTTAATGGGATTTAGTGGGATTTTTTTCCCTTGATTTATTTATTCTTACTGCGTAAATGAATTGAGGCTTGTGTTTTCTGCATTTTAACTCATACTCACGCTTTTATTTGGTTGCTTATTGTCTTCCGTCATGCAGAACCTTATAACATTGATTAAAAAAAGGTTTTATTGAAGTAAAGATGTGCATTCTTATTATACAATAAGTAGTTGTACTAGCAGTATGAAAAGATGATAAGGAAATAAGACATTTTTATGGATCGCCCATCCTCCACACTTGCAAATGAACTTTAGCACTTAAGATGACTGCAGAAGATATTACTTGGTTCCTCTTCGTCTTTTAAAGCTATATTTTCCTCCTCATGCGGCAGCTGATCACCAAGAGAGCCAGAGAGCTGAGATCACAATCTCATAAAATGATCATTAAATTGGTCTATATGTCATGGGACCAATGTGCCATGGGACTGGAGCTTCTATGCTCTCTGGCTAAGCTAAAGCAGAAGATATGGGTGAGATATAATGGGATTTGATGGGGGGGGGGGGTTGGAATGTGGATTGCTTTTAATAATGGCAATGTTTCCCCCAAATACTGTATATATCCACATCTGTATTATTGACGAGTCCAAAATGTACACTTTAGATCATCATGGGAACTAAAAATCACAATGGGCGGGTCGGTCAGCAGCTATTTCTAGAGGATTGGTCCAGGTTTTGTTGTTGGTTTTCCTGACTGGCATCCCTAAAGCTGTTTACTCATTTCTCCCACACCAAACTGAAATGATTTTTCTGGTCAGCTGTGATATATATAAATATCCTCAAATAAAGGGTTTTCCTTCTTGGACAAATAAAGGAGAAAACTCCCATCATATCAGTGATGGGTGACATGGAATGTCCAATATCCAGTTCAATCATTGTCCTGATAGGAATCTTTTTGCAGTCTAAGGTAAGATGGAAGGAATGGCTGCGGAGCCTCAGCTGGGATTCAAAGAGTCCATCTTCAGGGTTGTGGAGAACTTAGGGAGTCAGGGAGGAGGAGAATCAAGGTCTGATACTGGAACTCTAATTTGTCCGGGATCCAGTTCTTTTTTAGTATGTGTAAAACCTCCAAACAGCTCTACTGGGTGAAATGGTAAAAAAAAAATAAGAAAACGCAAATAGTAACAGACAAGTAACACACTAAAACTCTCATCTTTAACTCTTCGGTGACTGGCTGCAGTTGTTGCTTGTGCCTCAGTACTATAAAGCAGTAAAAAAAAAAAAATAATAAAAAATCCATATTTTACCTGTATTTAGGCTTTGCCTAGGAAGGGATTTTTCCATATTATTTATCTATATTTTATGTTATTTTAATTTTTAATGAAATGAATGAAATATAGTATACCATCATTTTATTGCTGTCACAGGATAACAGACGATAAAGCCTATAATTTGCTGAATGTAAGTGTGTATTATGTGTACTATGTCTACATGGCCATGTGTGGGGAAAGTAAGTGTATGAGTCTACACATATGGACTCCTCCCTCTGCCAATGGCCTTTTGCTCTGCATCTGTATGCCGGTCATGATACTGCTTTCTCGGTCAGGTCTCCATGGAAAAACAGCTTTAATCTAAACAGGCTCACTCAATTGTTAAACAAGGTTAAATAAAGTCAATACAAGTTAAATATGAGGTCAAGTTTACTGATAAATACTGTGCCACATTATTTTTGTTGGAGTTTGTCCCAGTTTCTTTGTGGTTTGCCTGTTTTATATCTGGTGCACTTACTGAATAATGAAAAACACAGTTTAAAAAAGGAGTGCGAAGCTCACATGCAGTGGCTGTTAATCTTTTTGTTAGCTAGCAGCATGACAGATAACAGTATGATTTAATTAATTTTTGAAATCATAATTTGACTGCTCAGTGCTTGATACTACTGATGTTACTGCCACTGTACTGCTGTTACTAATGCATCCAATACTACTGCAAATAAACTTTTCATAAGCAACATTGAGAGTATCCTTTGCTACTGCACTACAGTGTTGTATGCCAACATCACTGCCAAGACTTGGTAAAAACAGCACAGATGATTGTGGTAACTGTGCTCCAAAGTCTCCACATGTTGTATGCTAGGTGTTTACACAAGAAGGACCCAACCCACCCAGACCACAGCCCACTTGCCACCGGGGAAGAGGTACATCACAATCAAAGCTCAAATAAACAGAATGAGGAACAGCTTTTTCCCCAGAGCTGTAGCCTCCATCAGCTGTGACTACATGAGGACTGCAAATATTACCACCAACCCTCAATTGCTGCTTATGCACCCAACACTTTATTGCAACTTGTTGGACAATACCGTTATATTACTCAGTCACTCTATTTTATCATCTTGTCTTTATCCTGTTTTTATTGCTGCTGGTTGCTGGAAGATGTCAAACAAAATTCTTTTTGTGTCTACAATGACATTAAAGTGTCTTATGTCTTACTGCTACGACCAATAACTTTTACCACTGAGACAACTACAACAACACAGCTGTCACAGGCAGAAGCATACTTCTCCTGCACTGCTACACTTGTTGCAACCACTGATAATACTGCTACCACTAATGTTTCTTTTGGGTTACTTCTATCGCAACTGCTTATAGTGCTTCATTAATGCACTCTCCTACCATTAACAGTAGTGCTTTAAGGTACAAACTGTAGTATTTAGAGTAATATTCTGGCAGAAATGGAAGATAATATGATAAGTATGCTTTCTTTTGTGTTTTATCACCTGAAAATGAGAATTGTTGTGTTTTTGTTACCTATCAATTAGCCATTTATATCTAAAAAGGCAGTGGATCCTGAGCCATAGAGTCCACAATGTTGCACCACTGTGTTTTTACAGCAGCCCATAGATGATTACTGGTCACAGCCCGAACATTGGTTCTAGCTCGGATCATTCATGTTTTTCTTGTTGCCCACCACAATAGTAAGCCCCCTGAGTGACAAGCCGAACAGCATTGAAAAACAGTCATTTTTAACATGAAACTGCTGTATTCAGTGTTTTTACTGATTTAAATCAGCAGGTACATTTGTTTTGGAGAGGAAGAGGCTCCCGTAAACCCTTTAGCTCTCAATACAAAACCTGAACATCTGGAACTTAAGTTATCAGAGAAAAATGCTGAGCTCACATTAGCAGGAGATGGGCTCGCTGCCCGTCTATGACATGCCAAACAGTACCAGAAAAACACTGATTAATGAGGTGAAACAGCTTTATTCAATGTTTTTATTCATTTTAATCACCTGGCCTGTCTTTTTCAGCAGATAATGTGGCTCCTAGTAAAAATCTCCTGAACAATGAACACTGAAGGAATCCTAAACAGAAGTTCACACGTGTCACATTAAAGAAGTTTCAGCTGGTTGCAATCTGCAGTCCTCACCACTGGATGCCACTAAATCTTACACACTGATCCTTTCAATTAGTTATTGGGCATTTAAGGAAATATGCTTATTTGCCTTTGTCTGATTGGTAAATTTGAAGCTATGTTGGCAGACCATAAGCTTAGATTTACACACAGACAGGAATCAGGGGGAAACAGCTAGCCTCTACCCAAAGGTAACTGCAACCGCCTGCCAGCACCAATCATGAGGTTATATGTGTTGTTAAATCTGTTCAAAAAAACGAAAAAATGAACAAAACTGAAAAAAAGTCAAAGAATGTAAGTATCTAAGTTTTATCATTCGTCATTTGTCCGACTATTTTTTGACTGTGTACCATAACTTGTTTGCCTGGCAACTTCATGGTGATTACAAGAACCCAGAAGGTTACGGTGCCAGTCCAAGAAATAGTTGCAGCCTGGTAAGGAGTACTATCCCTTTTCATCAAACTTTTGGTGTAAAAGAAAAAAGCACATTCCCCAAACTGTCCTGTAAAAATATGACAAACTAACAAAGATGCAGCTAGAATAAATTCAGCAAAAGAATAACAAAGAAGAAAATTATTTGTACATTTTCTTGCACGTCACCCCTCTATGGTGATCTACATGTTATGCTCAGCAGATTGAACCCTTATTTGTGCACAGTGGACAGAGATTTAAGCAGTGCAGGTTTTAAAATGGCTGAAGACAATAGTTGGAAGCATTCATTACATTATATCCAAATGGAATCAGTGGCACCAAAGA
Source organism: Plectropomus leopardus (assembly GCF_026936395.1). Taxonomy (NCBI): domain Eukaryota; kingdom Metazoa; phylum Chordata; class Actinopteri; order Perciformes; family Serranidae; genus Plectropomus; species Plectropomus leopardus. The sequence goes on along the minus strand of NC_142176.1, from coordinate 35,586,388 downwards.
CACCGTGTGTCAGGTACTGACATTTAAACAACCCTCTGTGGACCCCTTTAAAACATTCTTTATGACTAAAGCAATAAAATGAAGCAAGGACACTCTTTACCACAAGTTACATCAAGATGATAAGTGTGCAGATCATTGTGAGAGACCCGTCTATTAAAGTCCCCCTGTCCCTCTTTGTCTCCTTTGTTATGGGAGGAAAAAAAACAATCACAGCCATGTTTTAACAGACTAGAGGCAAATGTTTCAATCAAGCGGCGAGAAAGATCACATGAACCTCATGTCCTCCTCCATAACATGCAAAGCTTGATACTAATGTTTCCTCTCTGCAGATGATGCCGTGTTTCTGCCTCACAGACTTCATTAAACTGGTTTCATACGTGTCTTTACCACATCATTAACGAGTCAACGAGGCGAAAAACTGCAGTAGCCTCAGACAGACTGAGACATGCAGCCCAGCACTGGAGGGAAAAAAGAAAAAAGTTTAACTTTTTTCCTCCCCTGGCTCTTAATTCTCCAAGAATAAGGGTCAGGCTTTCTCCTCGGATTCTATTTCCAAGGCTTTGTTGCGGTGACCTCTCTGACACCTCTGTGACGCTTTGAAAGCTTCAGAGGGTTTTGTTTGTTTTTACTCCCCCTTTTTTTCAATCACCTCTTGTCGCTACTACAATGATTCTTTGTATTGGAGAAGATTTCCTACCGGTGTCAGTGCCTGACACCAAAATCTCACTCGAGCACATAGTAGAAAACCATGAGGTCTTCATCACAGGTGATGGGTTACTTCTCTGTTCAAAATCCACTTGACAAATTAGCTAAAAAAGACGGGTGTGTTTCTATTTAGAATTCTTCTCGTTACAGCTTTAAAATCTCCATTCCACATCATACAAATAAAACCATCATCTGGCACTCAATGCAGTTTACACTCATTAATGAGTGTTTGGTATGTAAATGAATTCATATTAGTTTATTTAATTAAATTCCCTTTTTGTGGTGGTTGTGGTGTGTGTGTATGTGTGTGCGTGCGTGCGTGCGTGCGTGCGTGCGTGCGTGTTTGCGTGTTTGTGTGTGATGGGAGGATGTTTCAGGCCAGCAGGACATTTACAGCATACTTTGTGTCAAGAAATCAGCAGGGTTTCCCACGCATTTATTTATTTGTGACAGCCAGCCACGATTAAAACATCTCCTTGATTTTACATTTTTGGAGCGGGACCATTCCCAAGGAGTGTTTTTGGAGCGCTCCTTGGGATTGCACCTCTCAGAACGCAGAGCGTACTCTGAGCACAGATGGAGCAGCACAATGGCAGGTGAAAGTGAAACTTAACTGTTCATTGTGCTGGGTTTGCTTTCACTCCCTCTGTAGCAGCTCCTCCTCTTATCCATCCATCTGATCAACTCTGAACAGATTGACAGATCAGTTAGCCCCCCGACACTAAAAATGCTGTTGAGGAAAAGAAGAACTCATGATGAGCTCTACCTGTGATGCAGACCTACAAAAAAGTTTGAATTCAGAGAGAGGACACATATAATTAACAAAAGGGAATGCCGCCCCGTATTGATATTTTATTATTGGAGCTGAACTATTCATTAGGAGTGCTATTGGAGTGTTTTGGTTATTCATTGCACCTCTTGGAGCACAGAGCTTACTGTTAACATTGACAGAGCTGCAGAACGCCAGGGGCAGTAAAAAGGAAACTTAACTGTTCATTGCACTGGGGTTGCTTTACTCCCTCTGCAGCAGCTCCTCCCCTTATCCATCGATCTGATTAGCTCTGACCACGTCAATAGTTCACATATCTCGCAACTCTCAAACTGCTGCTGAGGAATAAAAGAACAAGATGAGCTCTGTCTGCGCTGCATTCATAAACATACAAAAATGTCAGAATTTCGAGCAGGGGCGCAGAATAATAAAAAAAGGGGCAAAGACGGAACAGCCAGTTGATAGTTACCACCACACATAGGTCCTAATCCTGTGGAAAACACTGCATCAGTGTAAGATCTGCTGAGTGTATCTCAAGCAGCTAAATTGATCAGACACACAGCAGCATCCTGATGACACTATCTGTTTAATTACTGGTGGTAGATGTTACTGAGGTCAAAGTATCACTTCTAACTCCAGTAAAGATAAAGCTTTACTGTGCAGCTTTTTAGATTAGCAGCCAAACCTGCCAAATAAGAGATGTGTTCCATGTCTCCAAACTTCATTACACAGAAAAAAAGTAAATCATGTCAGTAAATATCTTTGTAAAAATACGGAGAAGACTTTCATACAACTTGAATCTGGCTCATTAGCAGCACAAATGAGTGTTTAATTAATTTCATTTTCTTGGCAGAAGGAATAATTAAACATGAAATTCATTTTCATTAATTTGTCTTTTTTTAAATACTTTTTGGGGAATGTTCTTCCTTCATCTGAGACCAGACAGTAGAAAGATGACAGGAAATGGGGAGAGGGATAGGGGAACAATATGCAGCAAACATCTTTTTTTTTTTCTCCAAGGTTTTACCTTTAAAGGTTTATTTTTGAGGTGAATACAGTATGTCTAGAGTTTTATGGCAAAAATAACATTGCTTAAACAATTTATGGGCAAGTCATGCCAGCAAGGGTACACGTCTTTTTACGTGCATAACACACTGATTAATGGGTGCATTGTCTCTGCACACTCTGAGGTCACAACAGAACTAGGTGCCTTTCAGTGATGGATACATTGACAGCAGTAAAAGGGAGGAATTGGTTTTTGTGATGGCACCCTGAGTTGGTGATAGGGTTATAAGAAGGGTTGTGTATTGTTTAAAAATGACAATACCCGTCCCAGTTCCAGTACCCTTAAAGTGATACCTTTACAAATTAAGTATTTATTTCGATAGCCATAATGTGAATAGTGTGACATATATTATAGCCATAGCTTTGAAAATTGACGTGACATCTCTGCAAGCTGGACTGCCATTAAATACACCACACTCAACTTCATCACACCATGGATTGTCTGGGTTGGAGCTGCTGCTGCTGCAGGAATGTGAGCTCCACGCCATAGACAGTTGGTGAGAGTCCCTCCAACAGCAGACACACTGACAGGGCTAACTGTATGTATCACAGGGCTAATGTTACCTAATGGTTATCCAGAGGACTAACAACAGAATTGATCCCTGTCTGTGAGCATGTTGGGAAAGTTTATGTGCTCAGTGTTGGATGTCAGCCCCTGCTGTTGTGTTAGCTCATGCTAACAGGCAGACATTGAAATGGCCGTTTGCCAGGAGGAGAGAGGCTCTGGAGATGGCAGCAACAGGAAATTTGCTGATCTGGCAGGGTGATCTGTCTGTGATCAGTCCTCCAGCACAAAAAGTATCAAATGGAGGTACTGTGTGACTATAGAAGTTTTGATACTACTTGGTACCAAGTTGTTTCAGCCAATACCTGAAAAGTGTTGACTATCGAGACCAAGCCTTTGTTGTAACAGTGCATAGAAGTCACAGTTCTAGCCAGCTCCACTGTTTCATCTGCCCTTGTCATCGACACCTACTCTTGTCACTGGCACACCAATCATCTTGTTGTGCTAACAACTGAACGTTTCAGGGTGGAACTTGCACCTCTGAACTTTGGTTCCGCATTATTTGCATCAGTCTACATACAGTGTACTCTGTATACAGCTGCTTCCAATGAACCATGGCAGTACAGCACCAATACACAAACCATTACAGTCCCAGTTAGTTGGCTCTAAAAAACACAACTAAATCACATTTTTGTTCAAAGCATTCAAAATGTCATTTACTGTATTATGCCATTTAGGCATCCTGCATATCTGTATTTTTTTCATTGATAGTGACTGAAAAACTGACCTCAAGGACACAAATGACTGAAAAGAACTTTGTCTATCTGGAAAAGAAATTCTGCTTTTGTGAAAGGAACAAATTGAGGTGATTTGAGGATCTGATCGGGAAGCCTTCCAGACGTCTCCTGGCAGAGATATTCCCCTGAGATGACCCGAGGTTAGACGCAGAACACATTGGAGGAATTACATATCCTATTTAGCTTGAAAAGACCTCATCATCATCATCAGAAAGAGCTGCAAAACGTGGAGGGCGAGACAGACGTTTGGCTCCTTTTCTAAAGCAGATGGTGCTGACAACACATTGTAGTTCTGTTGCGATTGAAGCAGAGCAGTTGTGTAGAAAAGTACTCTATACTGAACTAAAATGAAGCCTAATTCTACAATTGCTTTGCTTATTTCTCGCTTTAAATTGTGCTCAAATTTATGGATAGTTCTAGAAAAACTTTTCAATAAACAATTTTCCTCGAGCAACAATGTACTGTAAAGCTAAATCTACTGAAAGCCAAATCAGCTGTGCATTTGCTGGTTGGGTCAACTGTAGAGAGGTTTTATGATCAAGTTCACATTCTGTTAGACCTGTTTAACAAGAAAAATGACTTCCTTCACATCCAGGACAGTCCAGATTTATATGTAACCATGACAGTTGTCAATGTTTCAGATATGCATATTGCTGCACAGGACATCTATACAATGAGCACAGTTTCCAATTTCGTAACAAACTGAATTAATTATTAAGAATTATGCATAGTGGCCAGAAAAAGGTTTTTGCATTATGAAGTCACAGGGAAGTTGACCATTATTATTCCTAATAGACCTTTTTGTGAAATTTTGTCATAATAATTCTTGAGTAACCACAAAAAACATATTCTGCAAGATCGGTGACCTTTTACCTTTTACTTCCAAAATCTAATCAGATAATCATTGACTTCAAGTGGATGTTTGTAAATAATTGGATAAAATTCTCTAAAGATGTTTCTGAGATATTGCATCCACAAGAATAATATGGATGCAAGGTCACAATGACCTTGACCTTTGACCACCTGAATCTAATAAGTTCATCCTTGAGTCCAAGTGGACATTTGTACCAACTTTGAGGAAATTTCCTCATGCTTGATTCAAAGTAAATGCTTGTGCCAAGTTTCAAGATATCCCTCAAACAATTCTTGAGATATTCCGATCACAAGAATAGGATGACGATTGCTTACTTAATGGTACATAACAGTCCTCATAGGGAAAAATCCAACTTCTGAAACTACTCATTGCCAGGTAAGGTGAACCCACTGTTAAACAAGACATTCATCTCCTTTACACACCAAATTTGATCTAATGGAGCTTCAAGATGAACAGACATAATTTCTGGATGTTTTCCACTTCTTCTAAGGAGCTACAATATATAGCTGCTTACATGGGCTCTTCAAAGACAGCAGTGTGTACTGTGTGTTTAACCTCTGTTGTGGAATATAATAAAGTATGCAGCAATGTGCAGTATTGTGCCTGTGAGACTGTGATCCATGAAGGAGAGAGCATTATAAAACCATCATAAATGAAAAGAGGCTGCAGATAAGAGTCCCTAAACACTGCTGCTTCTCTCCTACTATCCATAATCATTGAAGAAACGGTGCATTACACAGCGTCCAAACACAATACAGCCCAAACACTTGGTCATTTAACCTTGACTTAACATCTAATACCACTTATAGGGGATAGATATTAGCTGTGTCATCCAGTGGAGAGAAAAGCAGAATGTGGGATTTGTTCTACCGGTAAAGATGAGTAATCTTTCCTGTCTGAGGAGGAAGGTAAACATCACATTAAACTACATGCTGGCATTATTCAGTTTAATCTCATATGTTTATATTTTGCACTCATTTCTAATTTGTGCATTTTTCTTATAAATGTCAAGTCCTATAATTTATTCTTCATCTCATTATTTCAGATTATTTGTATACCATCTTAAATTTTGCATTTTCATTTCTCACTAAGTTGTGCTGCTGGTATTTTTAACACCAACATAATGGTGCAATCATTTCACATGCATTTATATTCTGGGAGAAGCTGCATTAGGCAGCTCATTTGAGCATCTGAGTAATTAGGGCATCTCTACAGGGTCTCAAAGGCCAGATGGAATGCTTTACTTTATAATTAAGGATGATGATTGTGATGTCATATATAAACCACATAAAGTACAGCTTATTTTTGTTTTAGCATACTTCTCATTTGATTATTTCAAAGCTTCAACAACACAATTTCTCCAATTTGCAGTTGGGTTGGTAATTAGACTATGTTTAGTGCCTGTTAGTGCCAGTAAGTGTGTTTTGTAATGATTTACATACATTTCTCAGCCTTAGAGCATTTCTTATTTCTGCCACTGTCGTGACTTTTACTTAAAAAATAAGGCACAATTATCACGTTAAAAAAAACTTTTTAATTCAACAGGCTGTTTTCATGCACAATTTGTATGTTTTCCTACAAAAAGTATTGCACCAAAACTTGTACTTATCCCACATAATGATGAGATGCATCATGCATAACCCATGTATTTTGGAAGGCCACAATCATTTGACCAGTGCGCTGACTGTTGGACAGAAGCAGTCCACTTGGGGGATAGGTTGGAAAGGTCACAAAATATAGGACTTTAACGAAGAGATGCATAGTTTAAGGGGTGTCTTCAGTAGGGGTCTACAGATTATCGGCCTGGCCATTTTGTCAATTATCTGTATTTGCATTTTATTTTAATGATTGTGATAAAATCTATTAAAATGTGTAAAGAAAGTGTCAGCATGAGAGGAACTTTTACTTTGTAAAATCTCAGGAAGCTATTTTTATTCAATCATTTTATATTTATATTTTCACTTGACTTTATAAATAAAAGTTGCAGAGAACTTTCTTTATATAATGGTGAATGTTTCAGTTTTGATTTAACATTTGCCAATGGCATTTAAACAAACTTTCCAAACATTTTTTCAACGTTATACTATGGCATTTTTCATGGGGTTTAAAAATTATACGTAAACATAATTTAATTACTATTGCACAAACTATACCTCAGTTTTCCTTCCTGCAGAAGGGGAAGGAGTTGTAGAGTTTGGTGGCCACAGGTAGAAAAGACCTTCTTTTGATGTTCTGTGGTGCTCCTTAGTGGTCTCATTCTACGGCTGAAGGTGCTCCGATAGGACTCCAATGTGGCGTGCAGGGGGTGAGAGATGTCCATTATACTGAGCAGTTTCCTCAGCATCATCCTCTCTGATGCCTCCACTAAAGACTCCAGTTCCACCCTTGGGACAGAACCAGCTTTCCTGATAAGCTCATTGAATCTGTTAGCGTCAGCGGCCTTCAGCCTGCTGCCCTAACAAACTACAGCAAGATGACGCTGACCACCAGTGTGGACATGAGCATGAGTGTGTGAGTGGGGAGGGAGCAAAGTCTATTGACAGTCCTTACAGCCTGTGGGAAGAAGCTGTTCAGCATCCTGCTGGATCTGTAGCAGATGCTTCTGAACCACTTTCTAGATGGCAGGAGGGAGAACTTGGCGTGGAAAGGGTGACGAGGGTCCTTAATGATGGAGGTAGCTCTGCAAATGCAGTGCTGTTGGTAGATCTCCATCAGGAAGGGCAGAGGGTCACCAATGATCCTGCTGGCTGTCTTTACTATCCTGTTTAGCTGCTGTTGTTTGGAGGCCTTGCAGCAACCAAACCAGGAAGTGAGGCAGTAGGTCAGGATATTTTAGATGGTGCCCCTGTAGAAGGTGGTAACGTGAGGAGTGGGGAGACCTGCTTTTCTGAGTCTCCAGAGGGGGTGGAGCCGCTGCTGGGCTTTTTCTGATGACCACTGTGGTGTTGGTGGAGAAGGTCAGGTTGCTTAGTGAACGTCACATTGCTGACCCTCTCCACAGCAGCACCATCAATGTTTAGTGGCGTGTGATTTTGTTTGCCAGCTCTCCTGAAGTCCACCACCATCTTGTTTGTCTTGTCCGCATTAAGGGAGAGATTTTGGAATCTGCACCAAGCTGTAAACTGCTCCACCTCAATCCTGTACCCAGACTCATCATTGTCACTGATGAGACCCACCACTGTGGTGTTATCAGCTAATTTAATGATTTGGTTGGAGCTGATACTGGCAGTGCAGTCATGGGTGTGCAGGCAGAACAGCAGGGGGCTCAGGACGCAGCCTTGGGGAGAGCCTGTGCTCACTGCGATGGTTCTGGATGTGTGGCTGCCCACCCTGACTGTCTGCTGCCAACGTGTCAGGAAGTTGAGGACCCAATTGCAGGTGCCAGTGTCCACCTCCAACAGCCTCAGCTTTTCCACCAGTTGTTGTGGTATGATAGTATTAAATGCTGAGCTGAAGTCTATTAAGAGGATTCTGGCATAGGTGTTCTTCCTCTCTAGGTGTGTAATGTGCTGCATGGCCAGCCGCTCAAAGCATTTCATTAATATTGGCGTTAGGGCCACAGGGCGGAAGTCATTTAGGCAGGCTGGGTTTAGCTTCTTTGGGACAGGAATGATGGTGGCACTTTTGAGGCAGGTGGGCACAACTGCCTGGCTAAGCGAGATGTTAAAAATGTCTCCAAAGACATCTTTCAGTTGCTCTGCACAGTCCTTTAAAACAGGCCTAGCAGCCTTGCGTCAAAGCTGCGACAAAGGCCTTTTTTACTCCCGCTGTGGACAGCTGTAGTACCTGGTCACTGGATGATGGTGGGAGCAGTTCCGTTGCCTTGGGAAGCTCTCCACAGTCTGATGTAATTCAACTTGTTGTCGAAGAAGCAAACATATGCCAGCAAAAGTATAGGTACTGCCAGCTCGTGTGGGTTAGCTATTAGCCTAGCATGAACTCCTCCATGCTTGCCGTGCTTGCCCCACTTCCGTGTCCTGTCACACCGCTTACGGTGTTCTGTAATCTGTGTTTCTAACCTAGTCTCTTGCTGCCCTAAACACCCATTAATAGATATATTTAGAAGTCTAGATCCAGGTGCACCAAGGTAACATAACACTTGCACTTTCTGACACTAACCTTTTCACTTCAATTGATTCAACTTAAACCACCAATGGTGAATAAAGCATTGAATGCAGGTTGCAGATATGCACACCCATGAATAATTGGCAGTGATTGTGGATGAAGGGGTTCAGATAACAATGTTTGGTTGCTGATTAGCTGTAATTGTGTGACTGAGCTGTGGGCCGGCTGGCTTTAAAGGCCAGCAGGCTGCGTGGTGCCCGCCTGGCACTGCCAGTCCAGGCTGCAGATGAATAACAGATGTTGGCTGACAGGCAGGACCATTTGTCATTTAACTGTCTAAGCAAAACAGGCCGGGGAGTGTCACCATAAGTCAACGTCACAGGCTTGGACAGTGAAGAAGGGATCCAAACATTTCAATACTGTTCAACCCCTCTCTGCCCTGCACCGCTGTGCCTCTGATGACCATCACCCCAGAACAGTACCACCTGCTGTGTGTTTGCTTTGCCACCCCCACCCTTGATTTCTCATAGATCTGAGGGTCTGCTGGAAACCATATTCATGGAGCTCAGGTAAAATTAACTTGCTAAGCATCTATTGCGAATGACCAGATTTGGTTTAATGGTAGATTTACTATTTCCTTTATTGCCCAAGGTCCTGTTAACACCTGTTATTAACATGTGTCTTCAGTAATCAAATTTAAAGTGGACAGCTCTAAGAACAGCTGTAAATATACCAGGCGTGTAATGGTTTTTGTATTCGTCCCGAACAGTCACGGTTCGTACGTCATGGTTCAATGCATGCAGTCACACAACGAATACATCTAAGTGAGAGAGAGCAAAAAAGCAGTAACATATTGCAGTTCCCACACTCCAACTCAGATGCCGGTAATGACAAATAAGCTTTTGCCATGCAACAAACGCAGATGAAGAAAAAACACCAAAACAGACGAAGAAGTGTAACAATGGCTAGTTCGGATGACACACATCAGCTTTAAGACCCACCTGCGACTTATAAGTCAGCTGTATGGGAAAATTTTGGCTTCCCAGCGAACTACATCAATGACAGAGTGCGAGTGGTTGACCGGTCGAAGACGTTGTCTCGGCGTTGTTTAACGGTGATACGGAATGTTTGTGGAAACATGTCGAACATGCTAATGCGTATCAGACGACATCACCCAGACATGCCACTCACCGGAGAAAGGCAAAAGAAAGCAGGTACCCAACAACTTATCCCTGCTGCTTTTAAAAAGCCTCCGGAAATGAAAGCAGAGAGGGGCAGACATTATAGAGGCTATCGGCACATATCCACGGCTATGCACCCATATTCAGTCGTAGAAGTGCCCGGCTTCAAGTTCTTACCAAAAGTAATTGAGCCTTGTTACAGTGTCCCATCCGGTGCACACATAAGCCAGTCCGTGGTCCCTGCACTTTATAAACGTACTCAAGGAGTGGTTTAATACACTATCTCAGGAAATACAGAATCTTGATTGTTATAATTGTCAAAAACAAATGAAGATATCTGGAGTTACACATTCGGGACTATTTATTGCTTTTGTCCTTTAAACCAAAATTGTACCGAACCGTGAGCCCAAAACCAAGGTACAAACCGAACTGCAACCTCTAAAATATACCCACTACATCCACAATGCGCCTGGAGATCCAATTGCTTAGACCACATTTGAAGTGTAGGGTAGGCCTGAGCAGTATACAGTATACCATGGTATTTAGAAATCCTGACAGTATGGTTTTTAATACCATCAAAAAGACAGTCCTCTTTCTGTTAAAATTAAACAAAGATGCTGTATTAATGATGTTTGTAGTGCACAGTTCACGCCACCAGAGGTCCGTCTCTACTGGTGTAACAGGTAACTAAGCTGGGAAACATGGTGACTGCAATTGTAGACAGAACGCAGGGAAAAACAGCATATTTTTATATCTAACTCTGGAAATTAAGGAATTATTTCAACCAAACGAGAGTTGCTGATTTTTGGAGTAGTGGACTAACTAACTAGATGACTAAAAAACTTAAAAACTAAAACTATACCATCATATACTATGTACCCTGATGAAATTTGAGAAGGCTATGAAAAAAATAGACACTGCCAAAGTTTGTCCTTGGCCATATGGGAGGACCACCTACCCTACTGAAATCCTTGCCTATTTGACTCCAGGCCAGATAAGCAAATTTTCAGTTGCTGCCATTACAACGGTAGATGCAGTAGGCCTGTAAACAGAGCTGCTCTCCTCCCGTTCAGTTCAACTTCTGGCCGGTTAGCAGCTTGTGTCAGATTAATGCTGTTGAACTGTCAAACAAAATCACTTCGACACCAAAACACTCCAACTCTGTTATCAAACCAGTAAATAACCATTATCCATGTGAATTGTGTGATACTAACAGTTAGCCCTCTCACTGTGTCAATGTCCCCGTCACAGAAGTCCCACTCCGACTCCCGTGACAATAGTTTAATGATGATGAAAGAAATTATGTATGCTATTTGCATATAGAGTGGAAAAGTGATATCAGATTGCAAGTGGTCACTTTAGATGCATGTGGAGACCACATTTTAATGCCAGGTGTAAACAGACAGACACAGAGGTGTCCACCTGTGATCGAATCACACAAATCATAATACCCGGTGTAAACAGGGTCAAATTTTGGTCTGTTTCTGTCCTGAAAAAGTAGATACAAAGAAGAACTGACTGCTAAATTGTGAAATTAAAAAATACAGTTTTTTCTCTACTACACTGTTCCCCTTATTACACAATATAGTAGATTGTTTTAAATTGTTTCACTGTCAGTCTGTTATTACTTTGTGTAATCAGCTGCCTGAGTATGCAGCAGAATGACACTGATTTTAAGGGAGCACTAACTTTTACCATGTTTTCAAGCACTTGCTTTCACGACACTATCACTACCAGATTTACCACGGCAGTTGAAGCAATTGAAATGGAATCTTAACTGTAAATCGTGATATTTTACTAATGTGAAATACATATGCAGTTAAATTAAACGGCATGATGTTCAGTCTTTACCCAGCCCCCACCTCTACCAAACAGCTGCACTGCCTGGAGGTAGTTTACAACTAGAGTAAATGCCAAATTGACCATTAATAGTCAACTATAATAAAAAGCTCAGTTGTCTCCTGATGAACTGTATTTCGGTCCTTTCATTGCATAGTTTTAATAAATGTCAAAAAGCTAATACCAGACCAAAGCTGTGAAATGCACACATCTCCGGGTGGTTCACTTCTCCAGGCTCGGTGGCTGCATTGTTTTTGATGTGCTCTGGAGAATGATGGCTTCTTTTATTACCAGACAACAGCACAACAGCATTCCTCATGTTGACAGGACTCCATATTCACCTCGGTGCTCTGGGGGCTTGGCTTGGCCATTTCTTCTGGAGCTCAGCTCAAGGTCACCATCTCCGCTTGCACAAAAGCTTTCTCCCAGTTGTTTTGTGTGACCGCGACCAGATGCGCTTAACTCCATTTGGATTTTGTCCTCTCTCCCTCCCCTCTCGCAGCATGATTGCATGTTATTTCGTGTCGCTGTCATAAAGCTGCCTGTGAATAACTGTGACAAAATCCCCACCGGGAAAAAAGCAACAAGACATCACGCCAGAGGAGCCATGATGCAAACAGCCGAATCCCTGCGAGACAATCGGCCCCGCAGCCATACAAACCACTGCATCAGTCAAATGCCTCCAACAACTAAATCTAACCACAACCACCCCACTTCTCCATACCCATTAAACCTCATTCTCCCTACGATAATGAAACTGGAATTACCGCCTTGTGGTTGTATGCCTCCGCCAACCAGACATGTTGCAGTTTACATCCCCGTCTGTCCAGACTCATATATGCAGTGAAGGCTTTGGCAGTATGTCATTAAAGGCATTAAATATATGTTTTGGCAAAATGGAAGTCATCAGTATGGTTACATGGATGAATTCAGTGAATTTCTTGTAAATGTCTTTAATTACAGACAATTTTTACAGGAGAGTACAAAAGACTAATAGAGAGGACTGTCACATGATGCAACAACAATTACCTGAAGCTTAATCCCAGCAAAAACAATAAGCATGCGGTGGACTACCCGAGGAACAGAAAAAAGCACAGGGTCGTTGCCATGACAGCAGATAATATTTCAAATATGGATGTTGCAAAAAGGATACTACTAATTCAAAAACAAGGATAGTTCACAAACACCTTCAACCCGGCAGTATAAAATCTATACCAGCGGTTCTCAACCAGCGGTCAAAGATGGACCTCGAGGTTGTTCCAGGATTCCCCAGAAAAATAGTGAAACAAGAATCGATCCACTAATTCCGATCAGTAGATGACTGCTCTACCTCCTGAGCCACAGCTGTCCCATGAATCTGCTTTCATTGCACTTACTACCATTTATCTTGTATTGATACACCTCCCCCAAACACGCAAAAGTTTTGGTGTTTCAAAATGCTCACAAAAATAGGTTGGTGGAAACACATAGAGTGACTATTCTGATCACAGGTTTCACCTCTTCCATGGTTATCTCATCAACTGTAGGTGGCAAATATAAAATTCTGGTCTTAATCATATCTTACAACCAAAAAAGAATTCAGACTGAGATCCATGAAGCAAAATCTTATCAAATTGAGGTCCACAACCTATGTGTGTCAATTTATGGGTACACGAAAAAGGCTGAGAACCACTGGTCTATACAATCAGCAGTTTCAAGGTGGGGATCAAAGGTAAGTTTCACCAATTCATTATCTGACCAAATTTCTTCATTTATATTTATGAGTTATGGCACTGAATAATGGCCGGAAAAGTTTTTGTTTATTTTTTTCCAGAACATTATGATGTAACGGTTGTCCTTTGACCTTTTGTATATAAAATATCAAACTGTCAGTGTGCTGTGGGACATGATCTTCTCTCTTCTGCTTGGAAGTGGTGAATTCACAGCTCACAGCAACTTAATATGACAGAGTGTCTGGCTCTTGTTTAATATCTAGTCTCGGCAAAAAATGTTGCATATTTGGGATCCGTTGTTGCACCGTTAGCTTGTTTACTATATCACATGTATGCCACTGTGGCACTAAACAGTCCGCTAAGCCCTGCTCAAACTGTAAAACTTTGTATGGAAAAAAAAACTGAATCATTGAATATTTGTATTGCATGGCCAAATCTGATTCAACTGACAGGTACAGCCCAAAATCAAATCAGTTCATCATCAAGTCCAAGTGGATGTTTGTGCCCAAATTTGATAAAATTCCCTCAAAGCCTTCCTGAGATATATCGTTCACAAGAGTGGTACAGACAGGGTTGGACAACCCAAAAAACATAATGCCTCCAGCCATGGCTGTCTCTAGCAAGAAGGCAAAATGAACAATATTATCTCTTCACAGACAGCTGCCAAAAGGATATTAATAGAATTCAATTGCAAACGAGATTGGACACAGAGATCCTGTTGTGTGCGGTTAATAAGAGGCAGACTCTGTCTCGAAGGCCAGCTCTAATGCAGTGTTATGAGGAGGAATATATAGAAATGGAGGGGAGAAAGACATTCACAGTTTGAGCATTGATCTGACACAATTATCCAGGGTGACATAGAATGAAAAAGGGATAGAAAGAGTGAAAGAAAGAATGTGTGTGTGTGTGTGTGTGTGCACTCGCGCATATATATAACAGGGAACATACTCATCGTTACACAGTCACCAACAGGGAACGGCAAAACTAACAGGGGACATTTTTTAAGTCCCCACTTGGACATGCTCTAAATCATCATAAAATCATGTGTTATGGCCTCTGGTGAAATTTTTCAGATTTTGCCAAAAGGGGAACAAAGTGTGTGTGAGTGTTTATATCCATATTCAGAGCTCTCCTCTCCTGGTTGGAGCTGGTATTTGAAACGACCCATTCACACACACGCCGCTTTAACCTCCCTCTCCCCAGCAGCCTTTCAGACTGCAGATGGGCCGTTAAACAGGCTTTAGTAATGTTAATGTGGGTGACATGAAGGCCACAGAATGTAATGTATCAAATATGATACAAATAGCATGATAGGGTTAATAGACACCAGTCTCCTGAAACGTGATTTGTTATTAGTCTTTGCATTAAAATTCAAGGCTTGGCTTTAGGTGATTTCATAAGTTTTAAGCTCTATACTGTATTAAAATAAAGGGCTACCCAGAAGGCAGGAGAGAAATCAGTATTTTAGAGCCTTAAAAAAAGCAAGAAAACTATAATCCAAGCAGAATAAACCTTTACATAAAAATGATCAGCAGTAAGATTTTTCTTTAGGTTTAATTATGTAAAATGATGTAACATCAGACCTTGACTAGACCTTTAAAGTTGTTCAGTCCCTGACGATACTGACCTGACCAGTTTTCACGAGCACTGAATGTCAATCAGTTTTTCAATATACTTCAATATACCTCTCAGTCTGTACTCATAGAAATGTAATTTGTTTGTGGGTGCACATTATAGAAAAACATGTCCAAACATAGGATAATGCAACATGAGTCCACTGTTGGCTGGTACATAATGACAATTAGTTCCCTCTTGGATAGCATGGAGTGGCGTTCACACTCCACCATGTAAAGAATAAATAAAATGAGATAGATAAGACTTACACAAAAAGAATCTCACCTAAGTAATTCAAAATTATTCCTCAACTATGATTACAATGACTGTGATTATTATAATTATTACTAATATTTTATAACAAACTATAAAGGCTCAGTTTTAGTGGATGGCTTAACCATCTAGCTTGACACTGTTTTACATGCGGCTTCCCCAGAGGGCAAGGAAATATTTTAAAATCTAAAGAAAGGAGAAATAACAATAACAACAATAATAATAATAATAATAATAATAATAATAATAATAATAATAATGGTAGGAAGAAAATGTGGAGAGAAAATACCAGCAAGATCTTTACTAATTTTAATGAATTGCTTAAATTAGTTTATTATCAGAATTTAACTTAACCTTGAGATTAGCTCAATCCTCCAAAACTCCCTTTGAGTTTTAGAATTTACTAAAGCACTAGATTTCTATCAATCTTACAATGTACATTATGTTTTGTTCTCTATAATCACAGGAATGCATTTTATTTGCTGATCTACTCTACAGGCAAAAGAGGTCCACACTTGTGTAGTATAAAGCAACAGGGGTCCACAGTTGGCTGGTACATAATGACACAAGTTACTTGTAAATATCTAAACTAAATCATGTAATTTTTTTGCTTCTAAAAGGATCTGTAAGTATGTATTTTTGTAACTGAATATAAAGGCTCAGCCGTTGTGGATGTCTTTACCATTTTATAGCTTGACACTGTGTTTAAAAGAACTACCCCAGTCCATTCTCATTGTTAACTTTTCAAATACATTTCCCTCTGTCAGTGCTTTTGGCATACCTGCATCAATCTGGATCATGGCAGGATGATGTGAGATGAGAACATACCCGGACAGAGCCAGCGCATTGTTATTATCGTCAGTAGACACAGCCAGACAGCACGAGGCACATCTGCATACATCTTGCGTGGCTAGCATCACTTGAGAATATGGATGGACGTATCAAAACTTCCATTTTAACAGTTTTTACAAGCAAAAAATGCCATGCAAGTTTTAGGTTTTATTTTTGAGGATTTAAAAGTTTTTTTTTCTATTGGGGAAAGAATATTAAAACAAAATGTTATTTTTTTTTAAAAAGGAATAAAGTTTCATCATCATTGAATGATGCCTTTTCAGACCAATATTTGCATAAAATGAAGCAAATAATTTAAAATAGCTAGCTTGCTGGTCCAAAGTCTTCTTTGTAAAACATCATAGCCACTCAGAAATACTTAGAGGGCAACTGAGGAACTGAGTGGATTAGTTGGCAGACATACAGTGAAAATCAGATTTTAACCGGTTTAAATAGTTAAGAATTCTGTATAGTTGCAGTGATTTGACAAAATTGCAGGGTCTCCCAGAATTCACAGGAATCAGCTGAATTTGGCATTTATTGTTATGGTTGAAATCCAATGTATGTGTGCCCATCTATAGGAATCCATTTTATTTGTCTCCACATTACAGAAAAAGAGGTCCACACTTGAGTTGTATAAAGTGACATGAGTCCACTGTTGGCTGGTATATAATGACACAAGTTCCATCTTAGATATATAGTATAGAGTGACATTCCCATTTCAACATGGATAAATGACAAAGAATAGGAAAAAAAGAAGTTAGATGCATTATTGTTCAAAGAAAATAATCTTACAAAAATGTAATAATAAAATTATTTATTTTTTTAGGAAATTGGAGATAGAAATATCATTTTAGTTTTTAAATACTGCATTTTTTGAATCGTGCACCTGAATAAAGTTTTTGAGTTGCTGTTTAAGAGTGTGCTCCTTTTTACCTTGTGTTGAAAACACATTGACAACCCATCATGATATAAATGACTAGAGCAATCTTTAATGGTATTTATAATATGGGAGGTTTTGTGAGCAATCAGTTTGTCTCAGTTACAGGGATAAGTCAGTTAGAGGAATGATTAACCTCTGAAACCCTCTGTTCAACTGCTGAGATGAACTATTTCAAATTCTATAGGTTTTGGCTGTACTTTTTGGCTTTAACTTTAAAATTCTAAAAAAGGAAAAGTCAGTCCACACTTTATCCCTCTTGGCCTGTACAAAATGACACTTCTTGTTTTGTTTTGTTTTGTTTTGTTTTATATTTTCTCCAATGTTTTAAATTAATCTTAAATCTGCATTAGACAGACAAAATTGTATATACACATTACTAGATCTCAAGAAAACCAAAACAACTACAACTACTAAAATAACTAAAGAAATATAAAACAGCCAACAATACAAAAACTGCAGAACTAGGATCAAAATAGGATTCACTTTCAAGTAAAATAAAAAAATAACGCTGAGAGATTTGGATTGGATTGTCTGCTGTATACGACCTTTAAAGTCTTCTGTTGTAGGAGAGGAACTGAGGAGTTTTTAAATGGGTGTACTGGCATGCAAAATTACCAGCACATTTATGGATTGTGTCTTTAACAGAGGCTGACTACTCATTTTGTATTGGATTCAATGATTTGCCATCTCTCTGTGTGTGCATGCTGCAGTGGCCAGAGGACTTATTATTATTCAACACAGTTTTGGTTTATATGCAGAATTTCAAATTCCTTAAAGGGTTTTTAGTTTATGATGTAAGCATTAAACAATCCTCCACATTGACTGAGTGGAGTGTCCAGCACCATGTGCCTTTAAGGTTGCCTCCTGAGAAATGAGTGACTTGGAGAGGTGAGGGGTCAGCGTGTGCAGCTCTGTGCCAGGCCTTGATTCTCTGCAGTGTGGGGTTGGTTTCTTTGTTGTTGTGATGGTCAATAGGCCATTCCACATTAAGCTTCAGAGATGCTAATTTATATTAGCTAGAATGTTACATCCAACTCTGACTGCCTGAGACATGGGTCTGTCCCCTGTCCTGGGTTAAGCAAGTGGCACACAGTGCTTATTTTAGCTAATTTAACATCTCTGGATTATTGGGAAGAACATCCTAAAAGTTTACAGATTGGGCATATAATTCTCCACTCAAATTCCCACTAGCTTGAATACTGATACAAAAGTTGTACTTTTTTTTACTGGATAGTTAAATATTTGAACATATTTAATCACCTAATAATTACATGAATTTCATGGCAAACCATTGTGATGTTACATAGTTTATTGTGCCAAGTTAACATTTAATTGTTCTAATCATAATAAAAGGTTTGGTTTCAACTATAGGAGTAAAACAAAACTAAAGAGTAAGAGTGATCGTCTGATCATCATGTTAAAAATATTCAGGAAACAGAAATAAAATGTCAGAATGCAACATTGAGCCAAAGAAAAAAACATGGTGGATTATTGTAGTTTTGTAACATAGGTTTTGTTATTGATCTGTAATGTTGAATTTATGTAGTCCATTTTTCACCTCCTGAACCCTTTTCATTTGAGCTGCAGTGATATAAATTTAAAAGCTTTGGTCATAAATCAGTTTGAACTTATATATGAAAATAAATAGTTTTCTAACCTATAAAACATTTAATGAGGGCAAGCGTGTATGCATGTAACACAAGCGCTGAGAAACAAAGCATTTTTAAGTGACTGTAAGATTTAAAACAGCAAATGCAACTTTAAAATGGCCTCCCAAATAATATGTCAAGATCCACTACATGGTATTTTTAACAGTTTAACAATATACCATCAGTAGTGTATCAGTGTATCAGCGTACCATCAGTAGTTGCAATTTATTTATTAGTTATCAAGTAGTATTGACAAAAGTGAAATTAACAGTCTGTTAACAGCCAGCTTAGGAAAGATGACACTGACATGTAAAATTACCAGCACATTTATGGAGCGAAATGCATCCCTAAAGGAGGTTAAATATTCATTTGTTTGTGAAAAAATTGTTGTTCATCTCTAAGATGTTAAACATTTGATTCAGTGGTGCTCTGCATTATTAAGTAAGCAATCACATGGTGTTATAGATATATTGTTAGATTTATGAGCCTTCAGTTGATGAAGCTGACAAAATATGTAATTTCCTCTACACTGAAGAGGTGGAGTGACCAGCACCATATGATTCTCAGATCCTAACTTTGAATGTTGAACAGTGGAGACTGCTGCCACTGAGAAGTGAGAGTGACCTGCAGTGGGTGAGGGGTTTGACTCTGTGCAAGTGAGTCTGTGAAAATCTGTCAGGCCTTGATTCCCTGCAGTGCGGGGATGGTTTCTTCTAGCTGACGATGGTGTTAGCACATGACACATTGAGCTAATGGGTTGCTAACTTCTCATATCCAAGATGCTGTATCTGATTTAGACTGACTGAAACGTGGCTTATTCCCCATCCTGGGTTTAACAAGTAGCACACACTGCTTATCTTGGTTAGTTACAACATCCCTGGATTATTGGAAGAACACCCTGAAATTGTACGGAGATGAGCATACAATTCTCCACTTTAATTCCATTTTAAATACTGTTTTTTTTTTTCAAACTTGTACTATTATGGATATTTAAGTAGTTGAACATATTCAGTTACCTAATGATTACATCTGTTATTTCATGACATACCATTTTGATGTTGCTGAGTTATTGCCTCAAGTTTACATTTCATTATTCTAATTATAATAAAAGGTTCTGTTTTTAACTAAAGAGGTAAAACAATACTGCAGAATTAGATACTCTGTAAAGCATCTACAAACATTATTTAGATAGTTAAAATGTTGTCAATGGTTATTGATTGTATGGAGTAAAACTAATTTGGCCCTTTTAAATGTTTTTATAGGTGAGCTACATAAGAGTACATATTTGTGTCCTGATTGTGTGATTATCATTTTAAACACATATATGAACAGAAAGTCAATGTTGACATGCAACTTTGAGCCAAAGATAAATGTAGTGGGTTATTGTTGTTTTTGCAACTTTGTAACCTATTAAAAAATTTAATGAAGGGCAAGCGATATGTATACTTTACAAAGTGCTTAGAAAGACATTATTTATTAAGTGACTCAAAAGATTTAAATAGCAACTGCAACTTTATAATGGTCTTCCAAATAGTATTTCAAGATCTGCTACATGGTATTTGTTAACAGTTTAACAGTTTATTACCATTAGCAGTTGCAACTTTTATAGAAACCATCCAAACAATGTTTATAAACAGTTTTCAAACCAACTATTAATAGTTAACAAAGTGTTATAAATATTTGGTCTATCTATCCAAAGAGATATTTATATTGTATAATTTACTTTTTTTGTTTTACAAGGTTTACAAATTAGTTGGAAACCATTAATACTTAGTTTATGTATTTATACAAGACTGTATAAGTCTTGGTATTTGACTAATAAAATAACAATCTATAACATTACTTATAATGGGTAAAGTTAATTAGTTATCATTTCTTCATTGGTTATCAAGGAGTATTGACAAAAGTATAATTAACAGTCAGTTAACAAATTATTAATGATGCCTATAATACAGTATTGCCAGCTTCAGAAAGATGATACCGACACGTAAAATTACCACATTTATGGAGTAAGATGCATCCTAAAAGAGGCCGAGTATTCATATGTGTGAAAAAAATGTTATTCATCTCTGTATGATCTATGTACATTTGATTCAGTGGCTTTTGCATTCTTTAGAAAGCAATCTGTCTTTATTACATTCACACACAGTTTTATAGATATATTTTTATATTTACTTGGCCTTCAGTTGATGAAGTGGACAAAAAATATGTAATTTCTTCTACACTGTGAAGAGGTGGGTGACCAGCACCCATATGATTCTCAGATCCTAACTTTGAGTGTTGAACAGTGGAGACTGCTGCCACTGAGAAGTGAGTGACCTGCAGTGGGTGAGGGGTTTGATTCTCTGCAAGTCAGCCTGTGAAAATCTGTCAGGCCTTGATTCCCTACAGTCTTGGGGATGGTTTCTTCTAACTGACGATGGTCGTTATGGTGCATTGAGGACATTACACATTGGGCTTCAGGTTGCTTACTTCTCATATCCTAGATGTTGTATCTGACTGAAACATGGCTTTTTCCTCTTCCTGTGTTAAACAAGTGGATGTTGGGTAGATAATGTTAAACTGTAAAGAGTAGAAATACAAGCAGAATTCCCACATTTGTGCGTCAATTGCACAATTGACTACAAGCTATTCAAAAAGGAGTTAAACATGTTTTTCACATGAAGAAACATCTGCTGGGAAGTGACATAATAACCACATGTATGTAATATCACTGAAATAATTGAAAAGTAATTATTTATTAAGTGGCCCTCTAAAGCAGTAGGGCATCTTGGCTCTCAGTGGCTCTGTTTGTCTGAATTTTAACGCAATGGCCATCAGAAACACATTAACATTAGTTAAACTTTAAGTGCTAAAGAAGTTGTTTCAGTTGACAACACTGGAATATAAAGACCTGTAAAGCTGAGTGTCAATGTAAACTTATTTTAGCAATCTCACATGCCTTCATGCACACTCTCTGTGCACTTGAAGTGACAATGCTGCTGTATGCAGCCCTGTATTTGCCAACTAATTTACAACTCTATGTGTTACCAGCTATAGTTATCAAAAACAACCAAAAATAGATATAACAATAATAAAACTTAGTTCTGGGTTGCACAAACCTCTTTGAATGGGGTCAACAGAAGATAACTAGTGAAGGCCCATTCATAGATGTGTATCCTGCTGTGATGGTTTTGAGATGAGGTGTTGGTGGCTCATCACCATTTCAATGCCCATCAAAAAACACTAACATACCAGTTAAACTTTAAGTGCTAAAGAAAGGTTTTGGATTCACAATACTGAATTTAAAGTCCTGTAAAGCTGAGTGTCATTGTGAACTTATCGTATTATTATATTATTTATTATGTGCCTTTCACTTCATGCACACTCTTTTGTGCACTGTGACAATGCTGCATGCCAGTGTGTGTAGTATATGTTATAGACTGTAGTCATTAAAAACAAACATCTTTGAATGGGGTCTAGATTAGATAATGCTAAAATACACTTACAAACACAGTGTGTTTTCATCCATCACTAAAAACTATTCATTTTGAACACAATGGAACACATTACAAAACAAGATATTTGGTGTTCAAATCCATTACCTATCATAATAGCATGAAAAGATTCAGAGAACCTTGAGAAATACATAAAAGAGACAAGGCTAAAAACCAAATATGAATGGCCTGACCTTTGACCCATAAGCTGCACTGCATTAAATACCAACATGACTGAAGGATATCACAAAATGAGCTCGGGGACACTAAAAACCACTGACAGTGGACACAGTTTATCACTGTATCTATAAATGCAAATTAAGACTTAACTATGCAAAGTAGAAAGCCAGATATCAACAAAATCCAGAAACACTGCCAACTTCCCGGACCTGAGCTCATCTGTCACATCACAGTGAATACTAAGACAAGTTATAATTGTGTTCACATTATAGCCTTTATTTTAAATAGCTACAATGGCAACATTTCTGGTGCCAATTTACTAAACAATGAGAAGCTTTACTGAATAGATACATTTTGTATTAGATATTTTTCTCTTTACAAATGCACCTTTCTATTTCTTTTTTCATTAATCTATGGAGTGTGAATATCCTCTGTCCTATCAAAGGAACTTGTGTCATTATGTACCAGCCAACTTGGGACAAATAAGCTTTATTCTATATGTGTGGCCCTTTTTTCTGTAATGTTGATCAACAAAGAAAATGCATTCTTATGCATATACATTGAAAGCACATACATTGTAAAAAGAGATCCTGTGCTTGTATAACTCTTAATGGAATTTCCAGTAAAGTCTGATAATAAATCTATTTTTATGATTAATCAGCAAATACTGTTGCTTGACCTTTATATCGTTTTGGTCCTTTCTGAAACCCTTCATTGTAAAGGTGAACATCTAAAGTAGGAATTCCAGTATGTTTTCCATGGCCAAGGGATCAGCCAGTATGTGTGATATCTCTGATCTAGACACTAGAGAAAGAAGTCTCAGACTTGTAATGTCATGAAGTATAAAGTCTGGAGCTGCTCCTTCTGCTCATCGAGAGCCTAATTTTGGGGAGACCAACAGAATGTTTGTTATCCCTTAAACCCAAATGAACTTTATTATATTGGTGTTGTCAGTTCTGTAAGAAAATGTTTCCCATATACTTATAACATTATTCTGGCTGTTCTCAGTCATCTAGAAAATCTTTCCACAATTTCATATCAATGGAGACAACTCTACACTTTATATCACATGACATCACAAGCCTCCAGTTTTTGGATATGGGAGCGAGTTGCCCATGTTTACTAATATTTTAGACTGCCTTAGATCCTTAGAAATAATATGTTATGTATTTTAGAAATGGGCATAATTTCCCATTAATACAGTATCCAAGCCATAAAAAGGTTAAGCCAGCCACTAAAAGTTGAGCCTTTATATTCTGTTACACAAACATACTAACAAATCATATTTGAAGAAAATGTAACATTATTCAGATGAGATTTTTTTTCACAAGTATTATTAAATATGTTTGTATGTGCTTTACATGGTTGAGTGTGAGCGTCACTCCGTGCTATCTAAGAAGAACTTGTGACATTATGTACCAGCCAACAGTGGACTCATGTCATTATAATCCTACTCAAGGGTGGACCTTCTTCTTAATGTGCACCATAAACAAGTTGCATTTCTTTAAGTACAGACTGAGAACACAAGTATATTGAAAACTTGATTGACATTCACTACTTGTGAAAACTGGTCAGGTAAGTATTTGGAAATTGAACAATTTTAAAGGTCAAGTCAAAGTTTGATGTTACATAATTTTAATTTAAAACTCTTTTTAGTTTTCTTACAAAGGAAATGGAGTGTGGACATTTTTTTCTTTTAGAGTGCAAAGTTCAAGAGTACAAACAAGTCGACTTATGAAGGCCCATTCATAGATGTGTATCCTGTTGTGATGGTTTTGAGATGAGTTGTTGGTGGCTCATCACCATTTCAATGCCCATCAAAACACTAACATACCAGTTAAACTTTAAGTGCTAAAGAAAAGTTTCAGTTTACAATACTGGAATGTAAAGTCCTGTAAAGCTGAGAGTCATTGTGAACTTATCGTAACATTTATTATGTACCTTTCACTTTACCTCTGTGCACTGTGACAATGCTGCATGCCAGTGTGTGTAGTATGTGTTACAGACTGTAGTCATTAAAAACAAACATCTTTGAATGGGGTCTAGATTAGATAATGCTAAAATACACTAACAAACACAGGTGTTTCATCCATCACTGAAAAACTATTGTGAACAAAGAATACATTACAAAACAAGATATTTGCTGTTCAAATCCATTAACTATCTGCCATAATAGCATGAAAAGATTTAGAGAACCTTGAGAAATCTCTGCATAAAAGGGACAAGGCTAAAAACCAAAAATGAATGGCCATGACCTTTGACCCATAAAGCTGCACTGCATTAAATACCAACATGATATCACAAAATGAGCTTAGGGACACTGAAAACACTGACAGTGAACACAGTTCATCACTGCATCTATAAATGCAATTTAAGACTCTACTATGCTAAGTGAAAGCCAGATTCAACAAAATCCAGAAACGCCACTGACTTCTCTGGACCTGAGCTCAACTGTCATGTCACAGTTTGATTTCTTTCTTTTGAAGCAAACAGCTTTAAGGTCTAGTCACAGACTTGTGTTAAATCATTTTATAGTGATTAATTAATTAAAATAAATATATTATTTATTAAAATAAGTAATTATATTGCTGATCATTTTATGTATAATGTTACTCGTTTATAGATTTATTTTTCTGAATTTTGGTGATACATTGGTAGTTACAATTGGTCTGGTCTAAATATACATATATATATATATATATATATATATATATATATATATATATATATATATATATATATACATATATAAAACAAAGACAACAATAAAGTTATTAACAGTAAATAGTAAGATAAAACTGAATTCAGAGGATTATGGGAGCCTTCTTTAAAAGATATACTTTGCTTTGGCAAGTATTATTTCTGTAATATTTATTATCACAAAAAATGTTGATATATTGCAAGCAATAAAGTTTACATACCCATTTTTAAAGATACAAATGAAGTTTTAGTGAAAAAGAAGCACTCTATAGGTGAGAGAACCAGGATAAACCAGTTTGACTGCAGTATATGGATGTCCCCCCTTTGATAGGCAGACGTCGCTCAAGGCTTCAGGACCCCTCTTGGCAATTTCTTTAAAAATTGTA
This sequence comes from Plectropomus leopardus, assembly GCF_026936395.1. Classification (NCBI taxonomy): domain Eukaryota; kingdom Metazoa; phylum Chordata; class Actinopteri; order Perciformes; family Serranidae; genus Plectropomus; species Plectropomus leopardus. The sequence goes on along the minus strand of NC_142176.1, from coordinate 35,560,824 downwards.
AAAATCACATTTGCAGTAATATTGTGAAAGAAGACCTCAAAAGTAAATTTTCAATTCTAGTTTTGTATTTTTAAAATGACTGCTAATAAAGGTTCCCTCTTGGATAGTACACTTAGATAGTCCCCTATTATTCATGTTCGCATGTATGTGTGTGTGTGTGTGTGTGTGTGTGTGCATGTAAGAAAGAGAGAGATGGGATGACAGAGCAAACCAAGGTTAAAAGAAGTTTAATGAGAGAGAGAAAATGAGAGGCAGAGACAGACCTCGGCAGTACATCACAGCTTATGATTGGTTGTTTCCCGAGGCTTTCAGTCTGAGGAAAATCTTTGGCCCTGTTTTTCAAAACCCCACAATTTACTTTATCAAGTTCGTCAAAATTCCACAAGATAAATGTATTCTGGACAGAGCTGAGTGGGTGCACAGGCCTACTGTGTTCAATCCAAGTAACACAAAGACGGACAGAATGGTGTGTAATGCCGAGGCCACAATGCCTATCTCAATCATGTGTGATGGCTACAGTGGGATTCATACTTCTGTGTCTTGATCAGAGCATAGACTTTGCCTAGACAGGTTATCTACACCGTAGCCTACAACTTAGCTGGAGGTGCATCTACCCAGATATGCAACTACATGTTGCAGCAACACAGACCTCCTGTTTTTTTTTTTTTGTAAGCTGAAAACCATTTCCTGCAGTGGAAACAAAGCTTTTAGTGCCTTTATTTTACAGATACAAAACAATAAATTGTGATGGATAGAGCCCCCACAAAATAGTATTTAAATCTTGTCTGTTATTCATCCTGGCTTCATATGAGTAGCGAGAAAGTCAGCTGGCCACTAGGCAGTTTATGCAATATAGAAAGACATACACTTATGCTACTAATGTTAGCATGTTGTATATGTGGGGAAAACATTCAAGTTTAAGATTATCTTTTTGTCAGTGAACCTTGTGATTTGTAATGGAGCCAAAATTCATAAATTTACCATTGTTAAACATTGCTGTTGTTCCTGGCTTTGTATGAGTAGAATAAAATTCCGGTGTCATATATGGAGTTGCAGCAATACACCAGTTTTAAGGTATACCTGGATATGAAAGTTGATGATTCTCATTCCGTGTACATTCGCCTATCTAAGATATTGGATGTAAAATCTCACCTTTATTTTAGTTATTTTGATAAGGGAAACTTTTTACATATACCTCCAATTAAAAAATTGTTTCAAGTCTTGGGTTTTTTGCCTCTCCCTGCACTGTATATTACCTGTCTTTCTTGTTATTTTTTTCTGTATGTTTTAAACTGTGCAAACTGAATAAATACAAATACAAATACAAAAACTGTGACGATAAAACATTTTTTCAACCAAAACTGACCCTTCTGTTTTCATTCCTGATCCAGCTTTCAGTGAAGCTTATGAGTTATAATAAAGCATATTTGTGTACTTTTGGTTGATATTGTGACTATTAAGCCATGTTTTATGTGTATGTTAGGTGTGTTTTGAATCAAAATAGCAACATACAGCAATTCACAGAAATGCCACTGCCAACTAGCGTTTTTGAGGTGTGATTGCTGAGCGCCAAAGACACAACACCTCACAAGCATAAATTCACCCTACCTTGCAAAACTGCTCATACATTTATCATACAGACATATAACAAATATGTGTAATTTTCCCAAAACACTGAACAGTTCCTTTATTTTTATGGTGGACGATGAAACAGCAGAAACATCTAACATTACATTAAAATTCCTGAAACTGGCATTAAAAATTGCAATTAATTTGTTTTAAGAACATTCATAATGATAGAAAGTATTGCTTAAACTGCATTGTTTCAAAGGCAGTCTACCACCTGTATATTATATGTAGTTAAATCGTAGGTTGTTAGAGGTTGAATGCAATCACATGTTTGACCAAACTGCTATCCATTAGCACCTTGCCTCTTTTCTTGGAGAGTACAGACTGACATCATTCAAAGTGCCCACATTTTTTTTCCAAATTGTTGCTCTTGATTAAGTAAATGCAATTTATATGAATCCTCTGAGTCTACTTTGGCATGCTGAATTGCTTTCACTCTTCGATTGTCGAATGTAATGTTTCTTTGCAGTATAGTGCTCCATTTAATTTAATCAGTGCTCAGTCTGTACATTGGGTTAATTATTATGTGCTGTAGCACTGACTCACTCACCCGTCCCTCTGCTTATCTTTCTCAGTTAGTCCAGGTCACGTGGTCACCTCTTTAAAAAAAAAGTGGAACTTTTCTCGGTGCCTACAGAGAAGCCCGGGCACAGCATAGCATCTCTCACTGCAGTAGTCACTCTGTGTTCACCTTGCTTTGCGCTCATTGACTTTGATGTAGAAAAAGTTGTGCAAGTCTGAGAGATGCAGAATCGTGTGTACAAGTTCCCCCAGCTGACTCAACTGTGAAAAGACAAAGCCGAGGGAAGCCATTACAAGGCAAAGGTCAGGATGAAAAACTAAAGCCATCGTTATTTTCAACTTGGGGAAAACGATGTGCAAAGTTTAAAGTGGCTTACTCTTCAGCTCTTGTTTGTTTGACAAAGCTCAGAGGAAGCTGGCTTGTTTTGGGGGGATTAAGGAGATCCTGAATAGACAGGATTACAACTGTTTGTAGTTATTATGTGATATTTTAGGGAACAGGAAGGCAAAAGAGTGAAGCCAACAACAGCCACCACCGGCAGATCTTGAAATAGATTTCACTCTGGTTGATGAGTTCTTGGTGAGACTCGTATCTATATTAGACTCACAGGGGCTAGGAGGAGTGAGCCGCAGCATCAATCATCATGAACATAAAACCAAACACACACCTTCAGGTGTTTCCCTGTGGCCCATCATATCCTGACAAACACTGCAGTCAGAAAACATATCTTCACCCAAGTCTGACTGTGAGTGCAGCGAGGGACTTCAAACTTTGCATATAAATTAGATTGGGAGTTTGATTCAGTCTGTTTTTGAATTTAAGTCTTACTTGTTTGAGTGTATTGAGTAATTGCATGTTGATGGCATGTCTTCATGAGATTAATTTATCTTCGAGCAGGGTGCAAAGCGTGGGGTGGGGTGGTGGGGAACACATGCACTTAAGTTTGATGTACAAGAACACACACCTTACTTTCTCCCAATTACACAGTCTATCTGTATCAAGGCTGCTACGTTTGTTTGGTTTTGTGCCACTCAGTCACATTTTATCTGCATTTCTAATAGAATTTACTCATCTCTGGATCTTTATGCCTGGATTTTCATAGATAGTCAAGTGGGTAACACAAGGTAAAGTACATATAAATCTATTTGGCCATTTTTATGTTAAATAGATTAAAAGATTTTTTCAACATAGTGCAGTTGTATGATACCACGGGGAAGTTACCATGTAAAAATGCTCTTATCAACTCCAATATGAAAAGCAAAACATTAATATTTTCATCTAAGCTATTAGAGTATAAGCAGTGGATATATTCTCTCAGAATACAATTAGACAACAGGGAAATGTAAAAATTTCAAATTACTCAATTTAATTAGGGAAGTTAGATAATACGAAAGGTAATTCAATTAGATAGTTAGACAATAAAACCAATTCAATTAGATACTCAGATAATGAGACTAAGATGATTAGACCTTCAGCTGAATTAAAGTAAAGAATAAATCCCTCTTCTTTCTCAGTTGTATAATATATATATCATAAATGATTGTTTCCCAGCATCTTCTTGGGTAAAATATCTTATTAAAGCCCCTATTATAATCAACAAATATCTCTATCAGTATAAATGTTTTATCCATTATCAACATTTTGGTGACATTCACAGAACTTAGCACACTGAGAACAGTACATGATCATTTACACTGATACACTAATACATTCACATTGTTCTATGATGTAGGAGTTACTGTATATTGCAAACTGCAAGAAAATGTCTAAGCAACTAGTGCTAAGTTTGTAAAAGCATGTAATGTAAACATCATGATCCCCAGGATCATCTGTGTGGGTGAAGTTCTGCTTTATTCTCAGAGCTACACTCTCTAATTAGCATCAACTAGCACGCCATGTCCCAAAGTTCCCTCCAGCTCACTGCTGGTGTTTTTTAAACTTAACTGTGAATTGTGCCGAAGCAGACTGCCACCTTCATTCTCTGCCCCCCTACAGCTTGCAAGTAGCAAGCAATTAGCTTTCACCACGGCTAAGCTAATAATGGAAATGTCCAAGTTAGGGACTGTTTATTATGTATGAGAGGAGAGGGGTGGTGCAAAAAAGGGAGGCATGTCAAAGAAATTTTAAGCACTTATGATTTTGTGTGTTTTTTTTGGGGGGGGGGGGGTTTGGCTCAGGAGAGGGACAACCAACTTTGTTTTTTGTTTGTTTGATTGTTTTGTTAGTTAAATTTACTTTAAATACCTTCTAAGCCCCAAAAAACTCTCAATGAGTATGGCCTGTGCTGCGTTAAGACCTGCAATGATGTCAGAATTAAGAGAGGGGACACAGAAGATAAAAACAGGAAAAGAAAAAAACATCACACACTCCCACCCCTTCTTTAATAAATAAAGAACAGTCCCTAAGAAATACAAAACAAAAGTGCAATTTCAAGTGGTGTGCATGTGTGCATAAATCCTATTTTAAACACTGTGTGATCACAGTGATGATTTCGAATGCTACACTGACAATTTCTCAAAATGTCCGTCATTTGATGCAGGGGGATCTGTGTGGGATACACACACTGGGAAACAGGTAGACGTTAATGGTTTTACTGGACAGCACCCAGTTGTGAGAATGGATTAGGTCCTAATTCAAATTTCACTGTGGAAGCAATGAGAATAATGATTTCAAAGAAATTAAAATTACATCAACTCTCATCTGTACTGGCTGTGTGGTACATGGGATCCATGATGGATTTTTCCTTCCCACTGGCAGGAAACTAATGAAATACATGATGTCTTACAGATGCTTTCGTAATATGAGACATCACTTTTTTCCCTCCATTTCCCAGGTGTCAGTAAGTGGTTTTTGGGCCTATGGGAGCCATCCACTGCTCTCATTAGAAACCCAGTTGTGACCCTGTCTTAGACATGTCATCTGGACCCATGCATTACTTAAAGGGCTCATTGATTGGCAGCAGAATCACTCGGCCTCTGGACATCATCCGACTCCACCGGCCTCCCCCTGTTCAATTCCCTCCACATCAGCGCACCAGTCAATATGGCATTCTATCGATAGGACACTGAGGAGAGAGGAATGGGTTTTCAACACCTGAACTACGTGCTGGTGCTGACAGCTGTCAGCGTCTTTAAAGATAAAATCAAAAAACAACAACAGGCCATGCTGAAAACAACAGCCCACAATGACGTCACACATCCATGTTTCCCATTAGCTCAGGGTGTAATTACTCGCAGGCAACCGATGATGGCGATCAAATCAGGCAATTGATCATCACTGATCCTGAGTCGAGGAGTGTCTCTTAACAGAATGAGCCAACTATTCATGTGCCTTGAAGTGACTGAACTAATTAGGACTGAGCTGTCTTCACCTCCAAACAAACAGCACACCTCTTTTATGGGGAATTTAAAGGGACAGTTCAGATTTTTAAAAGTGAGGTTGTATGAGTTACTTATCCACAGTTAGTGTATTACCTACAGCAGATATCAGTCAGCACGTCTCCAGTTTGGAGAGGCATGCAGAAGTCTGACACAGAAGTTAAGAAATGTATTGATATAGATGGGGGTCAACAACAAAACATATTTTAGCCACCTAAAAAAGGTCCCACCTTAAAAATCAATTAGCAGTCTAAATGTACACTATATTTTAGAGTACTTTCAGTGCTTTACCTTATTTCAAACAGTCCATTTCAACGGGGAAGTTTTACGGCTTCAGTTCCCCATCTATGCTGTCCTCAAAGACACGCCACTCCATAAAGAAAAAAAGGAATTTTAGCTTGATGAACGCAGGAGCTGCTGGTCTGCTGCTGCTTCGATCAGTTTGTTAGTTTGTGTTGTTGAGTGACTTTGGTGAATCTGAACTACCCTTTTAAATGCCAGTCGCACGCAAAGTAATTAACTGATCGAGGCAGCAGTAGAACAGCAGCTCCTGTGTTTAGCAATGTTAACTCACTGTTTTTCTCAATAGAGTCTGGCTGTGAAGACAGTGATGTAACTGCTTTTTTCTGCTGGAAATCACACTCTGACATTAAAAGTAGAGCGTCGAAAATACTTTCAATACTACTCCTTGATTTTTTTTTAAGGTGGGTAAAATTTTTTTTTTTGCTGGCCCCATCCACAACAGTAGATTTTTTAGCTTCCATGTCAGACCCCTGCCTGCTATTCCATACTGGAGGCATCCCGACTGACATCTACTATTTTAAATACACTGTCTATGGATAAGTACTCCTTAAAACCCCATTTCAAAATATATTAACTATCCCTTTAAGGCAACTTCTCTTTTTCTTTCCCTTGTTTGGTATGGATAAGTTGTGTGATTGCACTATTGTGCCTCCCCTTAAATTTGTCTGAGTTCTGAGGTGCATCTATTAAATTAAAAACAAACCCTGACTTGCTCTGAGAGGGGAGCACCATGTCTTGGTGTACACACACACACACACACTGCAACTGATTGAAGGAGAATGCCACTGATGGAAAATGTGCCAACTGCTGAAGGAAGAAAGCAGTAGATAAAAATGGGAGAGATGAATATCCCATCAGCCCCAGGCATGGGATTTAATTTTCCTCCATGAGCATTTCTACCTCAGCTTGGGAAATTGATCATTTATATTCCCACACCAGGTGGAAAAGAGGAAGGGCTCATGTGCACGGCTGTGTGTGTGCGTGTATGCGAGAGCACGCATGAGAGCATAACTAACCACGCCGAACCCAGAACAACGATTTACGGTGGCGATACAGTTGTTACTCAGTTAAATGATTCAGCAGTAACAGGATAAACAGAAAAACAAAACAAATATCAAACTGACAGTCAGCATCGAAGCCAGGGAAAACCAACACAAACTGACAAGTAGATTAACGCTGTCCCGCAGGCCGTTTAGCTCCAACATGATCATATTAATCATCAAGGCTCTTTGATTGATAGCCACTCTTCTTGTTGACATGTCCATCATGCATCACATGCCGCATGGTATACACATGCATGTGATCACTCCAGCTGCAGCGCTTCAGTTTCATCACAGTATCACATCATGCCTCGGCTTACTCGTCACCTACTCTGTCTTCCTGCAGAAAACATAATGCAGCTTTTATGTATAATACTGCAGATACATGCACGTATACACACACACACCGTGTTCAATCATGTCTCTTTGTCAGCTTGCTGCTCATGAATAGACATCAGCTCTTGGTGGGCTCTGTGTGTACACCGCTGTAGCAAACAATCTCTTCAGCCACACACAGTGACATTAAGATCACTTGTCAACGGCACAAAAATACTCCCACGAGGCAGAACACGAAAACATATTTGCATTGACTCGACTGCTCAGCTGTAATACCTTTGAAAGCTTTAGGGCCCTGCTGGGAGGCAGAAGTGCTCAGTGTAGGTTTGAGATAATGACCTTGTTTATACTACGCTTTAAAACAATTTCACTGTGATCGTGGAAAAATAATTCCTATTTTGAAGAGCACAAACAAGGCGTTAATATATTTGTTACCGCACTTGAAAAATGTGTCAGTGCGACTTTAGTTGATGTGGCTTCTGTTCTCAAACTCTGAGTTGCAGCACAGAAAATTAAACATTAGCAAGAATAGAGCAACAGATGACTGGAATATTCTTTCAAACAAAAAATAAATGACAAAGATTAAAAGCATAAATAGAGGAATTTCTGAGATTAGAACTCAAATAAATATATTATTGCTATTTGAACATGTAACTGAATGTTAATTTATGCTGTATGAGGTTTAACAAGCAAAGGGAAAATTTATAGTGTGGGAAAAAGCTGAGATTATGTCATTAAGTATGCATATGAGGGCTCCAGACACACTTTTACATTGGTTGAATTGCATTTTTTTCATTAAGGTGCAACCATGGCACCAAAAGCGCAGACTTTTTTGTTGGTTTCCATACACATGGGTCATTTCTAGGGCTGGGTATCGATACTCAGGTTATCGACCAAAAGAAGTCCGTACCAAATAGTATCTAATCTCCATTCAAACAATACCTGAATTTCATTCTTTTTGCGCCGATGCCAAACTGTCCTGTCTCTCTGCCCGACCAGCTGACTTTCTGTTTCAGTGATCTCTAGAGTCACATTCCTCCCAGTGAACGCTCAATTTGACCACTGCCCGGTGAGTACGAGATGCACAGCTGCTGCAGCAGCTAATGTCTCACACCATGCTGTTAAAAAGTCCCAACAAACCCACAATGACACCAAAGCAGCTTGATTCTGTAGTTAAACTCCTTGATAAAAAGCCTTGTGTGTGTAGTTAGCCCTGGTCACTGTTTGTGTGTGCAGCGGGATGAACTCTCGTAACTTTGCCCAGTGTGAAGCTCACACTCAGCAGCAGCAGCTTCAGTTTCTTTGGTCATCAGACGTCACAACCTAAATTCAACAAAATATCGATGTCTAACAGCGCTGGTGATCAGCTGGGTTGTTTCAAGAGAATAACACAAAAGTATATCACAGTTTGGCACAGCAGGAAAATAACTTAATGCATAAGGATCCATTTGTTTTAGGGATGCACAATAATATCGGCATGTCATCGGTATCGCCCAATATTGCCTTTAAAATGAACTATTAGAATCAGCCAACATGCTTCTTCTTGTTTTGAACAATGAATGAATATTACATACATTGAAAAGCTTTGTATTTTATATCGCCATCTGCTTGTAGGTCATCACAATAAGAGTATACATAATATGATGTTAATTCCACTTGATGATCACTAAAATTATGTGGGGAAAAAGTGGATGTATCTATATCTGTTATCTGCTAAATGAGTTGCAATATCGGCACATTGGAAAGCAGCAAAAGTCCCACTTAAAAAAAAAAAATCTCCTTTAAGATTAAATTAAAAAATACAAAATACTGTAAACAGAAGAATAAAAAAACTTGTGCATTAGGAGTGCAAAATCAGCTCCACCGTGGCTATATGCCAACGTAAATGACGACTGCGACAGTATTTTCTTTAATCTGTTCTGCTTTTGTGTCTAGATGCTGCTTGAAAGCTGCAGAGATTTGGAGTTGGGCTCTGGTTTGTTTTTTTTTTCCTCATCCTGGTGATGCCCCTAAATGAGCGTTAGCATATAGGATGTGTTTCCAGTCACAGGCCCTACACGGTAGTGTCGAGACACCACGCACCCTCCATGTCTTGCACTGAATGTACATAGACTGTATATAAAGATGAATGACATGACATCCTCCCAAAAGTGAAGCCAAAACACCTCAATTGCCTCCTGGTGGCTGGCTGCAGCATAGGTTATAAACCCCACCCTCCTACACAAGTACACACCAAATACATTTTTCCCCAAAATGTTTTCTGTCATTGAAGGTAGTTCTAATCACCCTGATGTTTGTTTAAGCGTTTTCTTTTTCTGATTATCTTGGTTGAATTAGTTATACCATTCCATATGAAGGGGATTTTCTGCCATGATTGACAGCAATGTATGCCAGTCAGTGCTCACCTTCAACAGTGCTGCTTACAGTTGGTTGGATGGTGATTAAGCGGGAACTCCCCTACTGCAGTGATCACTTCTGAACAGATTCTGGCTCAGAATGACATCACCAGCTCAAGATGGCAGCAGCCGTATCCTGTTAATTCTGGCTACACTAGCAGGGCTAAGTGGGGAGTAAGTCTATATGGTTTTAGCTGACCGATTCCCTTAGCTCTAGGCCCTCCTGAACAGCGCCAGGCTTTGAAGCCAATTTAACATAGTGGTCAACAGAAAAACTGCACTATCCAGGTCTGTAACGCAAGACCATGAGGCCCAGAAAGGCTTGTTTTTTAGTTGACTTACACTGGGAGAGAGATTTCTGTATATCAGTGAACACATTTTTTTCAGCATCACAAACCGAATGAAATGGTTCGTTTCACTATTTAAATTTGATCCATTAGGGCCGATAACATTTTGATTGTCTAGAATAACTATAGGATTAAATAACTGCATCCCCATTCAAGTTAGCAGAGCTCTAAACTGCAAGCAAGCTGCTCGGCCACGCCTTTATTGGCCCCACAACGAGGAGGATCCGGAAAATTTCATATGGTGGATATAGCTTTTTTGGCTTCATGCACCACTGAGCAACTTCTACAGAATGATTGGGGGTCCTCCTCCAGCACTGTATCCAGGTATCTTTATACATCCATGCTAAGCACATCTTGGTTAAGATCTACAGCTAAATGTTTCTGGGTAGAACTTCCAGTTGTGAAACTAAGCACATCGGTGCAACCAAAGTTTAGTCACGTTTGACAGATTCTTGGTCGCATGTGTAACCAAAATGCTTACAGTCTGGAGCACTGCAAATGCTAAAATACTTAATGTTTGCATAAGCATTGGTGGGTCTGCAAAACGTTGTTTGGAAATACGCTGCAATGTATGGTGAAAAATTGTTTACATTCTATATACAGCCGATTTTAGAGCAGTAGAAAACATGTAACATGTAGCATTATAGTCTGTTGTCGTCATCTTATCCACAGTGTATGGACATCATGTAGGCTCTAACTGCGATTGTGCTACTTGGAACATTAATTGAAGCAGCAGGAAAATGTTCAGAGGAAATGTCTCCTTGAACAGCAATGGGCCAGAGAAGAGGATCACCACTGATCTGGGTTTGAAGGAAAAAGATTAGAAAAACATCTCTTTTTTTAAGAAGCATAATTTGTCTCTGCATCTTCTGATTCCGATTCAAGTGATGCCCTCGGCGGCAGCTCCCATGAGAGAGGCTCCCGGGGAGCCAGGGCTAATCAGATCGCTTCGTTCTAAATTAGACCTCCAAGGAATAAAATGCCCAAACAAACTGAAACATTAAGTGTGTTTCTCCCAACAAGGAGCGACGAGGAAAATTCCCCCTAAAGTGCTGCTGCGATTTGGACTACCTCGTCTCCGGCTCGGTTCTCTCTTATCTTGTCCTGGAAATGTTTTTGGTACATTCTTGTCCCCCTGTAACCTGCTCCTTTTTTTCTGACTCCTTAAAACACAGTCCTGTCTTGTCAGGCACAAACAGAGCAGCCTCCCACCGCTCCAGAGGTCCAGCAACAACACAAGACTCTCCAGTCAGCTGTCTGTCATTCTGCGGCCGATACAAACGGTCGACTTTCCAGACCGCTACCGAGCACAGAGGGAGCCAGTAGTGCTGCAATCTAACCTTCCTCACTCAGGCAAAAAAGGTGTAATTAGCTGCTACAAATTGCAGGATCCTGTTTCTAATTATGTATGAATTTTTGCCCCCAAAAAGGGCCTACATATTAAAGAGGGAACTTGCCGTTGTAATGCATATATTAATGATGTCCAAAAGTTACTTGTTAGAATTTATGCAGAACTTTGCTAAGTATCTTTGCTATGCTAATCACAAGGGATTCTGGACAACATGCAATTTGAATGAGATGTACTAATGAGAGTGAGGTGGGCCTCTGCTACGCAAAGGACCTTCAAAGACAGAATAAACTAACAAGGCAAGCTCATGAGCCGCATTACCTAATGTGGATAAATTATAGATAACCTATGGAACTAAACTATCATCCAAACTTAAACTTTTGGATTTTTGTCTTCATGGTTTTACAAAAGTGCGGTCATTCTTTTGATACATGTGGAAACTGCAGAATTAATATTGTGGTGAGATTCCCGAGTGGGAGCTGCACTAAAATTAAACTTCAGTCCTCATCAGCAATTTAATTGATATTTTGGAGAAATATCAGCAGTAATATATAAGCATGTAATCAAGCGTGTAATCACCGTAAGGGACAGCAGGACACATGGAAATTTGTCCCCCTCTATATTTGTAATGAGAAGTCATCAAAAGCTTCCAACACCTAAAAGAAAGCTAATTTTCTCTTCTTGGTATTCAGTGTCAAACCCCTTAAAAGCACTGGATGGTCACTGAACTCCTGTTTTATGTTGGTATTAATATCAGCAGCCAAAGTTTATTCCATTTACACTCACAGGTAAAACTGTCTTTATAAATCGCAGCATCACTGATGCACATGTTGAATACAAACCAGGGTGTTACAGTTGTTTATGAGCACATCTGGTCTGGTGTTTTTCAGTGTAACAAGCTGGAAGATGATCTGAGTTTCACTATGTCACTTGTCTGCAGTAAACTGTAGTAAATCCTTCATTAAATTGTGTTGCTGTGAACCAACCAGGTTCTTACCAGTCAAAAAGCACACACATTTGTGGATGGCAATTCTCTGCACCAGAGCACACAGTTCCTTTTATGTTTGTGTGTTTTACTGAATATCCAACATGTAGCTATGAGTTCAAGAGTTAATGTCAATAATTCATAACTGATGATCTAATTACAGGAACTGTGTCAACTTCCAGCTGTCCATGAACCCTCTCTGACTGTTTTTCACAGCCATCCCGTTTGGTATCATTACTGTATCCTCAAGTTCTCTTTAGTCTGTTAACCAAAGACTCATACTGTGGCCCATAGCATAAAAGCACTGTTCTATAATAGGAGCCCTTTGCAAAAGGGTTGCTTACCAAACTATATTTTTGAGGGTACAAACCAAATTACAATGGCACTACTGAGTACCAATTCACATTAAAAGTGACAGTTTGGGATTTCTGAAGTGGGGCTGTATGAGATGCTTATGAATAGTTAATATGTTATATACAGAAGCAGGCGATAGGTGCGCTCCCCAAAGCTCAGCATCGCACTAATGTGAATTTCAGCTACTACCTAAAAAAAATCAGCTTCAGTCAATGAGTGAATGCTATACTGAGAGTGTTTTCACTGCTTTTTGCATTGCCGTCACAAAGCCTTTTCCATTGGCGCTATATTTTCTCAACCGTATAACTTCTGTATTCCTGTACATATGCCCAACTGAGCTGTGAACTGAATCAAGTCGCCATTTAGCTGTTTGGGTCAGAAACTGCTGTTACCAGCTCTTATGCAATCCAACTGACAGGAAACTTCACGTTGTTAAAGATTTCACATACTTGGGTTTCTTCTCCTACTGCCAGCTATTGTATGTGATATTAACTATACAACAGTATCTTATATAGTCCCACTTAAAAACTCCCGAACTATCCCTTTGAATCCATCAATGTCAATTTTCAGTACCTGAGAACGCATGTAGGTAAGTGCTGTCAAGTGTCCTAAAGCATGGAAGTCATCTACACAGCTCTGAAGGTAGGAACACAGCTCCAAAGAGCCACTGGGTTCAACTTCAGACAGGAGGTAAAGCGCCCCAAAGCAGGCCACTATTTTGTGTGTGTGTGTTATTATGGCATCACTACTAGACGAGCAGACGCACATACAGGCAAAAGCAGAAAGACAAACAGAGACAAACGATTAGCTCTGTGTGTTATTAGAAAAGAGATTTTTTTTTTTTGGTACATTATGTCACCTCTGCTGCTTGTTTAAAAAATTATTGTTATTACAGGGAAAGTAAAGTACGATAAAAGTGACTGTTGGGTACCAGTACCAATTTCCACGTGCCAGAACCGGTGTCGGTACAAATGTGAGCGATACCACACCCTACTTTGGAGTCAACTTGTTGAACCATTTGCAAACCATTGCACAGACATCTGGCACAGACTCAAACTTCTTTAAACTGTCACTCTGGATTTGATTTAACCTTATTTATTTAATTTTAAAAATGTATTAGAACGGCACCTTTATTATATAACAGTTGCTATATTATTTAACTTCATTGTACAAGTATTTCCTTTAGTTATATATTGTGTATTGTGAAATAGCTTAAAAATATTAGAATATTATTTCAAAGCCATATTGCCTAGCCCTATCTGCACCAAACTCTGATAAAGATATTATACTTGCCCAAACCCAAACAGCAAATGCTCATACTATTTTTGGAATGGTAATGTGGCATGCAATGGCAAACTATTTTGTGCTTTAGGTATGAGGTTTTTGCAGAATAAAACCCAGCAAACTTCTGAAAAGACAAGTTGCTACAAGGATAAAAAGGGTGACACTCTGTACCGGTCTCTCTAACCTGCGAGGCATCCATTCCCTGCTGTCACGTTGGCACATTTTCTACAAACCTCGCAGTCCTGCAGATCTACAGCCACCAACTGCTGAGATACTGTGTAGAACGGAGGTCAGGACAATGCCCCGGAGGTTACAGGCTTAAACATTTGGGAAATTGGCCTTGCTGCTCCTTGCATAATTTACATCACGACCGGTGTGCCGACAGATATAGTGAGGAAGATGAAAAGGTCCGGCAATGCTTGAAAAAAAAAAAAAAAGACAAATCCATAATCTCAAAGCTAACAGTGGTTGTCAGAGACGGCTTGAGCACCTTGATCTTCATAATACTTGCTTTTTTTTTCAGAATCAGTGGCTACGATGCTTGCTCCCCTGAGTGTTCAGGGGAAACCAGGTTTGATATGATAATTCTGCGGCTCAGCTCTCCACTCTGCCATATGCCCGACCTCTCTGTGGGGAGAGGAATGCAGCTGGCTCTTCTCACTATTAATCAGCCTGATGGGGGAGGTGGAGGGTGGTGGTTGTGGTGGTGGTGTTGGAATGGGGAGGTACTCACTGCAGCCGGATGCTGGCCAACACTTCATTCCACACACACACACAACCATCTTCTACATGTGTGAAAACAGCTGGCTCAGCATCCTCTCCTCTCACCTTCTCCTCTCTACCTCCTTTTTCTCCTTGCCTCCTCCTCGTCTTCCTTTGCTCATCTGTCCTCATCTCCTTCCTTTATCCATTCAAAAGTCTCCAACATCCATCACCCCTCAGCCCAAATACACTCAGTGCCGAGAGCAGCACTGAGGGCCCAGCAGGGCGAGTCTACGAAGTGGACAAAATATGAGGATATCAGGAGCAGCTAGTGTCTCCATCAATCAGCCTGCTCAGGTGAATCCAGGTGAAAGCTCTGATCCCTGATTGATTTACCTGTTATATCCACTTCAGTCATAAGGCAGAGATGGAGATGAAGGAGAGCAGACAGTCTGAAGAGAGCAGCATAAAACTTGAGGAAATTAAGATATGGATTGTGCAGAGACGACACACACAGTGTCAGGCAATAAGAGCAGAATCTGTAAATATAGACGGAAAAACAAATATGAAAATAGATGCATACAGAAGCAAAATGTATCAAATATAACAAATCAATGAATAAAAGAATGACAAACTCTCCCCCAAAAGTCATTTTCTTTTAAATCCCAGCTCATTTAAATATGGATTTATTTACGGAGGAGTGCCATTCAACAGGAGACGCCATCAAACAAGGAATTACTGATTTTAGTGTCGACAACTCTCCTGCAAGCTGAAAAGGTTTGACTGAGTTTCAGAACACACACACACACACACACACACACACACACACATATATATATATATATATATAATCTAATGTGCAAAATTTTGTCCTAATTAGTGTATGAATCCCTGAGTTGTTCTGTTGATGTTTTGTGAGGTCACACGAACACAGACTTTGACCACCAAATTCTAAAGAGTTCACTGGAGTGGACGTTTGTGCCAAATTTGGATACAAAAAAATCCCTTCAGGTCATCATGAGATACTGCAAGAATGTGATGGACGGGGTCAAAGTGACCTTGGAATTTGACCACCAAAATCTAATCAGTTCATTGTTGGGTCTAAGTGGATGTTTCTGCCAAATTTTAAAAAATTACCTTGTTAAGATATCGTGTTCATAAAAAAATGGGATGGACGGACAACACAAAAACATAATGCCACCAGCAACAGCCTTTGTTGGAGCGGAAGAATAAAAATGGATGCTGAGTGAGTTTGTATGGTGAAACATCACTCTAGGAAACTTGTTTTCTGACTTTGTATTAGTTTTTAAGTGCTTTTAATGACTGTATAATATTGTTTTCATGTTTTTCTATTAGGTGTATTTGCATAAAAATTGGATATTACTATAGTTGTCATTCCTTTTTATTGCCTGCCTCCTGGCCTAAGCTTCAGAACCACTATGGAAACAAGTCATTTTAAAACGCATGGTGTTTCTCTGCCACTTGGAGAGAGCAAAGGAGACTGGTGCACAACATACTACCCACACTCATCACTGCGAAGTGAAACAAAAGCTCCATGAGCAAAAAGCCAATGGGGCAATAAGTTCAATAAGTTTTAGATTGGGACTTAGTATAGGCAGATGTTCAATACTAAACGACTTGGATTGGGACCAGGGGCAAAAAAAAAACATTTTCTTGATTGTATACAATATTTTAATTCATCAAATTAAATCAATCTACCGATCAATGCCTTTTACATTGGCAGAGTCAAGAATAAGACTTAATGTTGAATTAAGTTAATGTTGAATTTCTTTGTTTAGAAATTTTGGTTTAACACTTTTTTTTCACAAGTTATTGTCAGTGTCAGAAATAACTGGTATCTGCTACAGCTTGGAGGCTGAGGGGAACATTTCTAACTGACTCGTAACCACAGTCTGAGTTAACGAACATGGAATAATGCATGAACAGTCCTAAACTCTTGAATAATTTTTTTTTCCCGTTCTTCCCTTACCTTGCCAACATGGTGTGAATGATGTTGCTCTTTTGTTTTAGGTATAACTTCACAATCTCAACTGCATATAGTACTGGGAATGTCTATAGATCTGCTGGTTTATCAGAAACTATCTATTTTTCATTTTCGTGGTGAAAGGCTAGGAAAGCCATGTTACTAATGTTATATCCAGTCTTTGTTGGTTCCAGTAAGACGACAGAAGCTGATTTAATATGTCTCTAGCTTGATAATGTATTATGAGCACGTTTAAGCTAGTCTTGCATTATTAGTGTTGTCATTTGTCATGAGTTAGTCATCTTGTTATGTCTGAATATCTGTACACAGGCAATACACCAGAGGCAGCCCGTGAATAGTCAGGGTAGCTATAAAGCAGCTGCGCAGCCTCCATATGGATGAAAGAGAAATGCAGAACAACAGGGATATCAGTGCATAGTGTGCGACGCTCTGTTTCAGAATGATTGAAATTTAGCAGAAATTTACATTTAAAGTCCCTTGCTGTGTTTTCTGCTTTGTTTAATCAAGCCTCCCTGCAGCCACATGAGGCTTATGGCTCAGTGCTTTGGCCTCTGCCTCAGTCTATAGCTGACAGCATCAAAACAGATTCAGCTCACTGTTCAGTTCATAGAGTTCAGACAGACGGACAGAGACACAGGACAGAGGGACAGTGCTTTTGGATGTGTTCCACCGGCTTTTAGAGAAAGCTCCCCTGTGTTTTACTATTGGAAATATTTGCTTTGGGAAGGTCTCTTTTAACGGGAGGACACAGCATCAGCCTCGGGGCACTGTATGATGACAAACAGATGGTCTGCTGTGATTTGTGTCTTGGCTGTTGGTGTGGAGATACCATAGCTGTAATGGAATATAATAGGAGGAGATGATAGGTGTTCTAGATAGCAGGCGATAGCAACAGACAGTGGTGATGTTTACTGTAAGCTGTGGTATTTGTGTCTGACAAATCTTTACTCATATTTTTTATATGGTTATGTGTGACTTTTTGCAGTTATTTTACAAGGGAGGGTTTGATTAAAGGCTCTGAAAACATTGGCCCGACATCGCCAGATCAAATAGCATGTGTCTATTAGTCTGGAATGTCTCAGTTTAGTTTTAAGGCTGTTATCAACATGTGACACAATACTGAGCCACCAGTGACTGGGTCCATCCAGTGTCTATTTACAGCATGCAGAAATGAATTATGAATTGGTATAAAGGGTGGGCAACAATCCTCCATTAAGGTATAGATGATTTTATATAATGGTAACATTTATATCACAATCCAGTAATTGTTCTGTAAATTCAGTTTAGAAATGCTTTAAAATAACTACACCTGATGTCATCACATGTCATGAGTGAGCACACAGTCGCATTTGGTTGGGCAAGCTGCCCATCTCTGACATGCCAAACAACATCCAAGAAGCACTGATTTGTAACATGAAACTGTTCATTCAGTGTTTCTAGCTGTTTTGATCACCTGACCTGTATGTTTTGGAGAGGAAGAGATCTCTAACCTGGAGAAGTTGCAACACTCACCAGTAGATGTCACCAAATCCCGCTAAATGTTACGCACTGGACCTTTAAAGCTTTGAAGGAAATTTAGTTTTACTGTTTTGAGTCTTTTGTTTTCAAGATCCAGACATGCCATATGATTTTTTAGGAGTGTCATTTTCCACACAGTTCTTTTCCATAGCAAACAAATCCAGTAATTGAAACCAGTGAAAACAATGAGTAAAGCAGTTTCAGATGGGCCACTAACTACAGAAGCCGATGCAAAAACGCCAACATCCCTATCTAG
Organism: Plectropomus leopardus; assembly: GCF_026936395.1. Classification (NCBI taxonomy): domain Eukaryota; kingdom Metazoa; phylum Chordata; class Actinopteri; order Perciformes; family Serranidae; genus Plectropomus; species Plectropomus leopardus. The sequence continues at coordinate 35,542,421 of NC_142176.1, read as the reverse complement.
AGCCAGTGTTTGGTTTGTCTCTTCTGGGCTACTGTAGAAACATGGCAGTGCAACATGGCAATCTCAGAGGACAAGGACCCCCTCCCTACATATTAATTGCTCATTCTAAGGTAAGGAAAGCACAGCGATTCAAAATTTCAGGTGATTATACACTGAAGAAAATATACTTAATACATTCCTCTTCTGCCAATATATCCCCCTAAATCCCAAATACTGGAGCTTTAAGGTTTCTGAGAACAATAATTTCAACAACTTCACTCCCCTCCTCCATGTCTGCCCAAATCATGTTACCTTGCAAGGCAGCTGGGTTTGTGAGATCCCGCAAAAATCAGGAGAACATGCGAAAATCATAAAAAATATAGCATGAGTATAGCCCCAATTTGCTACAAATCCTGCCTCAAATAGCTCCCACACTACAATGGGTTATGCCAAATCTCTACCGAGTGACACATTTCGAACATGCTTAGTACCATCATATTGCCTAACCTTAGTTGGAATATTATGCTTTTGCCAAATCATGCCTGAAAGTACAGCAAACACAGCTTTCTATTTGAGAAATGCTTTAAGTGAAGTTGATTGTTCTTCTTCTGGTGAGAATATATTGTCCGGCTGGCCCAATACTGACACAATAGCAAGCTTCAACAGAAAGTTCCACATAAGGTGTAGCATTCTTGGTTATTTTCTGCCGACAGTTTTGGTTATTTCACATCTCATCTCACGTCTGAACACCTTTTCACGTTTTCCATGGCAACTGATCTAACCAGTTGACTGCTACCTACAACCCAAAAGCTTCCTGTTATTTTTTACTGTTTATACCCCGCCCAATTTTGTTGTTGCACATTCAGAACGTGTGTTACTATGATTCCATTGGCTCTTGCAACAGATTTAAAGAAACCTCACAAACTGCTCACATGTATTTGTAGCCAATCACCTTCGCCAGTGTCATCTCTTGAAGGTGGCACGTGGCGGCGAAGGAATCCAGGAGAAGCACATTGCCAAGGCGTCCGGACATGGTTAGGATTCCTCTCAGGGAATGAGATATGAAATATTAACCTTGTTTTCCGTCCTAATTGGCTGAAGCTTCTGAGAAGGTGAGAGGTGAGGTTAAGAAAGCACTTTGAACACGGTGAGAAAGAAAATAGCAGACGACATTCCTCATTAGCTCAGAGGGTGCGCGTATGATAGGATGCTTCGTCTGTGAATACGAGAGGTCACATTTAATGAAATTTTGTTTTTTCCTAGCAGTTCCCACTCTTCATTCATTAGACAGCTGCAGATATTTTACCTTTACGGGACTTCTGCACCTCCTGTGTCTGAGCAAAGGCCTACTAACCTACTGCAATATACTCCATGGACGTAGTAACAACATAAAGGTGTATGAGAAGATGAGATTGACAGTTGATAATCATTGAGTATCAGTGTTCTCATTTAGTTTGAATTCCCAAGCTTAAACATTAATTCATAAGTGAAACAGTTTGAGAACACGAACGCACCTGCCACTCCTCAACCTTTCCTTTCCTTCTGTGAACACAAACCCACACACACAGAGTTTGAGAGTAAACACAACGCCCACTTGCACTCGGTTCATTAACTTAATTTCTGGCCTCGCATCCTGATTTAGTTTTTGTCCTGCTCTCCTTTACATATCTTCATTTTTATTTCATTTAGGGTGGATTATCAGCCTCTTTAGGTTTTCTATTTAATGGGGGAAATTGATTTTACTCACTTTTTCCTTTTTCCTAAGGTTATTTTTTTTGTCATATTGAAAAAAAAGCTGTGATTTTAAGTTTCTCTTTGTACACACACAGCATTTAATACACAACTCTGTAAATTCTCCTAGGAATAATTATCCAATTACTTTATTTAAAAATGAATGTTATATGTTTTGCACTCCATACACAAAAAACTAAAACAATTTATTTTCCATGAAAAGTGTTTTTTTGTACAGAAGGTGAGCTGTTATAGTCTATATTCTGCTCATGGTCACACATGAATCATCATGACTCTCTGGCCTGACCGCTCCTTCTACTCAAATAAATGTTGCCCATAAAAGGGCACCAAAAGAAAATAGTAATTACAGTTTTACAAAATGCTGCAACTGACACAAGCACAGAGGAAAAGCGCCATCGGCACGCAACAGAATAGAGCCAGTGAGCGATGTGAAGAACATTTGGTGGTAACCATTCAACTGTTAAGGCTCCACAATGAAGGTCCAGAGGCAGCTGCGGTCACGCAGACACGTATGTGGTTCCATTTGTGGTGCAAGTGAGGATCCGCATCAGCCCCAAGCAGTAGGGATGGAAGGTGAACTTACCATCCTCCTACTGCCAATGTCTGTCTGAAACTAAGAAGACGCGGCTGGGTGCAGAATGTCTATTGAATATCCAACTTAAAACTGACTTCACCACAGCTTGACCACAGTGTTTGGACTGGAATGGAGTGTTGAACACGAGATTATATTTTGTAATTGGACAATGCGTAGTCAGCAGCTTTTTTTATGTTATGAGTTTGTGCAGTCACAAAGAATGGACTGCAAGCAGACGTCCACATAGGGGTCTGGCAGAAGCTCCCACATATGGGAGGATGACAACATAAACGTCACACAGACCAAAGTAGACCCTTGTGGAAACTCGGACACTGAAGCTATGCATCTATCTATGTAAAGTCACTGAAGCTTCTGTTAATCATCCAAGACCAGGTCCACCACGCATTATGACTGCAGCAGGAGATCTACAGATACATCTGGTGCGATGCTGCTAGCAATCCCCCAAAATCAAATCTGGCAGAATTGCAGGTTCATAAGAAGATGTGTCACAGGTGTTTTTGCAGCGAAAGGAGGCTATACAAGGTAGTGACTTTAGGCCGCAGTTAATGTGATTTTGATATGTTCTCATCAATGGTCTTTTATGTATTGTGCTGTTTCATGTGGTGAAATCTTTGCATTTATGGAAATTAAAGTATTTTCCTGTTTGGTGTAGGCTACTTGCCGTTCTGGCGCAATAGCATTTACCTGTGCATGGTACCTGTAAAATTAAACAATAAATTAAATTAAATTAAATTAAATGTAGGATACATAATGTTTTAGATATTAGCTGTAAATAATTATTTGAATATTTTGTTTGGATTTGAAGCTCTCATGAGGTGTATGAATATCAAATGTTTTCCTTGAAATTAACAAAATAATAAAAGTTTGATGTTATTATCCAAAAACTGAGTTCAGCATTTTTAATGTCCCCCCACTGCACTGACATGCAGCACCTTTTGTTAAAGTACAGCATGAGCTCTACTGCCTGACAGCAAACACCTTGACTTTAAGAAAATAATATAATTGAAATAGATGTAAGAACTTTAGGTAAATATGAGCTCAAAGCCCTACCTAATTCAATCCTTTCCTCCTTTTCCAGACAAAAAACCTGTGCCTCGGCAGCACCATTTATTTATTGTCCTTCAACGTGAATTATTACAGGGGGGAAAGAAGGGAGCCATTAATTAGACAGGGATGTAAGATGTCTCAATGCCAGCCATTTGTCTTACAAGTGATTACTTAGAGAAAAGCTTTTTCGTTGATATGTGGCTGAAAGCCACAGTATTCTCGGGGAGTTGTACAGGAATAAAGAGAATGGGAGGGCATCATTCAAAAACACACAAAACCAAAGCCAAGATTGGTTTAGCCACAGTGACCGCTGACTTATCACTGACAAAAACTCAGAGTGACGGCTGACTTATGACCGACTAAAACTCAAAGTGACTGCAAAGCAAGCATGTCATGTAGTTAGTATCATGTAATACTTCAGAAATGCAATGAGTCACACTTTGTGTCACAGCAAGATCACACTTTAAATAGACCTTGTGACTCTGATCTCAGATTTTGTACAACTGACTATAAGTACAAAAAAAGAAGTAGTTGTATAGTCTTTTACTACAATAATGGAAACATAGATAGTGAAGATCCACTGAAATCCCTTCTGAAAACCACTTGTCTCACAAACTGTTCAAATAAAACACTATTGTAAAGCCACTGCAATGTGTAAATCCAACATAAGATAGACTTTTGATTTAGTAAATAAAACCATTCTATTTCAGTGCAACATTAGAATTACCATGCAATTAATTTGTGGATTCATGCATTATCAGCAACAAATATCTTCAGTTTTCTCTTTTAGGAGAGTAAAGATATCTATTTTATACTGGCATCCACTAACTTCTCTGGAAACACTGCCAGGGTGTGGTGTGATTACAAAGACAACAAAAAATCAAAAGAACAAAAAGGGGGGCCAAAAATGATAATGTCACGGTGCAATGAGCATTCTTTTTTTTTTTTTAAATCAACACTTTTCTTGAAATTCGAAGTGAAGTTGTCTCATTCAATTAAAAGTGGAAGTCAGCCTCAAACTTGAAGGGATACTTCAAAGCACAGTGTTGGAGATATCAGCCATAGAGATGTCTGCCTTCTCTATAAAATAATGGAACTACAGATAAGAGGAAAAATATGTACTTTGGGGGTTGAACTGTCCCATGAAGGTCCAGTGTGTAGGATTTGGAGGAATATAAAGGCAGATATTAATTATATATAAAATAAAGATGTTCATAACGTAAACGTATAATCACCTGAAAATGTAATTGTTGTGTTTTTGTTACGAAAGAATGAGCCGTTTATATCTACATAGGGAGCGGGTCTTCATTTATGGGACTGCTATATTCATCGCCATGTTCCTATAGTAGCTCAGAATGGACAAACCAAACACTGACTCGATCTGCAACTAGCAGTGTTGGAAAAACACTGATTTGTAAAATAAAACTGTTTTCTTTAGTGAGAAAACAGTTGTGAGCGGAGCAGGAGCAAGCGGGGCGCACGAGCAGTAGGATTTTGGCTGGTGTGTGGAGCGCCTTTTATAAAAAACTGCAGCATCGCCTCATCTCTCACTCCATCCCGCTCCAGTACTGCTCACACTATGCGTCTGAAGCATGTCTGACCCAGAAAGGAAGCTGAGAAGTCATACATACAGGTGTACAAGAAAAAGAATGTGGAGACATCGTTTCAGTCCGTAAAAGATTCACTCTGGCATCACATTTTTTTAAGTACGAAATTGTGCTGAAAAATTGGAACGTGCAATTGCTCATGATTCGGGTTGTGACTGACAGTGCCAGCAATATGATAAAAACATTTAACCTCCTCCCTGGCACTGAGGAAGAGGATAGGGAGGTGACGGCGGGTGCCAGAAGCAGCAGCAGCAGCAGCAGCAGCGGCAGCAGCAGCGGCGGCAGCAGCAGCGGCAGCAGCAGCGGCAGCAGCAGCGGCAGCAGCAGCGGCAGCAGCAGCAGCGGCGGCAGCAGCGGCGGCAGCAGCGGCGGCAGCAGCAGCGGTAGCAGCAGCGGCGGCAGCAGCAGCGCTGAACATGAGGAAGAGGAGAATGAGGAACCACCTGCACGCTCACAAGTTAAACAAGCTAAAATTAAAATACAAGTTTTATTTCTTTTTATGGCGCGAGCGCTGAGCGATATGAGTGGAGCGGGGTGAAATCTGAGTGAAAGGTGGATGATAATTAGCAGAGTGGCCTGCATCACCTGAGTGGGCGAGTGGGCAGATCGTATAGCTTCGTGCACGAGGAGCGGGAATTCTCCTCGCTCCACTCCGCTCACATGCTCTGCTGGATCCTTTTGTTTTTCAGAGGAGGTGACCTCCAGGAGGAGACCAGATAATTCGGCTTCTGGTAAAAACCTTGGAGAGGTCTAGATCTTCAGTTATCAGAAAAAAAGATGAGCACACATTAGGAGGGTGTGGGCGGACTTCCTGTCTCAGACCTACCAAAAAGGGTAGAAGAAACGCTCATTTCTAACATGGAACTTTTTTATTCAGCATTTTTGCCAGTTTTAATAAACAGGTCAGTTTGTTTTGGAGAGAAAAAAAACCTCTGAGGATACTTTCATTCAAAAAGTTTCAGCTGGTTGGAATCAGCAATCCTCACAGCTAGACGTCCCTTAGTCTCACACACTGTTCCTTTAACACAACAGGCCTCTACATCGTACTAATGCATGTTATATATTTAGCCGACAGCCTAATCCAGTGTGATGTGTGTGGTTAATATGTTTGAGCTGATCACATAAAAGCCAGTCACTCAATCAGATATGGAAAACCCAAACATTACCCAAGAGTTGATTTAAGTATCAGCCTTTAACAAGCTACATACACACACTACACAGTGTATCAATCAGCTGTCTATGAGCGACTTAGAGCTGCTTCTTATTCATGTAGTCAAATAAATGAAATCAGTGATGCAGTCCGTCTTACTTCTCTGTTACATTACTTGCAAATACCTGCTTCCATATAAATCAAACTTTCTCCAAGTCTTTTGCCCAATCATGGCTATTTGTAACTCTGACAGTACAGTCGCTGGCTGCCTATTGCTGACTAGTTAAACAGATCCATCCTCACCAATTGCTTCCTTATCCAATGAGAGCAAACAAATGTGATTTCTCTGATCATGTGCGTAATATTATCAACAGTGCAGCAGGACAATGACAGCGCTATAATTTCTGGGGGTAAACACACATTAATCACAGCTGAAAGTCAGCACTTTAATTTGGAAAAATGATGGTTTTATTTCAAATGTTTCCAAGTCTGTTTCTCTGATGTTGTGTGTTCATGTGTAAACATCTGATGCCGGCCTGGAATTGGCTTTTCGGCAGTGATTATGGGCATGGCTACAGAGCGGGGAAGTTATCAACATGCTAATCCATTCAGAAACATGAGTAAACACTGGCATCACTTTCTCATACAAACATGATGTGTAGTAAACAATAAGGCTGAGAAGCAGCTAGCCAGTCAGCATGTTTGAGCTTAATGTGCTTGATTTTTCGACAGTAAGAGTTCAAAACTGCTGAAAATACTTTAAACTAATAAATCACTGCCTCCCTAATAAATTCCATTTTTATCAGTAGTCTTTGTGTCCCACTGTCTGTGTTGATGTCTATGTCTGTCTCTCTCAGTCTGTCTCTGGTTCTTTCTTCTCTATCCCTGTCTCTTTCCGTCTGTATCTTTCTCCTTCTGGTTGCTGTATTGCTATCAGCACCAAGTCAGAAATGTTCCTGTTATTGATGCACACCAATGCACAGCCTCTGACAGGAGCAGACAGCATGAAAAGAGAAGCTGCTGAAATAAATACATATGTAATGAGGGAAAAGGGGCCGCCAAATGGCTTGCCAATTTGTGTTTGTCAAAGGCTGAGCTGGGGTTGCATTGACTTATAGATCTATAATGGAGCCACTTCTTATGTCATTTAGAGGGGTCTACACACAGCATCAAGCATTCCCACCGGCGCCGTCGCTTTTGAGAGGTACTAGATTAGCGAGGTGCCCGGTTTTCTTCATTATAGAAAATTGTTTTGTCCAAAAGGAGACTTGAAGTCACTCCGGCTGTCTTCATGGGGAAAATTGCATGCCATTTCTGCCAACAGCTTTGCAAAGGTAAAAGATACAGGCGGGAGCTGCCAAGTTGAAACAGCAATTGCTGCAGCATGAAAAAGTAAAGTAACTGCACTCACACTGTGCTATCAAATTCTCCTAAAGTTTTCTGGAGATTCGGACTTTTCATTACGTCCACAAATGTCCAGAAGTGTGCGGGACCAAATTATTTCGTTTATCCTTGGCACCATCATATTCAACTCCACTGGTTCCAGTTCGTGTTGTCTGGCATCGCAACATGAAGCACTGGTTTCTCAGTTAAAATTTAAAATGACTAATCAGTGACACAGGTGGCACTAATGCTGTTGTCAAGCTGGTGTCCAGCGCTGTCAAGCAGTGCGCCAGAACAAATGTCAAGATAGATGCTGCTGTTGAAACTGTTCTAAATCAAACTGTCCTCTCAATACCAGCTGACACTGTAGTTTGTTTAACTCCACTCTTAAAACCACGGTAGAACAAGTACTTTGGCTGAGCTACTCATCAGTGTGGACTTAAAAAGATGCTAGACTCAGGCAGATATGATGGTCTCCAGTGATTGGGTAGGTAAAGTGATTCCCCCTCCACTATGGAAATCTGTGAGAGTGGATGCAACGTCAGAGTGAAGACAAACTGAATGTAACACGTTGACATGTCTGTCAGTCCTCTTTAGAAATGACTGAAGGCATATACTGCGTATAAACTGACTCTTAAAGCATCAGAATGCTTTAAATGAAGTGCGCATCAGACAGTGTCTAAAACCCTTCTCACCTTTCTGTCTACTAAAATTGAGACAGACATGTCCGACAATTTCTATCACTTTCTGAAACCAACAATGTGAACATTGCCCCCCATTCATGAAGCAGTTTGTCCAGGTGTCCATTAGTATGAAAGACGGCAGATCTTCCTTAAATGTTTTTTTTTTTTTCACTTTTTCATGTGAGCAACCATGTGGAACACTATGAACACTTCTGTGGAGAGGCTGTCCTAAAGTGTCCATTGTATCCTCATCTGTAATTTTCATTGCTTCTTGACTACAGAGATGCAGTAAGTGACTAGCTCTTCAAAAGAGATCAAGAAGGCAGAGGGATGCAGACAGGAGGATAAGAGGGCAGATTTTTTTGCTCTGCTTTTGACGCTTTGTAACTGTATAAACATTTTTTTCCTTTAGAAGAGGCCAGAAGACACATTTTACAAGCTGGTTTAATGCTATGCCATGGCTTAATGGGACTTATGATAAAGCACAGATCTCAAAGTTTTTTCAAAGTGTGTTTTTTAGTGTGGAATCAGCTCAATGTAGTTCCTTTGAGGGGAATAATGCTGCTTTCCATTTACCTCGTAAGTCAAAGGTCGGAGAGTTCAACATGTTTCAGTACTACAAATTGGAAAACCGAGATGTTATTAGCAACACCAGTTCAAGCAGTCATATTCGATTTTGAGGATAGGACCAGTGAGGGTCCTTCAACTTTCCAAGTTGTAAATCCAAATTCAGGAGGAGTTTCAGTTTAAATTTACACCTGGGATATCAGAAATTTCGACTTTCCAGTATAAATGCACCAAATCAAACACCAACCGCAACTGCAGCTCTCACCAACCACCAAGTACCACTGGGTGTTTTTTAGCCCTCCAGCCTGAAAGGGAAGTAATATTCTCAATATTATCCTTGAAAAGAGACACAAAGGTGGGATTTATGTTTTATCCTTTGTGTTTTCAAACAGTATTTATTCAGTTTTACAAATATTAGGACAGGCATGTTGATTTGGTATGTTTTTTGTCAACTTGCCTACTCCAATAAAGTGCAGCACAGTCTATTCTCTAAACTTTTCTCTAGGACTTAAATAGAGTAGTTCATTTCTTAACTTTTAAATAGTTCCTTAAGCAGACATCTTCTATTTTAATATATCTATTTTAGTTTGTCTTTTGATTTTTTCTTTAAATTTATAATTTTATTCTGTTTAATTCTAATTCTAATTCTAATTCTAAGTACTCTTATTTCTGTGTTTACTGCTAATATTCTTTGAATTGTATTTGTTCTTATTGGTATGGGTTGTTATTGTTATTTTTGTTTTGTAATTGTTTCTCTCCGTTTAATTCTGCTTTAAATTTTGTCTGGCCTTAGTTCGGCATTATTGTTTGGCTCTTATAGTTATGTTGCTTCTGCTTTGCCTTGTTTGTCAAAGCACTTTCTAAACTATGTTTTTTAAAGGTGCTATATAAATATAAATATTATCATTATTATGATCATCATCCTCGGATGTCAAATAATCACACAGTCAATTCAAGAGACCTACAGTATATTTAGAAGTGTTAGTTTACAAGGCTCCTGACTAAAAGGTTTGATGTTTGATTAAATTTTATAAAAATATAGTTGAAGCCATTTGTACAGTATTGCTTTGTGGAGAATGCATTACAGGCCCAGCACTGCTCCCTCTCCAAATAGCAGCCCAAATAAGGCTGTTCTCTTCTCTCTCTCTGAGTTATTGGACATTATTTTCTCTTTGCAGAAAAGTCAGTTATGTAAGCAGTTGAAATGGTAAAAAAAAAAAAAAAAATCTTGGAGCTGAGTTACAGAGAAATTTCCATCAAATGAGTAAAGAAGTGCTATTTAAACAAGAGCAAAGCCCATATTTGTGCATGCTTGCTGCATTAACTGTTTGATGCACGTGGTGAATGCAAACAAACTCAATGCATCATTTTTCACACGTTTATGGCTATGGTTTGTCAAATATGAACTGCAGAAAACAAAAATAAAAATCAGTATTGACCAGCTCCATTTCCATCGACACAACAGTTGGACCCAAGAAATTGAGTAGTCTCTAACTGTAAGGAACTAAAACAAACAATTTACTTGTTGCCACAGCTACATGAACAGATTTGTCAAAACAGTCGGTCAGCTTAGACTGTGCTCCTGAAAAAGCCTCTCGTACTGAATGCCTCACCTACGCTAACATGCCATGGAAAGCAGGATATTGTGTTGTTGCAACCTTGTCAGTGCATTAGTTACAGTTGATTTGTATTAAACAATACCGCAGTGGTGTTGGGTGTTTTGCAATACTTTCTTTTGGCTAATCCATGGAAATAACACTGCTGTACATTCATCTCATATACTATTCTGCTTTACAATTCAGCCCTTGAGCGCTGAAGGTATTTTTGGCTTTAAACATAAAATTTCCACAACAGAACACATCTTACATTTGAGTGAAAAGACATGTTAGTGTACATGGGAGAATGATGCTCATGTTTACGGCTGAGCTTAACTCAGCTGTGGAAATTGTTGCGTGACTGTTTCCTTCACACAATTTCCTCCCAGATTCATTCCGTGTTATCATGGAGCAGTGGCTATTGTCATCTCTTTTAGACCTTTATATTCCAAGCAACTCTTACACTTACTTCTTAAATATTTTACAGCTCAATCTTACTATTAGTAAGCAACTAGTTGAACTGAGAAAATGAAGCTAAAGAATTTTTTTTCAGCTGATTTCCCTTGAGAATGAAGTCCAAATTGCAGCTCTGCAAAATGACATTGTGATTATGACAAGTGCTAATTCTGTACATTATTAAATACTTATGTCAAATTGCACCCTTTTGTTGATGCATGTATTTATTAGAGTGGACAGCGATACACACACAGGGCCCTGAAACCGAACATTTCCCATTAGCTTCCTCTAGCACAATAATCACCAGCACATTTCAGCAGTTTTTGTTTTTATTCCTGGATTCATTCAGCAGCGGTGAGCCAAGACGGCAAGCAAATTACCAACACTGCCAGAGGAAAGAGGAAATGAACATAAAACTATAAGTCCGCCTAATTTCCTTCTAAAACAAAAATAATTGAAATGCAGAAATATATTGCTTTTATTATGATAAATTATTCAAGCAAAATGGTTTTAGGATTTGTGCCACTGTACTTGTCAGATCAGGACTGAGACAGATGTGGAACTAGAGCTTAAATTACCAAAAGTGCTAAAGAAAAGTGTTGTCTTTATTTAAGCCTTCCCATAACCAAAAATACAAGAGCCAAAGTGGATTAAACAGTGTCGGTCAAACATTAGCGTACCCAGCTAACTAGCTTACACTAATGACACAACTGAGTGCTACAAGGAGTATTTCATTCTGGTAACATTTTAAAAAGCCTCATGCACGATCAGCACATCCACTGTGAAGTAATCCCCCACTGTAGAGGCTGCTCTGGGATGTTGCTATATCAGAGTTTAAGGTAACATTAGCAGCTCTGTCCTGCTTTTTATTAGGCAAGATTTGGAAAAGTTTACACCCCAGATAGCCATGTTCACCAAACTGGTTAGTGTTCACCCTAAAAGCTTTTTCACTTGTGTCATTAAAAGTTAATATTGTTTGATAATACAAAGTAATGGCAGCATATGTTGCCAACTGCATACAGCTGAAAGTTTGCGGGTGGAACTTTCACTTGTGAAATTTGGCTCTGAATTACGTGCATGATCTACATGCAGTGTATTCTTCATGCAGCTGCATGCTCTATACTGTGACCCCAATATCCTGACGGTTCCACGCAAAAACAAACCATTACGATGAGTGCCAACTGGACGCGATATGTTAAGTGTCACACAGCCGCCTGTCAGCAGTTGCCTGACACATTAACACCAGAAGCGCATTTCTCCATGCCTTTCAGCAGTGATTTGCCTTCTCTACTCCGATGTAGTAACGTCTGTTAGCTCAACTCCCTGTTCCACCTCTGGTGGTACGTGATGGGAACTACATAAAAAAACATCCTCATTACATACTCTCCAGTATAAGGTCAATAGAAAGATAAGCATCTTTATTTTTGACGATACTGAAAATCATGCCATACCCTGGTAATACTGTGATACCGCCCAAGCCCTGTTCTAGTCAGCTTGAAACTTCAAAAAGCCTGATATTTTTTTCACAGACTCACGGTGCTAACATAAGCTTAATTGGTTAGCCTACTAGCATTACATCAGATTAAAAGTGCCAGCAGCAGTCGTCATTTCAGCCAGTTAAACCGATAGCTGTCAGCTTCAACTAAGAACCTGCTTTTGTCTTCCTCTGTCTGACATCAAGGACCTATTGTTTAAAAAAATACTGAAATGTAGAGTGCTGCTGTTCTCATTGTAAACAGCACATGGGTTGTACACGATCAGAAATCTTGACAGATGCAGCAACAGTAACTGAGTTGCAAAGGGTTTAAGCAAAGACTCAACTGTAGTCGTTTTGAGTAAAATAGTCCCAGCTTTGGTCAGCCTTCCTGTTTCATTAGCCTGATGTTTGTGACAAGACAGCATTTATTTATTTATTTTTGCAACAGGGACCGGCACTTTCTCTCTCAAAGCCTATTTTTGTTCAAGCTGTCAATATTCACAGCTGATGGAAAGTGCCTCTCAGAAACACCTCTCCCAGACTTGGTACAAATGAGCTGACAGTGGAGTTGCCAGGGCAACGAGCACCGTGATCCCTGACTGACGAACCACAATCACAACACGAGCATCGGGAAGTAGCTGGTGTTGCATACGCACCCGCCGAATAATCCACGCTCCTCCACTTATCTGCCTACAGCTGCTGCACATCCCGAGCATCCAAAATTGCGTGTTGTTTTTTTGGAGGGGGGAGGAAATGGTAATTTCTCAGAGTAAATACAGTGAGAAATGGTGTGTATTTTTAGCTCGTAGATAATCAGTCAGTCAGAGATACATTATACAGTTTTACACTGCAGCATGGTCCGTCTAGAGATTTGACGATGCATGGTTTACAAACAGCCTGCACTTTGCTTCTGTGGAGAGCGTATCGGATCCCTGTGGACGGAGCAAAAACAAAAAAAAAAAAAAAATCATGCAAGTTCATATTTAAGGCTGCGCAAGAGTACCTTACATGATTTTTTTCCCTTTTCCCTAGCTGGAAGGCAAGAAAAATAGAAAACCCCAAAGCATTTCCTGCTGACAGTATTACTGCCCCCCCCCCCCAAACACACACACACACACACACTCTCTCTCTCTCTCTCACTCTCTGGCTGTCTGATTTTCTCTCTCTCTCTCTTTCTGTCTCTCCTCTTCTCTGTCTCTTCTGACATCACAGCAGCAGCTTCACCAGAAAGCTGTGCGATGATGTACACTGACTGGATCTCACGCCAGTGCCCTCATCACTCGAAAAAGACTCTGTCAACACACGTAACCGCACACGCTCCTTGTGATGTGTACACATGCTTTGCACCGCCTCCCTTTTACCCCGGCGTTGTCATGTCATCCATCTTGTACAGGAGAACAGTGGAGGGGGCATCACAGGAGATCTGGGACCAAACTGTCTTCATTCATCCCCTCAGCCTGGCGCTAAAGCCCCGGACGCTGGTTAGAGTCCCTGCCTTCTCTCTCTGCATGTCTTCCTCCTCCGTCTATCTTTTTTCTCTCATCGTTGATCTCCTTTTCCTGGCAAGCCGGTGCATTGCGTGAGCAACCTCGTAACTCCGCTGCAACACTAATGGCAGCAGAGGCCTCTATCTGGCAGGGGAACAGGATCTCATCTACAGAGCTGCCCCCGGCTACAGTACACACAGAGACATACATTGAGCCTCAGCAATACGCTCAAAGAGGAAAGAAAATTCAATTTAAAAGTAGCTCGCAAAGAGACAACAGGGGAGGGGTTGTTTGTGCTTTTGTTTGTTTCTCTTCCTGCCTTGTTATGCAGCACCTTGAATCTGAAAATTAATAAGAAAGCATGATTTGCATTACGGTGGTCAGTCACTGAAAAAAAACACACACACAAAATAAGTTTGTTGATGATGAGCAGAGACACAGCCTGGCGTCAGCATGTACAACACATAGAAATGTGTCACAAGTTCCATTCAAATTTAGACATGCCAGGCTAAGATGATTGGCTCTTTAATTAATTGCATTATCATCAGCAAACACAGTGATTTTCTCCCAGCCGTGAAAGCTCCTGAGAGAAGACAGATATAATGTAGCTGAGGCCACTCCACTCAGCCACTGCAGGGGGAAATCAACAGGCGAGGGGGCTGTCACAAAGTCACAGTGCCCCCTACTGGCCGACATGGCATCAGCACCCGAAAAAGAGCATTACCCTTGGCACTTCATCCAGCAGCAAAAAGCCAAGGGGGTGGGCATTTGTGCACACAGCCATGGGACACTCAGAGAATAGCATCCCTTCAGAATATGAAAAGGATTTTCTGCCAAGTGTTTGGCAGTCCGTGCAGTGCTCATGCATACTCAATTTCAGGGTTGCATTTGATAGAAAACAGCTTTACATGATAGTGGGATGTGAATGTGTACCATTGAGATGGAAAATATTCAGCCTTCCATGTAAAGCATTTGTAGGCTGCCAGGGGACAGCTAAGAAATAGAGTGAGACTGTCCACGTCAGTGCCACAGAGGTTCAGGGGTTTACAGTACACGGACTCATGCAGTATTGTACAAATGTTGTCCACAAGACTGGCTCTTTCAAAATGCTCGTGTTTGAAATTTTAACTTGACAAGATCCAAATTATTATGACAAAATCCACACTTCAGCAGGACTTATGTGTTATTTTCGGTCTTATTCTGAGAGGCAGAGAGACAGACTCTGCTGGCAGGCCTTCTGGAGACAAATGGTGAAGCTGATCCATAGACACTGAATAATGGAACAACTGCAAGGACACTGTGTGTTAGCAGCTGCAAGATTTTTACTGGGATATCAGGACATTTTGTGACTCACAGCTGGAAGCTACTGTCATATAAAACTTAGTTGGACTGGATGTCTCAAGCTAAAACTTGGCAAGGCAGCAAGCCTGTTAGGATTCAGCGTCAATTACAGAAATATATGTTCACCAGCTCGCTGAATGTCTTTGATCTCTGGAGCAACATGGCCACGCTCATGGATCACGACTTCATCGGAGAAGAGCGGTGTTAATTCAGATTTAAAGTGAATTTTCACTTTAACCTCTGCCTCACAGGCTCTGTTTCAACTATAGCGACTGTCCACATTAATACTGCTTGAAACAGGCATGCCAGACACAGACTTGTTGTGCTAAAGTGATGCAGTTTGTTGGAAAACAGCAGCGGCAAAATGGGCATATGGTTGAACTGGGCAGAGCATATGTCCCCAGTATGCTCGAGTCTATCTCCACAAACATGACAGACCCGGGCCAACACCCCCGGGCAAAGAGTCTGCTCCTTGCTTCCTTCAAACAACTCCCAAGTGTTTAGAGTGTGCATTACAATAACAGAGTGAGAATACTCTATAGTAGAAATGGTACAAAGACAAAGCATATACTGTGAATTACATGAACTTAAATGTAACATGGAATTTAAAAAAAGAAAAACAAAATCACTCCGCTGGGATGCATCCATCCGACATTACTCACTACAATAGCTTGTGTATCTGCAGGGCTGTTTTATTCTGCTGACAACATCCTCTGTGATCTAAATATACCTAGCCTGTGAGGAATATATTTTGAATTGTCTTTTCAGGTAAAGAGCAATCTCTGGAAAATGTCCACTTCAGAAGGATGGGCCAAAATCACCCATCTGTTCTCTACTGACGACCTGAGGCATATACGTTCCTATGAAGGTATATTAGAAAGTTGTAGATACAGTATATTAGCCAGATTATACATGTTTTAGATTCGAAAGTTGGACTGTGTATATTAATATCCTCACTGCTGAGGATGAAGGAGCAGCAGGGCCCATAATGGACTTTTTCTTTCTGCATCAACAACTTTTAGTCAGGATACCGATCAGCAATAGTCAACGAAAATACAAAGTAATAATGTAAATATTAATATTACATGATGTTATTCCAACAGAGAGATGTGCATATACAAACATATGACTAGAATGTAGCACAAGGTAAAAAAAGAAAAGAAAAAAGTACAATCACAGTGCAGGCCTCTGCCTGGCCGCCACTCAATTTAATCACAGCCACTCTAGACAATTGTGGTAAATCCAGAAGACACACAGCAGCCCGTTACAGAAGCTCTCCATTGCTAAAAAAAAATAGACATCTTGTCTATTTTTGATATAGCTGTGGCACGTTGCACAGGAGAGATCGATTTCTCCTACAAACAGGCACTAAATGTGAAATAAAGATAGCCTTGGATGTAATTATGCAGGTGAATGTTTTTTTAATTATTCAAAGACAGCCACAAATCTGTCCTTGTCGTTTATAAGTAAAATTTTAATTATAATACCTTTATCTGAGGGGTACAGCACAATAAAGTGGAAAACAACAATAAACATAAAACAGACAAAAAAGAAACAAATTAACCACTTAGTCCAATTACTTATTTATGGTGGAAGCATAAACATCAAAGAGAAATGACCAAATCAACAAAAATCTGCAAGTCTACAAAATTGGGCAGGCGAAGTCTGTACTACGAGTGTGGTATGACTCTGCGTGAAGGACGGTCACATAACAATAGCCAGACTGCAAAAAGCTGCAGCCAGTAGAATTTTCCCTCCCGGGTCCCTTGAGGTCAAGATGGCACAGAAGGTAACAAAAAATTAAGAGTTATTCATCTTGAGCCTCATTCCCACTGCACAAAAAAAGTGGTTTTAATCATAAATTAGCATCCATCTCCTCCTAAGCGGCGCTAAAACACAGATCCAAATACACCTGCACCGAGTTTGAAAGAGAGACTAAAAATGGAATCGATATTTTAAGAAACCCCTGAAAAGTTTTCAAAGACCTCTGTTCCCCATGCTATCTACTGTTGACCTGTTCTCCTGCTGGTCCGTGCTGTTGCATTGACACACCAACAAAACAACCACAACCACAACCACAACCACACACACACACACACACACACACACACACACACACACACACACACACACACAATAAGAAATAATACAACTGCAATAATAATAATAATAATAATAATAATAATAATAAATAAGACCAAGCATTTCTATGGATGTCAGTTTTTTTGAGCCACAACACAGACCAAAATGTGGCATGCAACAGACGGTTAAGAGGAGTGAGAAATGATCAGTCAGTGAGGGTAAAAAGAGTTGGAGTCTTTTTTTTAGCAGTAAGCATAAAGTCATAAATGTGCACACAAAATATTATAGAGATAGTTTCAGTAGTTTGCAAGATTAGCTATGGGCAGACAGAAACACACACACATGCACAAACATCCCCAAACACAGGAACCCTCCCTATTTTCGGATGGCAGAGATGATAAATGTATTATCATACAAAAAAAGGCAAAAAAATCAAGTTTGTCATCTCTGCATTCAAAGCATACTCAAGATCAAACTGTATGAAATTATCATTCATTGTTATACATACATACACATATTGTAAGCCCATAGCCTGCTATGATATGTATTGCAAAGAAGTGATTTCCTCCTCCTTCATAGTAAATATATAAAGAATAAAAGATCACAAAATGTATAAGGCAGCTCCTGACATAGGAACCCTTTTGTCATGTCACAGAGAAGTGTTGTTTTTGAAAGGTGCTGTACAAATAAACCTGCCGTGCTTCGCCTTACATTTTCTGTGCGCTCCATTTCCCACGTAGTAAAGCTGTAGTAATGCAGGTTTAGTTTGTTGCTGGTTTCCATTCATATTTTATCTATGGTCCAATAAACACATCCACTCCCATTAATTCATCACTGAGCCTTTACACTGACCATAAAGATCAGACTAGACAGACTAGATACCATTGTTTTGAAATAACGAGTGTGTATTGAAGAGTGCATGTGCGTGTGTGCATTGTATACTGTAAATAATGACAATCTAAAAAAATCACAATAATATACCTGGCTGACATGCTCTTATATTCCTTATTCTGTTACAGCTATATACAGTACTTTCCCCAGAGATTTTTGCTTCACCTATTAAGTCTTTGATTTTTTTCCTCATCACTGAGGTGAAGGAATACTGACTTCATTTTCCTAATTAAAAAAAAGATCACTTCTGATAACATGTTTTCACTTCATGCACATTTGGCCCCTATTTCTTGTTTAAGTGGTTTATCACAACAATATTTTGCAGCAGTGTAGTGAAAATCAATAATGCACATCTATAGAAGTGTGTCTTCGAGAAGAGATTTTAAAGTGGATACTGATCTGGCTAATCTAATTTCTTCAGGCAGTTCACTGCACAGCCCATAGTCAGTCTAGACAGGTATGGTGCTGATTGAGGAAAGCACGGTTTGCTACAGCTCATGGACGTGATAAGATGAGAAGTATACAAAGGATAGGCCAAGCATGCTTCATGTGCAAAATCAATTCTACGACACCCCAGTAGTCAGTGTAAAAATGGTAAAATTGGTGTGATATGTTTCATCATTTAAGTGAGACATCTGGTTTGTTTATAGTAAATGTAGCACATAGCTTACAGCTCTGGTTTGCAGGCATACAGGTATACGTGACAAAACAATGCGACAAAGGCATGTGATGTTTCTGTATAGAACATTCCTTTATAGCTTTCCTTTAGAAAAGGTAATATTTTTTTTGTACTTCTTTCTCTTGTACTCTTCATTTTTCTTTTAGATTCCCACTTAGGAGGAAAAGGCTGTTGTGATAACGAACTGGGGGAAAAAAGTTTTAAAATGTGTCATAACTCAGGAGAGATACAGGAGAATTGTGACCATCGGAGGAAACCGCGAGAGAGTAATGAAAAACATCAGGGTCCCACGAAAAGTTTGATTGAGAGGAGGAACTGAAATACAACCAAGTGTCCACATAGCAATGAAAATCAGTGTCATACTTGTAATGTTACAGTACAACAATGGCTCAAGTGGTGAACCCTGAGGAACTTCAGACGCCAAGATACTTATGATGAACTAAGTTACCAACAGAAAAAAACTCTGAAAATGAATAATTAAATTATAAAGTATTACAACTCATATAGAAAGGCCCCTCAGATGTGCACATACATGAGTGATAGAGAGTCTTTCAAAAAATGAACCATGTAGATGTCATTCTCTTATCCTATTACTTTATCAGAGGTTGTGTTATGTGAATATCTCAACTGTTGTGCTGTGGTTATATAATGTTCCATTTCTTATCAATGTAGTTTGAATATATTTGTATCATTATTATTCTCGGATTTGGGATGCATCTAAATACTTCGTAATTTGCTGTCATACAGATTTCTGTGTAAATGAAAGAAAACATACATGTAACTGTTCCTCCTATAGTGAATTTGGAGTGCCAATGAACCAAGAAAGTGTTCTAAACTACTTTAATGCATATTACTGCTGTGAAACTAAACCAAATGTCAACGCCTAAGTTATTGTAAATAAAAATAAACTATTATTATTATTATTATTTTTATTATTATCATCTCACATCAGTTAAGATTCTCTGAGTCCTTATACTAATCCTGAAACAGATAAACCAAAATGTTAGGCTTATTAGAGTCCTAAGAAAATAAGTAGAGGGGATTTCTCTGCTGCTTCTGTGCACATTATACAGCATAATGGCTCTTTAAACCGGAGTTGTTTCCTGACAACACTACTTGTTTCTGTGAAACCAACAAAGCTACCAGGATCTAACACCTCCTCCTCCCCGGCTGAAAGAGGAGCACTGCTTCTCCTCTGTATGTTCGTTCCAGTCAGCAGGTTCACATGGACACCATCCAACTTCCCTGCAGTCTGCAGAGGAACAGAAGGTCTCTGCAGTAATCAGTTGCCATTTCCTTTACAATCCAGCAATTAACTTCACCCGGTGACAAAACAAAGATTTTTCTCAATGTAATCTAATTAGGAAGTGATTTTCGTTTTGTTAAAAAACACCAACACTGGCCCCCATGGGGATTCAAATGATATGTAATTGAAGTTTAATGAGTCTCGGTGACAATAACAAGCAGCAATGAATATTAATATTTTAAAAAGACAATAGCAGTTTAAAAATCCTTAGAGTATAACATAACAAGGGCTGAAAAAAAGGAATCTGCAAACAGCAGTGTGACCTGCTGAGTGGGAGCAGAGGCACACAAGTTTATTCAGACACAGTGTCACAGTTCAGCCAGACTCGATGCAAAAACAGATGGTGCACTTAGGAGTAGAGACGACACAGAGAGACACAGATAAGCCACTGCAGCAGCCTTGCGCTGAGATTCTTTTTTAGAGCGGACTGTAATTATGCAGGAAGAGTCAGCTGAGCTCCATGCTGTTTGTCAGCTTCGCCTTGCTTCACGCTCACACACTTCTACACATTCATGCTGGTAGCTGCCCAGCACAACCCTGGGCTGCTACTGTCAGCCACAGATTAGCCTTACTGGAGAAAAAGGTGGTCATGTGCCTTGCCCAGGAGAGGCAGAGTGTTTCTAAACTTTTTGGGGCATTTACCGCATTTATTAATTATTTATTTAATTATTCATACATTTTCCCCTCACAACTCCAGATTAGCGATTACCAAAAATAGATACTTGATACATCTGCAGTTGTAATAGCAGGGTTTCCCACACATATATTTGAGGCAGCCCTTCACCACTGAAACATCTGTTGCCATTAATAGGTTTTGTATTTTTACAATCATTCTGCTGGGTCTAAAAGTCCATTCATTCACAAACAGCAGAGTCACAAACTGCTGCTGAGGAAAAAAAACCTCCTGAAGAGTTCCATCTGCGCTACAGTCATGGATCACCAAATTTAAAGAGTGAACACAAAATAATACATAGAGAAAATAAAACTTAAGTTAAGTTGTATGGAAAGTTTGGTATGTTATGTCATTATTAGTGCTAATAACATCAAGACAATAACATCCAGTTGAAAATCAATTTCAAATTCATTTGGGACATGAGAGGCTGTTTTATGGATCAGGAACTTAAGCTCCTCTGACAGAACTGTGGAGGGACATCTGACAAATAGGTTAGGAACCACTGCTCTGGTTTGCTCCATTCTGCCCAGAATACCTAACTGTGTATGAGAGAATGCCAAGAAGTTTCAAAGGGCCTTTTTTTAAATTTTTATTTTATTCTATATTCCCACCACCTCCTGCCAGGTGGCACCACCTTCCATGCTATGAACTCAATTAAACTCTGCCACTGACCCATTTCCCAGCAATCAGCTTGGGCAAGTATCTGACAAATGCATGTGTGCATGTGCCCACAGGATTGTGGCTCCAAGAAACACTCAAAGACCACAACACTGAGGTAAGCATAATGCAAATTTCTTACTATGCAACAAGCACAAAGAGACAGTCAGAAAAAGAAGCCTTTGAGTGTTACTATCACTCTGTTTTTCTATAATATACTACAGTGACTTCGGTCAAAACTAAAGCCTAATCACTGTTTAACTCAATGGGTTAAATCAAACACTCAGCATGCACACTGATTACCAAGACAATAACCTGCACCAATGCAACGTCTCCATGTAGAGTAAGAAGCCGGCTTCAAAGAGAATCTATTAGCAGATGAAGTTGTAACGATTTTCAGACACAAGTCCATTAAAAGCCATTTTCTTTAAAGAGCCGAAGACAAAGCTCATGGGTCTATAGAGTCCAGTACTGCTCCTATCAGCTCCAGTGTGGAAAAACAAGAGCACTGGGCCACTGGGACATTCCTGCGAGCATTATCAGCCCTCCTTAACTATTCTAAACTGACATCAATTGCTGTGCCGGCTTGATCCCAGTGGACCTTGTTAGCTCCATTTAATGGCAAAATGAGCCAACTTCTAAGTCCTGCTCTGGCACTGGGAGCTGAGAGTGCTGGCTGCACTGTTGTATTAGGTGGTGAATGTAAAAAGATATCACACTAATTACTGAAGGGACACAGGTTTGGGAAGGCTAAACATTTGTACATTTGTTAGCACATGGAGCCAGTTTGTCTTGGCAGTCAGGAAAAGGCATTTCCATAAAGATGCTATAGCCACTGCATTTAAACATGACCATCTGGCATCATTTGAGCATGTATTACCCATGATTAATTCTATGGTGTTTTTTACATGTCTGACTGTTAAAAATGGCACTGCCTCTGACCCCTGACCTCTTAATCAGCTTGTATGTATAGTGGTCTGGTCAAGGAATTTAAGCAAATTGCCCCGGTGCATTTCTTAACACGAGTTATCATTTGTTAACCTTATTAAAGGTAGAATTAACATTACCAGAGGAGATGGATAATAAATAAATTCCTCTGCCGTTATTAGCTATTTAGCATAGCATTTCAGCCACTGGCTGTTCTATAAGAGGCAATGACATGCTGTAAAAAAAAAACGTGACCTTCATCTGCGGACTTATCATTTTGAATATTAGCAATATTAACATTATTTGTAGTAATTTAATTACTATTTAAGTGACTGGAGAGAGAGACTCGCTCCAGCATTTCGGTCCTCTCTCCCCTATGGCTCTCGACATCTTACAATTACAAAGAAGAAGAAAAAAGGGTCACAAATACCCACCACACACACACCCCTGTCCATCTATACAAATCACCTGGGCGATAGTGTGAGCAGGTGAGGTGTGTGTTTTTGTATCTGCAGGGCTCCAGACTGCAAATATTTTATTGCATTTAGTGACCATGAAGCACCACTGCGACTTCCAGCTCACAGTGAATATATCCTTACATTTAACAATGTTGCAGTTTTAGTTTAACTTTTAATGAGTTTAATGGTAGTGTGGGGACTATTTATTCACATTTTTAGGTCATAGAGCACAGGTTCGACTTGCAAAAATTATTGTTACATGAATGGAAGGCCCTTTACTCTGTTTCCAGCACACAATGAATCTATACTCATATGTAACACTGCTGCAGTTATAGTTTAACTTTCGGCTATTTGCTAAAGACAACAGTTGACTAGAAGCTCACAGCAAAAACATTAGCAGCTCCGGACAGAGACAAGCCAGGTGCTGCAAAATAAAGACAGCAGTGCATCTTCTTTAATAAATTTCATTATAACACATTGTTATTTAACTTGATTATTACAGTGCTTTTCTAAAATTAATTATAATTAAGTTGTTTTTTTTTACTATAACAGTGTATTATGCTTTAAAAGTCATTTATTTTACTTCATTGTAATAGTACTTTACTCAGCTTTATTGTAACAGTACTTTATTTAGCTTTGTTAACAGTACTTTATTTAATAATACTAGCTGCTTAATCAACTTTATTGTAAGTGCAGTTTATTTATTAGTTAAATATTTTAGTGGTCTACAGTAGTTTAGAGATTTTAAAATATCGAGATAAAAATTGTGTATCGCAATATAGCCTAAAAAATATTGGAATACTTATATTGTCCAAACCAACCTCAGTGTATGAGTTGACTGATGTTATAAATCGGCAGGTTTAGATTAGCAAAGGCCTTTACTTACGTTGTCACACTCTGCACTTAGCGGAGGAAACTCAGAGATAGTATATCTCCAATTAAGGCAGGGCGAGTAAAATCACAGAAGACAGAACTTGTGTTAATAAATCCAGTAAATGGGGCTAAAGTATTGTTTAAAAATGTTGCATAAAAACTCAGTTTAATTCACTTAACACAAGGCTTGCGTTATCAAGGCTCATCTTCAAATACAGAAAGTAATGTGTGCCATTTTTACTTCACACATTACAGGCATGGCAGAAATTATTTTAAAAATGATCATATGTAAATGTATCCATGTAGCATAAGTCTTGTGCAAATAGAACTTTAGTACCTCCTCACCCGCTCCTGTTATGCACTTTAAGTTAACCTCTCTAACTTCTGGGAAATTACATGGCATTATGCCTCAGCAAGTCAGTTATAGAAAGAATTCCATTATCAGTAAAAGCTGGTACTTTGATTTGTTTACTTTTCATACAATAATACGCAGTTTAATATATACCCATGAGCCTTTTTGATTAGAATGCAGTTAGTTTTCCCTGGTGGCTCTGTGATTTAATGTAAATTTCAATTGTCGCTGTTCATATCCAGCTAACTACAAAGCATTCTGCTACTTTCTCTTTCTTCTTTTCTACATTATAATAAAAAAGGGGAAAATCTCCCCATGATACAGCAGTTGTAGGTCTAAAATGGTAAACTAGAGCACTGTCACAGACTCATGGGGATGTACCCCAAGACATTTAGCAGACACTCACATAAAGCAGGCTAAACTGAAATATAAACGCAAAGTCTCACAGCACACACATAAACATGAAAATGGGCAGATACGCAGATGTATGCTCGTTCAGTTTGTCTGGGGATCTCCTGTTTGCTCATCGGTGTAGCCTGTTGCCACGGTAACGGTCAGCCTGTCTCATTTAGAGTTGGTCTTGATGACCTCAGCACTGCTTATTGAGCTGTGATCAACATGTTTGTCTGTCACCTCGACTCCCCACAGATTTCACCTGACAGAGCAGCCAGGGATGGAGGCAGGAAATAAAATCCATATTGCTCTTTTTGCCCGTTAAGTTAACCAAGGCACAGACAACAGCAAACTGTATAAGAGTGGTTAAAATTAGCTTTACAATATTCAGTATTCAAATTGCTTGTAAGATTCAAATTAGGAATGCACCAATTATCAACTAAACATCGGTACCGGTCAATATTTGCCTAGTTGACTGGCATCAGCCTATCGGCAAATAAGATGACACCAGTGGCAGTGGCTGATATTTTTCTGTTGTGTAACCTTGATTTAACACCAGCAAAAAGTAGGCCTGAAGACTGACGGCCACAAACTCAATGGGTTCTGTGATCTCACTGTCACGTGATGAGATTGGCTTGTAGCTGCCGGCGTTCCGTCCTCCCAAGAACAACAGAAACTCGTGTCTGGGATGAACCATGGATGTATTAAGAGACTTGGATACACCACAGCGGCAGGGCCCTGTTCATTTCTATAAAAGCTGCTCAGTGGCACATAAAACCAAAAAGGCATGTTTCTGCAGTACTAAATGATCTGGTGATCATGTTTCTGCATCACTGGACCGACAGAGGTAGTGTACTAGAAACTTCTGTTGGCCAAGCCAACTTCTTCTGGTTTAGCACTGCGCTGAAATGGTGATGAAGTCATTTAATTTTGTGGCACTTCTAGACTCAAGTATTATCAGACTAAACAGATCAAATAGGGAGACTTTGTGACACTTTGTGTCTTTGTGAGGTTGCGACACTCAAAAAAATGTATCCAGTGATTTGCAGAATTTTTTTGTGTGTAAAATATTGGCCAGATTGTTCATTTAAAGATCGGCATCAGCCCAGAATTTCAATATCGGTGAATCCCTAATTAAAATCTTTATGGTCATGACTGCTTCCAAACACTTAAGCCCTATGTTCTCCCATTTAAACTAAAACAAGAAGCTGTCTACAATCAGTGCTGTAGAAATTACAGTTAAGCTGCAAAGGTGCAACTTGTGGTCACATGCCTTGCACAAGGACACATCAACTGCATTTACCAAAGGAGGAGAGGTAAGGTAAGGTCATTTAAATTTAAGTCTATGAATCCTTGAGTTTTAGGATAAATAGCCCATTTCCCTCTATAAAGTTCACAGTACTTTGTAAAGACAAACTGCCTGATGAAGCTTTTAAAAAAAAAAGCATGTGGTTGGGGGTTGCATCCTTCAAACTAAAGCTGACAAAAGTGCAGAAGCCTCCACCCCCAGGACATTTGTGCTGATCAGATTGGCAAGATGGAGAAAATGTCAGCCAGCCTCTCAAAGGGCAGCAATGAGTCGACTTCCTTATATCTTCATTATATTCTCAACCACCTCCCACTTTGTCTCCCTCTTAATAGCAGGAGTGGATAGTAATAGCTTCATAGAAGTAAGGGTCTTAACAACTATTGAAGCTGAGAACTATATGAACCTGTTACTCATGATGGCTCCGTGCTCTAAGGAGTAAGAGCATACACCACAACGCTGCCCAAAGTGTCCTATTAAGGCAATACAACAAACACTACCTACATCATTTGAATAACATCGGAACCCCAAAACAGGCACATTACATGCAAAATAATTGTTTTCCCGTGGCACAATGCACCTGGCATACACTCATCCTTAGTAACATGCCTCATTTTTTCTTGGCACTCATTTTAACATGCATATTAGTCAAAATATGTCCAGCTTTTTGGCGCTCATCATTGTCACAGCTGGGCCAACAAAGCCCAGGTGGACTGAGCTATTTTGCATATAGGTGTGGTTAAGTTGACCAAAGCAACATATTTTCCTTTAATACAATTCTAAGGCCATTTTCATAGATGTATCTTAAGTGAGACTTTGTATGTTTACAAAAAGGTATTTATCTGTCTTTATCTTTCTCTCAAATGTGAAAAATTGAATTCATGAGTAATGTGACACACCCTTCTCAGTGCTGTACACTGAGGGGTTCCACTACAGCAGCCTAAATTGGTCAGTTGGTATGACCACTAGCTCATGATGGTGAATGTTGGCAAACTTTAGGAAGATAAGATGTTGCTATGGATCTGATTTACTGAGGCAGTGTGGTACTGTTACACCTCGCTCAGCTTATTCAGAACACCTAATTATGACCAACAGACTCAAGAGAATTTTGGGATATAAAACAAAATTCTATGTATCATTATCCTGCGGGCCACAGTGGTCGCTGTTGATGAGAATTAACATTGTCTCACTTAAAGCTTTACAAGACATTTTTTGCTTTTGTAACTTGCTGATTGTTGGGGATGAGACATTTGGTCACTGCATTATAATATCAATTCAACACTGAATAACATGTTGCAAGATATGCAAAAAAATAGGACTTCTACAGTACACTATCTAGGGTTTTCTATATTCATTTATTTATGGCACTCTGCTACAATAGCAACATTGCAGCCACATATTGATTTTCTATTTATGGAGCTGCTCTCTCTCTCTCACTCACACAAACATTTGGGTTTACTCTGTAAGTGCCAGAGAGTGTGAAAACATGACATAATGATGGCACTGGATGGAAAGTTAAGGGATAACAATTTAAACCTGACTGGAACATGAATGTCGTCACCAAATTCAATGCCAATCCATCCACACCTGTTGGCCATAAATTTTTACGCAATCAAGTTAGCTAGCCAATGCTAAATCACTATCTAACTGGCTAACAGTTATGTTCTATTTTCACTCTAAAGCCTCATTCCCACCAAAAACCTGCTATCACCCGCTGACATTTGGCTTTTCATGGGAATGCGTACAATCGGCATTCACACCTGGGTCAAATGACTCTGCAGCAGACACAGGTTTTTGTCACCTCTGGCTCCAAACGGCATTGATGGGAACACAACATCCGAGTGAACGCACTAATTTCAGCACCTTAACTGGCGAGATTCAATGACGCACCATCACTGCCTTCATCTCCTCCGAAGCAGCGCTAAAACACCGACCCTAATACATCTGCACCGAGTTTGAAAGAGGGGCTGAGTTAGTAAGAGAAATAAAAAGAGAAACCACTGAAAAGTTTTCAAAGACCTCTGATCCTACTTCTTTCGACTGTTTAGCTGTTCTCCTGCCTGTCCGTGACATCGCACAGACACACAACAAAGACAACACACACAAACACACAGACACCACCTGACAGAAAGGCCACCAATGAGTGGGAATACAGCTTATTGCTCATATTTAGCAGGTTTATGGGGTGCCTAGTAGCTCACCTGGTAGAAAAAGCGCCTCATGTACAGAGGCTGTGTACTCACCGCAGCGGCTGCTGGTTCAACTCCAACCTCGGCCCTTTATAATAAAAAAAAAGACAATTAGCAGGTTTACCCATGTTTAAAAAACCTGCATGCACACGCTAATTTTGGTGGGAAAGGGGGACAAGAGTATGGACATTGTTGTGAGTCACAACTGTCTGTTTAGTTACTTTGGAGCAAGAGACTCTGACACATCGTCCACATCAGAAACCAGCGGCAAAATTCAGAGGGTAAAGCTAACACACCTAGCCATGCTACAACTGCTGCCACAAAGCAGCTAACTTAACAGGCAACTGAAAATGAGAAAAAAGACCCCAAAATATTCAGAGAATTATCTCAAGTACAACTTAACTTCATAACATAATTGTAGAAGGTGATCCCTGCTCTGCCTCTCTTTGAGCTAAGGGGTCCTTGGCCTGAAAAATGTTGAAGAACTCTGCACTCACACACTGGTGCAATCACTTTGATTAACGTTATTAGGATAATTGTAGTCCGATGTGAACAGTATTTAAGACTCTTGTATTGTGAGTTTTGGGGTTTGTGTGAGTTCCTCACCATCTGGTTTACAGTGTGGTCTTTAAGTGCAGTGGTGGCTTCCTGAACAATGTGAGAGCCTTCCAGGCACTGAAGGAGTGTCTCTGTGTGTGTGTGTGTGTGTGTGTGTGTGTGTATGTGTGTGTGCATTAAGGCAGGGTCATCGAGGAGTAATAGGATTGCTCAGCCCCGCTCCCTCTCTCGACACCCTGGCAAAGACAGGTCTCCTAAATCATCCTCACATCTCTGAGCAAGATGGAGGACCTGGCATCGCCTCTCCCCGCCCTCCATCCCCGCTGCAGCCATAACCGCTCTCCCCGCTGTGGTACAGATACTGCTCACAGCCGTGATTTCCCTCAAAGCTCCAGGAGGACTGGAATAATATCTACTCAGCATTCTGTAAATATCCACTGGGAGAATGTACTGTAGTTCATTGCGGCTGTGCCACAGATACTTTATACAGGCTCGGCTGCTGATCCTCAACTTCTGCTCTTTGTTCTTGAACTTTTCATCTCATGACTCCTAAAAAGGGAGCAATGTGTGTGGTGAGGGAGTCTAACTTTGCTGCTATTATTCATTATTCATGTTCTGTACTCTCTTTTTCCTACTCAGGGTCATGAAGAGGCTGAAGCCACTTACACCTGATGTCTACACATGACTGCCTTCTGCTGCCGTCAAGTTTTAAACTCTGGGAAAATGGCTATTTCTAGTCTTTTTGATGTTATTTTTTTATTCAGGGTATTAGACTACCCAATGATAGCTCAGAATGTTTCATACAGGAAAAATACCTGTATACTTCTTTGCACTGGCCAATGCCAATAATAGTGAAAGATACTCCTCCACTATAACTCAACTTTTTTTTCCTTCTTTTTCTTCTTTTCTTTTTATGACACCTGCAGTTTCTTTATCTGTTTGTCTGCAGTTCCACACAGGAGCTGGGTTAGAACAGTGCAGTCACAGCCCGCAGCAGCTATCCCAGACCATAAAAATAATGGCCAAGTTTTTAGCTGTGCTTTTTGACCTCAGATGAATAAAAAAAGGTCCCTGGAAACTAAAGTTTACCAAAAACAAGAAGACAACAACTTGCCATAGGATGGCTCAAAAAGGAACCTGAACAAAACAGATGAAACACTCATACTCAAGAAGATAAAGAGATTTTATTAGAGTAAAACGGAGCTGTAATGACTAGTCCATTTAAAGAAAAATTGAACTGCAACTATTCTGATAATCAATTAATTGTTTGTGTCATTTTTTATTTTTATTATATGTGGAAATATGTGTCTTTCTTTGTCATTCATGAAAGTAAATACAGAGTATTTGGGTTTTGGACTGTTGGTTGGACAAAAGAAGCAAACTGAAGATGTCTCTCTGGATCTGAAGTAGATAAAGATTCAGATTTCATTCAAGTAAACGAGCTGTAATGATTAGTCCATTGAAGGAAAATAGACAGAAACTATTAATTCATTGTAATTTTTCAAAGAAAACTGTCAAACTTTTGCTGGTTCGAGCCTCGGTGACAATTTGCTGCTTTCTTTGTTATTACTGATAGTTAAGAAGTGTTGGTTTTTGACATTTTAGAGACTAAAAAGATTAATGGATTAATTATGAAAATAATCACCAGATTAGACAATTAATGATAATAATTAAAAAATGCAGCCTTTAAGTAACAGTGGCTGTGTAAAATTGAAAATACACATACACACGTAAATGAAGAATTTTCACTAAGTAAAAGTATTTGTGTAAAAATGAACTTTGATAAAAGTAAAAAGTAGGTCCGATAAAGGCCAAACCAACAAAAATTTCCATTTCTATAAACAAACATTTGCAGCCTGTGAATACAAGTGATTCTCATTTATAGATAAACACTGCCTTCCTCCTCCCAACAATAACAATAAAAGAGACTAAACTAACACCATCAAGCAAAAATGACAGACTGGTAGACATTAAACAAAAGAGTGTTGGACAACACGGCGGGTGTAACAAGCATTATTAAGCCACACATATTAAATAGCCTGATGGTTCTCACAGAATCAACAGCAGAATTAAATATCACTGAGGCAGACAACACAGAGATGCAAAAACAATATGAACTCAACAGCCACAAATACATATTTATGCAAAGCAAAGCTTGCACAGTTTTCACACACTGCGTAGCGCACACACACTTTGTGTTTGTTTTTGCACTTACCTGCTTGAACTGTGCACTGTGAATACCACTTCTCCAAAATCGGTTCCAAGTTCAACTTTTCACTTACAAAACATTATATCAGTGGTGTCCAACTGGTGGGTCATGGGTTCATTCTGAATAGATCACAAGTGACTTGTGAATGTGTCAAAATTGTAAAACACACACTTTATTTTGAAGTGAATTTAATTTCAAGCATAGCGCTTTTCATTTAAAGTGACATTTTTGTTTATTCTTAACAAATTTGTTTTATTTCTTTGTGTTCTAAGCCAATGTTTTACTTACATTTAGTGAGATGAATTAGAATACGTGCTAATTTATGATGTGTGAACTAATGACCTCAGAGACAACTCAACACAGTTGGGAACCACTGCTTTATGCGACCAGTCCACTCAGCCTCTGTTCCACTGTAACCATTACCACTGCACTCTTTAAAGTGTTTTTAACACTTCAAGCCGAATGAGGCCCTGCAGTCACATCAGGGATTACTGTAACAAACAGCAGAAAGGCCTCACACACCTCACTGAAGGAATTCCTCTGTGAAAGCAAAACTCAACAATGGAGGATTGTGCCTGACTCAGCGTGCACCTTAAAGTGATGCAGCACTGTAGGTGTGGGTGACTTGGGTCAATTAGCACTCTCACTGGACGGTGCATTAATTTAGAGATTAGTTAACCCTCTGAAACCTGGAGCAATATCACTTGTACTGCTTTCAGGTGTCCTTCACAAGTATTTAAGACTTTGAGCGCTTAGCAGATTTATTACCAAAAAGACAAAAAGATAGGGGGAAAAAACTCTTCATAAAAGGGAAAAAAAATATATAAAAAATTATCCTAATTACATAATTAAAATTATGTCACAGAGTTATTAAAATTTTTAAGTACTTTTCAGAGTATTGTTTGCCCTTTTTTAAAATTTTCTTTTTAATTATCTTTTTTTTAAGTCTGGTTTTTACTTAAATTCAAGACATTTTATTGTACTTTTTACTTATGTTTTGCTAATTTGGGGGTAATTTCTTCTTTCGCCGCTCATTAAGCACTTTTTCCAAACATTGTTTGCCTTTTCTTTAAGCTTTCTTTTTCCTTGTCATATTTTTTTAAATTTCAAGTAGTTTTACTTAACTTTTTACTTTCTGCTTGCTATGTTTGGTGTCATTTCTTTTATCGTCGCCCACCGCCTTCTCCCCATGTTTTCAAAGAAAACGAACCATCGCTCAGGTCTCAAAGGGTTAATGTTGATGCAACCAGTATGACTGGAAGCTGGTACAGATGCAAATACCAAAATATGACAAGAAAACTCAGAGCGATAAGAAAACATCAGTACTGTGCGACACAACCTGTAATATAAATACTGACCACAAACTCTAACAGAAAAATCTCACGCATGACGTCAGTGAGCGTCACAGCATGACAACAAAAACTTCCGATGCTAACTCAGCCAACAAAAGCAAGAATGTCTCCAGACCTGAGACAAGGATGAGGCAAAAGCTCATTAATGGCACCGAAAAGCCACAAGAGTACTCCCCAGCCTGACTTCAACAACCACAGCCCCGCACAGACTGTCTCACAGCCAAAACACACCAACTGTAGCAGCGGCTAAGCCTCTGGACTCACCCATAAAAGACGTCCCTGTGCAGAGTCTCCTGGTGGTCCTGTCCTTCCAGTCAGTTGAGCTTCTCTCATAAAGTCTCTGTCAAAGTCCACCCGCTCCACCGTGCGGCGCGTGGACCCCCGGTGCTCAATTAACACGCTCCTCCATCACCTGGAGGCTGGAGCTGCGGTCCACCGACAGTCACACACGGACACACGGCTACGGTTAGCTCGGTTATCCGTCCTCTCTTCCTCCTCCGCCACTCAAAGCTGGCCGTATTTCCTTCTCCGTCCCTTGAGTTAACTTTTACAAACAAAAATGCTTCCTATAAAAGCTTTCTAATATCCGTCATATCCACGACCGTCCAACATTTCTGTTTTGGTAACGCTGGCTCCCAGAGTGCACAGGTGCAGCGCAATTAGCCCCTAACCCTTGACCTCGTGTAATCTCGCAGTTTTTCTCGAGATTTGACAGTTGACTGCCCAACACATCCATGGATGACTGGCTTCCTCCCAAAGGTGGGCTGTTCAGTCCGCAGTAAATCATGATCAAGATGATGTCATCAGATCAATGATATTAGAAGTGTGAAAAAAATGCAGCATGATTGTGTTCATGCAAGATTCTAAACTATTTTAACGAGGGGTGGAAAGTCATTAAGAGAGCTACATTTCCTTAAGTTGCCTACTGTTGCTGAAGTAGAAATTATGTAGGTTTACATGTATGGTACGTTATTCTATGCTAATACTATATTTCAGGGGGGAATATTGTTTTATTATTGTTTTATTCCACAGCATTTGATCTTACAGCTATAGTTACTCTGCAGATCCTAAAACACACGTTCACTGTCTGTAAAATTGTGCATTTAAGTACCATTATTCAAAAAAATCTGGAACTGTTGCAAAATTGTATTTTGAGATTTTATGTCAAGGAGAGTCCTTTGTTTCCGCATGTATATATGATTTTGTTTACTGTGAAAAAATATTGTCATCGAACCATCTCAAGATCCAATTTTCAATTCCCCATCCAGCGGTACGCAAGATCTGTGTATTTGTACACAGATCTGTGCATTGTTAGTCAAGTCAAGTCAAGTCAATTTTATTTATAGAGCCCATTATCACAAAACATGGTTTGCCTCAGAGGGCTTTACAGTGTACGACACCCCTCTGCCCTTAGACCCTCATATCACCCAAGGAAAAACTCCCGAAAAAGAACCCCTGTAACGGGATTGTTAACGGGAAGCAATGTTAATGGACATTGCTGTGGATGAAGGATTGAGATTCATATAACAAAGTCAATGTATTATAATAATACAACCTACTAAAAACCAAATAAAGTGGCTGAATTAACTCTGCCATGACCAACTGCAACATTTAAACACTGCTTAAATTTTGAAGGCGTCAGTTAAAACAAAAAAACATAATATTATGTCATTAAAGGGGTCATTCTGCTGTTGTCAACATTTTCAAATCAACGATGGATCAAATGAAGGTGGAGACAAAACCAAAGCTACAAGGAGAGAGAATTTTATTCTAACATTCATCAGGTGGCCAGAAACACAACTCTAAATGAATATTGATGTTGCTCCTTGTACTGATGCATATCTAAATAGGCAACGTTTTTGCCAAAACAGCAGCCATATAAATTGAAAATATGATGATATATGGCTGTGGTGTTTACATCTTGTTTCTGCTGCCCCCAAGTGACCAAAAAAGTTAAAACAGCTTAAAAAAAAAAAGCTTAAATGAAGGACTTAAGATAAATGTAATACTTTAACACTGGAGTATTTCTACTTTTACTTAAACACAGATCCTGAGTAGTTGTTCCAGCACTAATTTTTAGGACAGTGATAATGTTTTGGTGATGGTTTTATCAGTCGTCATTTCTACCAATTGTCCCCGGCCTGCTGATGAGCTCTGAACCCGTGACTGTAACAAGCTGCAGAGAGACAAAAGAATAATGTCGGCTCTCTTTGATAAATCAGTGCATTAGAAAGTGCTGATGCTTTGATAAAGTTGACTGCTTTGGGATTGTGTCACTCGCTGTCTCTTCCCATCTCAGCTCAAGTCAAAGCTGCTATGAAAGATGGATTTAGTCAATTATGATACGACAATTAGTTCAACAACGTCAAATTTATCTTATCCATGCCAGATGATTTATCAATTTGAGAGTGTATGAGCTGTTTGTTATTATTCATTCAAGCTTTACAGACTTATTTGCAAGTATGTGGTAGTTTCTTTCTCTCCGAGGATGGGATGGGATTTTTAATTCTGAACAATTGTATAATTGTGATTTTATTTTCCTTCTCCTTTCCTCCAAAACCTAGCTTATCCCTGTCACCATGACAACCACAAGCAGATGAGACTATCTAGCTTTCTTGCCAACAAACTTGCTCCTGCACAACTTTGATTTGGTGGAAATTATCTAAAAAGAGATCACTTTTACAGTGTTTTGCTCCAGTAAACAACATTTAATACATCAAGCAACTGACTTTCTGTTTGCTCTTATCAGCTGAAGTTTTGTCTCTGGGGTTTTGTTGGATGAGCAGAATGGAGAAATATTTAGAAAGGGGCTGTAGAGACATCCCGTGGTTCAATCGATAAGGGAGAAATGAGGAGAAACAGGATGGTGATGAAACTGGCGTGACATACAAGATTGTACAGTTAAGAACATTTTTTTTTTTTTTTTTTAGAAATCCTCACAGCTGAGGTTTCCAGAGGCAAAACGCTGTCTGCAGTGTGGAGAGGCACAGAGAGATTAAAGCAGCTGCTTCTTTATTTATCAGAAGGCAGGAGCGCTGCTGTGTGCCCGCGCTGCTGTCAATCCATCAAGATCGTTGTCAGCTTTTTCCTCTGGCGGTGGTGCTCAAACAGCAGCACCACGACTAATGGCAACAGGAAATCAAACCATTAACAGGATTTACTGATGGCCGTTTAATTGCCTCTGAAACTAAAAAGTGGATTAATGAGAGGAATTGTTTTTAATGTAATAAAGCCTCCAAAACAAAACAGACACACAAAAAAGGGTGTTTAATTGTGGTGGTGAGGACAAGAACACTGATCAGAAGAGAGGAAAGAGGAGGGACTCAAAGTAAAATTGCAATAATCTGAAGCTCCACTACCAGCTTGGCAAAGTGGGCAACTATTTGGGGACCACAGGCCCCAAGGGAGCCAACATGAACCCCAAGTTTACTGTGTGGCAATTGATTTGTGGTAATTGTCATTATGAGCGCCTTTACATGGGCCCTACATTGTTATCTGATCCTCTGGCCCAATCCTGAAGATGAGATTTGTGTCAAACCCTCATTTGAAGATGTTCATTATGTCAGTTAATATTGTGTTTACATGGCAAATACTCCAAACAGAACAACATTCATTTCCTCTTATGGTTGAGTCAGACTCCAGATGTCAGTCCCATGAGAGAAACTGTGGCTGCACTTCACTCGCTGACAGATCTTGAGCAGTTTTGTGAGGAATTTCAGATATTCAGATGTTTGAAGCGATCTTTACCAATCAAATTAAAACTGACTAGCAGGGAGTTAATGTTTATGCTGAGACATATTTTAAATTTTGTAATATATTTGGATCATTTTTCACCTCTTTTCCACCAACATGGTTCCAGTTCCATTTGGTTCCCTGCACTTCATTTTCCTGCATCTCATTTTAAACATTTTAGAGTATTTCAACCAAAAAGAAATTGTTTCAGGGCCAAAAAGTTGGTTCACAGGTGGAACAAAAAAAATTAGCAGGTTTTCCTTCACCTGAGGGGCGAACCGTGACGATATCAGTCACATTATACAAGTTGGAAAGAGAGGATGGAAAAGGCAGGTGATAAATCGTGGCCTCATCGATAGTTGCTTGTTTTCTTTTGATAAAAACCAAATAACTGTAATAACAGAACAAAAGTTTGCAGGTAATCAATGCAATCTGTTGCAAGTTGTTTCCTTCTGTTGTGCAACATCCTCGGTTGATGACACGTCCTTGATTACAATAGTTCTGTGCAAAACTGGTGGAAACTGGTGGTTTGCTAGATAGCACCACGGTTGGTTGAATCCTAAACAGAACCGGTTCAAGAAACAAAGATAATTTGGTGGAAAAGAGAGATGTGTCTTCATTTCTGTTGATCAGTGTCAAAGTTATATACACTTTAATTTTGATTCAGTGTGTGATTTTATGTGTTGATTCAATGCTATGACATTAAACATAGAGAGCTGCGACAACTCATCTTTCATTATTGATTAGTCTGCTGATCATTTTTACAATGAATTGTTTGGGCTGTAAGATAGAAAAAATTGAAAAAGCCCATCATAAATTGCCAAAGGGATTTTCAGTTTGCTATCACATTAGACATATAAAAGCAGAAAAGCTGGAACCATGATGTTTTGCTGGGAAAATGCCTTAAATAACTAATCAAATCACGTTATTAAAATACTTGAAGATAATTTTTCTGTCAATTTTTTTATATTGACAAATACAATTTTTAATGATAACTTCCAAGATTGCAATAATATGTTTGAAACAGATTTTTGAAAATTGGTACCTGAACTATTTTCCAGCACTGAAGAACAGTTATGCAACATGTGTGATGTGTTTTTATTAGCATCATCAGAGTCAACAAAGAGTCACACTAATATTCATAAATACCTTGCATGTTGTGGGAAAAATGGGTTTCATCTAATTAATAGGGATGCGTAATGCACTCAAATCTGCTGTTTTTCTCAATTAACGTGAGAGAGATTATCATGGGAAAACAACATTGCCGTTTTTCTGAATAAATGAGGTTATTATCTCGTTAATACAGAAAAAGAAGAATTTACAAGATAATATTCTTTAATTCAGAAAAAGAGATTTTTTTCATAAAACTTTTTTTTTTTGAAGAAACCTTAAATAAATCTTGTTAGTTAAGAGAAACAGGACAATTTTTTTTCCTCAAGTGAATGCATTATGATCCATACATTCAGTTTCTGTCACTGAATTGCATACTGACCTACATGAGTGACAATGGTTTGAACACACGTATATGACAATAAGAAGTCGATAGAATAGTACAGAGCATTTTGCACTCGTTGTAACATAAAACTACTTTAACGCTGATTTTTTTTGGGTTTCATTTTTCGTTAGCAATTTCTTTGACACAAATGAAACAATAAACCAGCACTCAAAATTACCATAATGATTTTTTTTATTATGAGAGAAATATGACTTTATATCACCCTGAGGGTGAGAATAAAACATAAATAAAACATTCTTACAAAATGCTGCAATAGATCACAAATGAAACAATTTTTTACATTTGATTTGTTTTATACATAAATCGTATTTACATATTTGTCTTTGCCCTTTTTTACATTGTTGGGAATGAAATTATTCTGTACCACTTTAACAGTACAAACATTTCCTTCGTTTCAAAGCAGAGGTATAAAAGTTCTCCTCTCTCTCCTGAGAAGATGCTGGGTTCTACTCTAGTGCATTTTATCATTAAGATTTAAGGCTACGCAGGGTTCACCTGATGGACACCCTCGTCTCGTGGACAGCCCTATCATCATCGGGGAGGGAGTTCATTTTCCTGACTCGCATCTGCTGATTGTCCTTTACAGAGAGAGGTTTGTGGTTCTGCCCGGTCGCTCCCTCCAACTGTTTCTTTTTTTCTTTCTCCCAAATTAAAGCTGCTGCTGACTGGTTTCACTGAATAACCAATTACAATCTCTGACAACTTATTTGTTTCTGCAGTCAATTACAAATGCCGTGGGGAAAATGTCACAGAGTGTGAGAGCCCACGCTCATCACATTATCTCTGTACGGCAATGACCTGCTGAGAAAAATATGTCAATTTCTCACAACAGGGAAAATATGTGAAAAAAAAGAGAAAAGTTTCATACTTTCTGGTTGTTGTTGTGTGAGGGAGGGAACTCATTTAGTCATAGGTGCAGTGCTCCCTAGTGGTCAAAAAACACCTAAAGCAACAGAGGGAAAAAAGAAGCCCATTCTTTTCCGTTTCTTTGACAGGATTACACCAAAGCCATAAACAAAAGACATGAAGCAACTAATTGGCTGGCCCCGTAAGCCTCTTAGAAGACACACTATAATAAACCAGCCTGGACATGAAGTCAAATCCTCAACACAGACGGCGAGTTAACAAACAAGCACTTAAACACGAGACAAAAGAGGCAGCAAGAAAGCAGTTCAGTGGCGCTGCTGCTCTGTCATTCACTGAGAAGGGTCCTTTTTTTCTCTTTGTACCTTTTACCTGTCCAGCAGGTAGTGTGTGGCCCGCAATCGGGCCTTAGTGGGGATAAAACACAGGCTTTAAAATTAAGACAGGTCACACAGGTCACCTTGCAACATTTCATAAAAGCTATGGGCCTCGATTTTAAGGGATAACCGGTCTTTTTCAACCTGGACCCTAATTTGCTGTAAATGTGTCTAAGAGACTGATGTGGACGGGAATTTCTGAAATTTGGCAACAGCCAGTCAGTCGAATTTAAATTGCGAGGCCTCATCCACATATCCATCCAACTGTTTTTTTAAACCTTTCAAAAGTTACTGCCCAGGCTGCCTTATTTTTTTTTAAACTGACTGAATTTAAGAAGACAAGTGGAGACAATTTTATAATGATTCAACTTGTCTTCTCAAATTTAGTAAACCTAAAATTTTAAGGCAACAGTCTGACAAACTTTTTTGGGTCAAAACAAATAGTTTCTGTTTTCACAGTGTAAATAATCATCTATGATGTTGAAAAGCTTTTAGATTAAACTAAATTACTCTGTAAACTACTCTCCAAATCTTATTCATGTTTCCACTATTGTTGCAACGAGATCTCGTGAGATTTAAGAACGAGACTTCCACTTGATGAGATAAACAAACAGACCGGATCAAGCAAAGATAAAGAGACATTTCAGCCACTTGTTATTATAATAATCTGTGCCTGTCTGTGGCAAAAATAACAGCTGTTGTTGGAGATACAGTGATGGTGTTCGATTGCCCCATTTACTTACATTGCAGTCTGCTGTGTGGCTGCAGATCTCTCTCCCAATACTGGACCAATTTCAAAAACTGCTGTTCCCATCAGTCCCTTAGACAATTATAAAGGGGAAAATGAGGTCCAGGTTGAATAAAAGCAGAAGTCATCCTTTAACATCAACACTAATCAATTTTTTAAAAGAAGCCGCAGCATCTTTTAATGCTTTGGATCATTGTTGCTTTCCATGAACACCAGTGCCCTTGATTAAAAAAACTCCACAACAATCTCTTTGATTGATACCTCCCACTGATAACAACAAAAAAATGCAACACCATATTAGTACCAAAGTGCTTAACAACACTGATGCGCTGATTAGTTTGAAATAATCAGACGGTACCTGCTGAGCAGGTTCAGTCATTAGACGTCCACACACGGACACATAGCATCATTTGGTGTTTTTTTTCTTTTTTTTTTTGTTTTAGTTAATGTCCTCTCTCATTTTCTCTAACCAGCTGCTTTGTCCCTAAATTAACAGCCTCCATCTCCTAAAACCATCAACCGTGTGCATCCACAGAGTCTATTATCAGAGCGGAGAGAGGTTGAAAGAGAAAGTTGAACTCTTTAACAGACAGAAGCCATTAGTATGCTACCTGCAGTGTTACATGCAATTAAAAAAAAAAGCGAAGGAAAGCCCCACTCGTCAGCACTCAGATGAAAGATGAGGGCCACATAAAAGCCCATTGACAGGCAGATAAAGCAAGGATCAAGCTAATATCCATTCAAGGCTCTAAAACACACTAAAGGATATGAATTGAGCCATTAGGCGCTGGGAGATATGTCTCAATCCTTTCATTACTGTTGAGTCTGGAAGAAGAGACATGCATAGTTTCAAACCAAAATCTGAGACATCCATTATTCGAATAAATTAAAAACCCAGCCAAGGAACAAGATTGATGGCATGGAGTCTTAATAGAGGATTACTGAAGGTACTGAAATTCCATTTTGCTTACAAAACTGAAGGCAAAATAAGTGGACAAGACAAAAATCTGCTTTTAAATAGTGAGTAAAGGAATGTTGGGCAACAAAGTGGATCTAGGATCTATACTGTGCCATTTCTGATTGAAAAACTGGACTCATTTGATTAAGACATGATGCCAGGACATTTCGTTTGAGCAGATTTTCTTCTGTGGTTTTGGTTTCTTATTAATTGTAAATAAAGATGATTGCGAGAGATGAGCTTCCAGTACCACATGGAGCTTGTTGGCATTTCTATTTGTATTTGTCCTCGTATGTGTGGGTTCAGTCACATGGAAGAAGCTTCCCTAAATAAACATAACAGCCTGCTGGTGTGGAACTTCATAGCGGGACGGACTGCTGAAAGAGGGGCGAGTTGGGGCCATAACAAACAGAAAGGCAGTGGAGCCTGTGACATAGCTGGCAGAGCTTGTGAGGCGGCCTGCTGTGAAATGCTTTCAGTCTGATACTTGCAAATGTGTAATTCTTCAAAATGAAGAAATGAATCCACTGTCATGTAACCACGGCGTCTTTGGAAGAAGAAACTGTTTTTTCACTCTTTTTTTTTTGGAAACAGAACGCCAAAAAAATGTACTGCTATTCCATGTTGCCTATTTCTATGAACCGCAAGTGCATACGCCTACTTGCACACCATAACAGCATCCCTTACATATTTGACTCCCCGGGAACTAAAGCAGTGTATTTGAAAATACATTTTTTTGTCTTTCTCCTGCACGTAAAGTTAAATGAACACATTAACTAAAAGTCTTCTCAAGGTGCCAAAAAGCCTGATCCTACACTCCATAGTAACGTATGCAGATGGAAGTATTACTACTTGGCAGTAAAATGTTCCTCCTGAATGGCTGTGGTGGGTTGATGATGCTAGTGATGATAATGATGATGAGGAGGAGGAGGAAAGCCACTTCTTTCAGCAAAAGAAGATCTCTCCGTCCAGAGGAGGCTCTGGGAGGTGCTGGGGGTCTGGAGGGAGGAGAAGAGAAGAGCAGTCAGTGTCATTGTCACAAGAGGTGATTCTTCCTGTAAGAGGATTTTGATGGCTGATTTGTTGTAACGTTTGTTCTCCAGCGAGAGTTAGCGAGCAGCACTGAGATCCATTCAAGAAGTGACAGAGCTTCCTCAGCAAGCAGCTTAATGCGCTCACCGCTCACATCACAGCCATCGTTTCATATCTAGACATGTATTCTCATGTGTGTCAAAATAGCCTACATTTAATATGAAATACCTTGTTTGCATTATGTACTGTGCACTGTTATGTTCTATGTGCAGCTGTTCTGTAAACAAGGAGACAAACCTTTTTTAAAACAAGAGTGAAAACCAAATGTAGGCACAGTACATGAGAAGATAAGGCTCGCAGAATCAGTAACTTCTTTTAAATCACTTCTTAAAACACATTTTCATGGACTTGTTTTTATGTGATTTTGTGGATTTATTAATTTATTTCTATTTTTATTCCTTTTATTTTGTTGTTTTATCGCTCGTATTGCTTTTATTGCTTTTTTAAATTTTTATTCAGTTTTTAATATATTGACATTTTGTGTCCTTCATTTTGCAGTTTTTGTCCTCTTGTTTTAACTTTATTTAACCTTATTTTAAGTTTGGTATACGTGTTTGGCTCTCTGTTGTGTTATTGCACTCTGAGTTTCCTGTTTCTGCTTTGGCTTTGTGAAAGTGCTTTGTGAACTCTCTTTTTAAAAGTGCTTTTTAAGTAAGGTTATTATTACTGTGACTGTCCATATGAAGTCAGAAGCGTCTTTAAAGTCCCCTTAAAATGCATAGTAGCTGAAAAATTTCGGAAAATGCAAAGACAAAATCTAAGCTGTGTCCCAAACTTATTGTACATACTAATCAGGTTTTTGAGTATATTGTTTGTTCACATTGGAAAAGTCACCAAAAAGAAAGGCATGAATACTGAAAACAGTCCTATGCATACTAAAACAAACTTTTGCTTTTTGCGTATGATGTTGATGGACACCCACGATGCAGTGCAAAAAGCAAGTGAAGCTCCAGAACACATCAGAAAGCTAAACTTTTACATTTTTGAAAAACATTTACCGTTTAGTTTAACTTGCAATGACACTCAAAAGTCGCAGTTTGATGGACATGCGTCTGCACTTGTTTTTTTATCATTTCAAGCATATTGATTGCTAGTTTACGCAACAGAAAAACAGCCCACTGTAGAGAGATAAGTATATAGTCTCTACTGTATACAGTTAGTAAGTAGTATTTGTTTGGGA
Source organism: Plectropomus leopardus (assembly GCF_026936395.1). Classification (NCBI taxonomy): domain Eukaryota; kingdom Metazoa; phylum Chordata; class Actinopteri; order Perciformes; family Serranidae; genus Plectropomus; species Plectropomus leopardus. The sequence goes on along the minus strand of NC_142176.1, from coordinate 35,499,930 downwards.
CAAAATATTCGGCTCCAGAGTGACCAGACATGAAAACAGCTGGAGTTAGGACCCAGCAGAGAGTGCTGCACAGTGACCTGGAGGAACATGGTGAAAGTGCAGCACAGTGGACTGAGTCTGTATTCACATCAGGAGAACAGAGACAGAGAAGATAAAGAGGAAACATGATGCAAGCTGACACGTTAAAGCTACATTTCTTTAAAAATACATTACCACACTGATCAGGCAGTGATGAGGACTTACTATGAAACTGTTAAAAATGAGGGTCAGTGCCACTCTGTTAACAAATGTTGATACATTTTACAGTTTTATAGGTTGTGTCATTGGCAGTTTGTTATAAATATAATATCCTGAAACATGAAATTTTCTCCAGGTTTCTTGCCACAGTCACATAGATCTGTGCTTGGCCCTCAGTCAATATAAAATACATATGCAAATGTATGTGAATGAGGCTCATTATGTTATTATACTGCTTAACTTTAGGCTTTGAAAATCAAGTACATTTATTAGTTGGCATGTATGCTAGGTGTTTACATTTCTAAATTTAGAATTACTGAACATATATATTATTATTTATAGAAGCGTAATGCATTTACCAATTGCCCTGTTTCTCTGAATAAATGGGTTATTATTAAACAAATAATTTCAGAATTTTTAAGAAAGGTTTTCACGTTAAGTAATCTGCACGTTTTTTCTGAATTATCAAGATTATTTGAGAATTTTAGGAAAGTTTTTTTATGAAAAAAAATGCTTGTTTTTCTGAAATAAGGAGATTACTACTTTAAAATTCTGATTCTGACATGTAATGTAGCATAATACTATGTCAGGGTTTTAAAACAGGTTTTCATGGGGAAAAATCTTTTTGTTTTTACTTACAAGATTATTATTTTAAAATTCTGACAAAGGATTGCTTTGAAAAAAAACTGCTCATTTTTCTGAATTAATTAGATTATTATTTCAGTATACTGAGAAAGGTTTTCATGGGAAAAATATCCTTGTTTTTCTAAATTAACAGATTATTATTTTAGAATTTGGATACGGTTTTTATGAAAAAACAAGATATAATCTTATTCATTTAAAATGTTTAATTTTTTTTTTTATCTTAGCTGATTGCATCATGCTTCGGTAACTATCTACTTTTCTTAAAAATATAGAGATACAAATGCCATATTCAAACTTAGAAACTTTAAGAGGTGATATCTGCATAAAAACAGAGTAAATTTTTAAGCCTGTTGTCACTCATCAAAGTCACAGCTTTTCTTTTGCTGATTATTTAAAGGATGTCCACTGGGAACACCTTAGGAAAGGCTTAGTCCCCCTAAATCTGAATCTCCATTCACGCCCCTGACAGGGGGCGTGAATGGAGATTGCTCAAACACAGGTTTAAATTCTCATTGTGAAAACAACTACAGACTTGTTTGGACACATTCATTCTTATAATCTGAAGTGTCCTTGACAATAACGCTCAACTCCAGCCCGCTGACTCACTGCAAGACACTGAATAATTAAACCAAATGTAAATCCGTCCACATTCTCTACCTGCCGTCTGTGCGCTCCCTCCTTTGCCCTTCTTCTTCTTCTTCTCCTTCTCCTTCCCCTCTTTGCTCTTGTTCTTGGCCAGCTGCAGCAGGCTCTTTGAGATCTGGTTGTTGGCTTCGCTGCCTTTGAGGTTGCTGGAGGATGAGGTAAAGGGATTGAGGCTTTTCCCTTTGGGCTTAGACCGCTGGGGCTGCAGCCTCAGCAGGGAGGAGGAGGAGGAGGAGGAGGAGAGCTCCAGCGGGTCCAGCTCCAGAGACTGGGAGCTGCCCGGGAACTGGAATTCATCCGATGCTGTTGAGGGAGTCCGCTGGAAGTAGAGGTAAGAAAGATGTAATTGAATATGGGTATAAAAGGTGCATATTTGAATGCTTATTGTGAATAAAAGAATAGAAGAGTTTGATAGTGCAAAATGTTTTTTTTTAAATCTATGAGATGTGGCATATAAGCCTGGAAGTGTAACTCTGCTGTTTGGATTGTGATGCAGCTCTGTTTGCTAGTTATTATGCAGCCAGGAGCTTTTTTGAAATCACTTTCAAGAGGACCCCGGTTCAAATCTCCAGTGAAAGCATTCATAAACACCAACCCTGCTGAAGTGATCTCCTGTAGCTGAGAAGAAGCGCAGGAACTTTCCCTGCAGGGAGATGGGTCATGTTATCATCATTGTTTGCATCTTTTAAAGAGTCCCTGATCACCTCAGACAGGCGCAGCTCCTCCATCTTTTCGAGGTGCCGCTGCACAGCCTCTCTGTCCCTCTCCAGCTTCCTCTGGGCGTCTCGCAGCCTCTCCAGGTCTTTCTGGTACTCCTCCTTCTTGCTTAACAGCCCCTGCTTCTCTTCCTCCAGCTCCTTGTGATGCATCAAGATCTCCTCCTCCTGCAGTGGTTGGGAGGCACATTGATGGATTTATTGAAATGGTACAGTACAAAAAATACAGTAGAGGTTACTTGATCATTGTGTACATTGATATAACAAGTCTGCAGGTCTTCAGACTAGTGCTGAGCTCCATTATATGTAACTCAAGAAACTGTTTTCTGCCTGGAAGACATATTGTAGCAAGAAACTGTGTTATTAAAAGTAATAAGCTGTAGGTAATAAAAAAATTCTAGCTGAAAACGCTGTCTCATGCTCATAGATACATGAACTATCAGCTGATTAATTATTGATACCCATTCAAGCTCATATTAAATGATATGTCTCCACCTATAAAATGTATTTTAACCACATTTAATAAGTACATTTTAATCGTTTAGAAGGAAATTCCTGAGCAACAGCTCCCAGCTGTTTGTCAGGAAAAGAAAAGAAACCCAGCAGCTTCCACCTCACTGATGTTGGGTAAATTATTTAGTGTTTGCTTATGTGCCTTAAAAAATATCATCTGAGTATTTTACGGCTTTGCCTCAATTTTCAGTTTCAGTCTGCAAAACCCCTCTATATGCTTTACTCACAACGTCACAGCTGCATTTCAAATTAAAATATTTCTCAAAAAAATGCTTTTGATCAGTAACTTATTCTGCAGAGGCCATTTCCTCATCGTGATACAAACAGCAATGAGGATGAAATGTGGCATTTATGCTGAAGTCAGTATTTGAAAGGATTTCAAATTCTAAAAAGTCTCAGTGACACTGCAATAAATCCCACATTCACACAAGGCAAGCATATGACTGTAATAGTGCTTCACTGCATCTGTTCCCTTTTTAAACTGTAACAACACATTAGTTAGTTAAAAAAATAAAAAAGCTAGCAGTAGCGCTGCTTTTAATTATTGCCCAAAAAATGCTTTAAGTATTCAGTTCCATCGCTTAAGATAGTTTGAAGAACATAAAAGGCCTTTATTTCAGTGGGCTAGAAACATTAAAGACACACTAACTACCTAACTAACTAACTAAACTTGATTTCAATCAGATGTAAGTTTAATTATCTAAAATACAATAACATAAAATAAATAAATAAATAAATAAATAAATAAAATACAGTAACATTGTAAGGCCTGGAAAGCACACTGTAACCATAAGTTTTTGTTTCAGATTTGATGAAAACGTCACTGTATTCTGACAGTAGTACACAAGAAAAATACTCTGTGAAGAAAACATGATATTCCTCTGCCTCTTTGCAGTGCTTGTATTGGCATTTGTAAGAATCCACCCCGCATGAAGGAAAACAACCAATCAGAGGCAAGGAGTCTGTAACGCAGCTCGTGATCATGTCACTCACTACTCCTGAACTGTGGTCAAACTAGGCAGCCCTGATCAAATATGAATCAATTTATTTCAGAAACATATTTTAGTGTACTGTTCGGCTGTAAAATGACATTTGTAACCTGGTCAGTGGGCGCTGCCTGGTGCTTCACAACTATTTTCAACATCGTGGCGGGGTCACAAACTTTCTCATTTTACAGCTTAACAGTAATATAGTATGCTTCTAAAACATACTTGATCTGCGCTGCCTAGTTTGAAAGCTTGACCACAGTTCACGAGCAGCAACTCCTCGGCTCTGATTAGCTGTTTCTCTTCATGTGTGGTACATTCTTGCAAATGCAAAGATTATACTGTTATGATATCGTGACAGTTTCATCAAATATGACAAAAAGTTATTTTTGTAAAAGGTGCTTACTGTAGCTTTCAGTAAAACTACATTATTGTGGGGGTGCAGCCTTGAAGGCCTCTACTGCTTTAATTTTATCCATTCACAAGTCATGAGCAAATTCTACAGCAATGTATGTGACTTACTGGCTTTGCATGCTAGCTTTAAGCTAATCTTTAGCCGTTCAGCTGAACCTTTCAACCACTGCAGCAAAGCCTTGGCATCCTCCTCGGTTTTTCTCTGAACCTGCAACTTTCACCTCGGTCAAACTAAACTTTAAAAGATGTGGAATTTTTAAGGTGTTTCAGTCAAAGATGCTTTTGGAGGCAGCCTGCCATCACTGCAGGACACCTGGAATGTCTCGCATAATTTATCGGGTGAAATACTGTACTAGGTAAATTACTACAGTATAAACCCGTGCCACTATTTTAAAAAACTGGCAGGTGTTACATAAAGAATTACAGCTGCCCAGAAACATATTCATAAAACACAGAAGTCGTAGAAAATGATTCATAGTTACCTGTAAGTGCACCAGCCCCTCCCTCTCAGCCAGCTGCTGCTCCCTTAGCTCCCACTCCTTCTCCCTTCTCCTCTTCTCCTCAGCATGAGCAGCCTGCTGTCTCTGCAGGGATGCCAGCTCCTGCCGCTGCTTCTCCAGGCTACGCTGCTTCTCCTGTTCAATCAGCGAGCTGGGCCGCGAGGACGGCCGCGATAAAGACGAACAGGAGGAGGAGCGCTCGCTCAGGGCCTGCCGCTGGTCCTCGATGAAGCTGTCCTGCTGGACCACCACCGCCTGGAATAGACACAATCAGAGCCGGAGGCCAGACAGTTTAGTTCAGACACATCGCTCCTGGTACTGTTTTGAGGACCTTCTTTTTTCTGTCTCTATGGTGATGTTCACATTGCACCTGAAGTATCACAGATTTTTGTCCCTGCTTTGTTTAACACAAGAAGTGATGTTTTCAAAGTCACAATAACATTATTTCAATTCTGATCTGGAGCACATTTACACATTGTATGGACGCCGTCTCACCTGTAGCGTGCTGAGCAGGAGGTGCAGATTGGAGACGCTGTGGAGGACCTGCTGTTGGACAGGAGAAATCACTGAGAATCTTATAAACTCCAAACATCCTGTCCTGTTATTCCTGTCCTTCTCTGTGGCATGGAGACAATAGTCCGTTTGATGTGCTTTTTCTTATTGTTGCACTTGACTTTGCTTGTTAAATTGCACCATGGATGGCAGCAGTGCTTCAATTTAAATGTGGACTTTTTCTTTTAATAAGCTCTAGCAGGGCGATTTCATGTGATGTGAATTTACCGGTGGACTCAGCCAGCAGACAAAGCCAGCATTTCACTGACTTGATGTGCTTAAGTGATGTGACCTTTTCTCCATTCAAGCACTGACAAAGAGACAAGGTCACCACGCAATCAGCTGCCACCAATGTTTACAGAGACACAAAATTCTCCAATTAGTGTTCACTGGGAAGTACAGGAAACAGCATTCATAACACAGAACATCTGCAGAAAGTGATGTTGTATCATATATAAATACAGCATGTCCATAACAGTTCATGCATCTTGTATTTTCTGTTAAAGGAATTCTGCACCCCACCAAATGATATTTTGTATATCAATTACTCATTCTGCGATATGTTGAATTTGGAAGAAAAATGTTGTTTTTCTCACATGGCTCCCCAGTCAAGGAAGAATCAAAAACTGGGAAAATTCCTGATGGATTGAAGTCATAGGGGTCCATGTTTCAAAACAGCAGAACTATACTGAAACATCTGTTAACAAACTTTCACACAACATGTACAGTATGATCCTAATCTCATTCATCCAGCTGTATGCTAAGTACTTCCATAAAACGTGCATTTCTACTAAAGCGTTACCATTTAAAACATTCCTCATAAACAGCACAGGCGCACTACTCATCTGTGTTTGACAGTGTTCATGCAAAAAGTGTTTAGAGTAATAATGTTTTTGCAAAAATGCATGTGTTCTGGAAGTACACATGTATTTTTTGCTTTTGTTAAACACGCACTGCAATGACTTTTGGGTTTGAGATCCTTCATTCGTGGTGGAGGTATACGAGAAGCTCAGTTTTCTTCACATATTCAATGTAACAAAGGCGGGAGTAACTGATAAACAAATGGTTATTTTGTGGGTCTAGTATTCCTTTAAATAATTAATTTGAACTGTCCTTGGCCTGTTTATGTTGAATGAAGTATATGGATTAATCTGTGTAAGTGTATCTTCCAGGACCTCTACATAGTTCATTTACAGAAACAGTGTTATCAAACATGTTGTGTACTTTATGAAGGTTAAATGTTGAGAACCTGCAAACTTCACATTATCTGCTTTTCAACTGTTGTAACAGAATAGAAACTTTTGGATGGATTGACATGGAATTTGTTACACATATCCATAGTACCCGGGGGAGGAATCCTGCTGACTTTATTGGCTAGGAAATTTCTGTTAACATGCCAAGAGGTCAACATTTTAACAAAATATCTCAACATGTACTTTGAGGATTGTCCCAAAATAGATTGTACACACATTCATGGTCCCCAGAGGCTGAATCCTCTGAAGTCACTTTTCCTCTAGCACCATCATCAGATCCAATTTGAAATGTTTCAAATATTTCTCTTGTTTTTGACTTGTGAAAACTGATTTAAATCTTATTACCAAATGTAAGCATGCTAACATGCTAAACAAAGACAGTTGATAAGGTGCTTCTACTAAACAAAATCAAATGTATAATTGTGAGCATGTCAGTTCAGCCTAATGGTTTAATTATGTACTAGGTGTTGTGGATAGCCTTAGGAGTGATGTGATTTTTTGAAATTTTATTTTTTTCATCTTCTGCAGCTGTGGGACCAGTGCTCAGGATGCTTGCTGTTCTCATGCACAATTCATTTTCACCTTATCATTCTTCTGAAAGCTTTCTCTCATGGACATTCTCTCATGAAATTACTACAATTTTGGCTTTTGTTTATTACCTTCTGTGTTTTAAATAATGTATAAACATCTAATACCACTAACATAAATATCCACGTACAACTACTACAGCTGCTGCTGTTACTACTGCTTCAGCGTATACAAGTATTGATGCTGGTACAGATGATAGTGACACAGAGTTTGGACACTTTCCATGTATACAGCTGCTCTCATCGAGTTAGAGACAGGAAGTCAGTTTTACCTCACTGTTTCTCTTCAGCAGCAGCAGCAGGTTGGTGTTTCCTCCCTGCACACAGAAACAAACACACACTCAGTAAATGAACACAGTAATGCACTCACATACACACATTTTCCAGGGTGTGTAGGTGAGCATGCATTCTGCAGTGTATATGACTGAATGTGATTATAGCTGCACATGTGGGTGTGCTGTAAAAATCTAATTATATCCGATTGTGATTATGTAGCACTGATACAGTAAAACAGCAGCCTCACACTCCTTGTATTTTAAATACTGATGGGTTAAACATTGCTCAAAATGTTTTTTTTTTGTTTTTTTACAAAGAAAAGCATAAACAAATGTAAACATAACAGTTAGTGGACTGCTTGAATTAACTCTGCATTGCATCTGTAATGATCAGTCTGATTTCTGTAACAACACTCCCTTGTTTTACTGCAGAGCCCCATCTGAACTTTGGCTCTATGCCCAGGAAGAAATGTAAATAAAAATCAAGCAGTGCTCTTTTGTTCAGATAGAAGAATTAACAAGGAATGGTTCAGGGACAAAAAAAGAACACTTTTGTTAAACAGCGAGCTACAGTAGCTTGGCTCCACTAAAACATTCAAGAAACAATTATGTGCAGTCCAGCTGCTGGATATCTGCAGGATAAATGACTACAAAGGCTAGCATCCAGAGCAGAACTACAATAGCAGCACCTAAAGGCCGCCCATTAATTTTCATCCGCTATTGAATTCTTATACAACTGATGGTTGCCATTAGCAACCGGCCCTGGCAGGAAAAGTCAAGAGGCTAATTCACTGGAGGGAGAGAAGTGGCTAAATTCATCTTAATGGTGTTGTTAATGTTGGGAGGACAAATGCACCCCCACACATGGCCTCAGGTTCTCATTGAAGCGTGGGGGTGTAGCGGTTTCAGAGTTAAGAATAATTTGCTGCTGAGATGCTGACCTTCTTTAAAACACTGTCAGACTCTGTCCTGCGCAGATCTCCCGCTGTATCCTCGCTCTCGTCGCCGTCTCCACCTAACATAAAGAGAAACCACAGGAGAGCGGATGACCCAGCAGTAAATAATACTGCAAGACAATATAAGAACAGTGGCAAAACAATATGGAAAATTTATCTTTTGATAGTGTCAATAGTTGAATATGAGGTGTTGAAAACATGCCTTGAAATAAGTTAAAACTTTAAAGGTATACTATGCAGAAATTCCCTCAAAAAACAATGTATACACTCATACAAAAGTAATCCTTCTCAGTCATAATTTATGACCCACTAAAAGTGTGTGGCTGTGCAGACACTATACCCTCTGACTGTATTTTCTTAATTTCTTTTTAATTTGTTGCTTTTAGGACTTTAGGGGTACAGAGCGCAGGTGAGACTGCTTAATACAAAGGTAGTGAGCAGGTGCTAAACCCTATGCAGCGCACATCCACAAGGAAGCTACAAAAATTGTGGACATGCAAACATAATAAAGCAGAGTAAATGTGGGGTTGGCTTCTTAGACAGTTTAAAAACATTAAAATTCTGTGCAGTTGTCATGAATGTTGAAATTAGCTATGGAGACCAAAACTGCTTTTTGTACCGAGCAGGACATTTTAACACAGGGGTCTATAGGGATTGACTTGCTACTGAAGCAGGCCTTACATGACCATTAGAGAAACTGCACTTTTGGGCAAATTGGTGCAAATTGGTCTATTTGAATGTACAAATCTTTGTCAGCTTAATAGTTCACCTTAAAATAAAGTCACACATTTCATCCCTGCAGCATCTAATGTTGTATCTATCAACTCATCAGCCTCAGCTTCAGTGTTTGCAGGTTTTCAACTGACTGAATGAATCACTGAAAGTAGCTGCAGCACCAGCTGTTGCTTTGGATAAAACCTGCAGATTTTCACATCTTGAAAGTACACAATAGAAAACTGCTGACCTAAAATTAAGCGCTGATTTGGTCAATGATGAATTTAAAATATCTCATCTGGAAATTAAGCATAACATGTTTTTAATGTATATATCATATGACTTGCACTTTTGTTTGCTTTTGCATTTGTTCTCTCCTCCATTTACCCAATCACTTTTCTCTGCTCACCCTCTATAACTTTTTAACAAAAATTAAACTACTTACAGAAGTAGTAAGTAGTTTCAAAAGCATTATACTGATAAAAAGGGTCTGTAGTTCCCCTACAACTCTGGACCCCTTAAAGCTCGATATCTGCCACAGTGTCAGCAGTGTCCCACTCTGCGTTTGCAAGCCACCAGTTCAGAGGCATCGCCCCAGGCCTCGTCTCCCTCAGGAAGCATCAACACTGCTGTCCAAGTCCCTGTCTAAAATGTTTTATCTAACTGCACTGAACAGAGGCATTGTGGGAAGTGCTGGGTGTGGTGCCTGCTGTTATGTGACCACTAAAGAATCAGCAGTGTCACCACACATTTGCAGCTCAGTCACTGAGTTGATGCAGTTATCCACACCAGCAGATCAAGGTTCAGGGTCTTTCACTGTTACAGGCTTATAACATGCAGCCTGGCTGACCACTTGGCCAGTCTGCACAATCATGCAGCAGCAGACTCACTCTTACTGCTGTGCATCTGGTGACTGTCGAAGCCTCCGAAGGTCTCAGCCCGACGGGGCAGACACACCGACCCTGCGCCTCCTCCCTCCTGGACGCTGGCCATCGCCCCGCCCAGGCTGCCGTTCACCAGCCCCTGTAATGTCTCCACTGTCATACACACACACACACACACACACGCACACACGGAGGCAAACATCAATGTGGGGGTCAGTAAGTGAATTATCCTGGCTAACTGTGTTACAGTTCAGCTCTGCACTCATGAATCCTACAAGGCACTTCTGCTTTAAACCTGCTATTGGCTCCTGTTGCTAGGCAACTATTGACAACCTGTTTGAACCACATAGCTCTTTTACTAAAAGTTTAAATATCTTAACCGTCTGAAGTTGTATAAACTCTGACCAGACGTATGCAGTATTGGTTTCCACATATGTATACAGACGGTGCAGCACTGTGACCTTTCCTCTGAGGATAATGAGAAACAAACGTTGCTGGTGGATGTGAACTCGCAGTAAAACACAATGACCTCAGCAGAAGAAATGACATTACTGCTGCCAATGCACGTATCAAATAAGGACAATTATATCCCCGGGCTTTAGAGGGAACTGAAGAATACATTCTGCTCACTTCAAATGGGGAAACCATTATAATAGTTCTCTGTCTTACAATGTTCTTGCATTAAAGCTGCAAACAATTGTTAGCTGAATGTCAGATAAATAACCAGTAAACTGTAAAAGTGATTACTAGGATTTTCAGATCAACTAAACATTTTTCATAGCACACTCTGCCTGCAGTAGTATTTCAAAAACATTAAAGGCCAAGATGCATCTCAGTGATTCCCATACAATATTAGTTTTTCTTTTTCTTTTAAATTTGTGCGTGTGTCCATTTTTATCATTCTGTGTCCCCTGTCAAAATTCAGAGTTTTTTGGCGGGTCCGTGAATGCAGCACAGGTGAAGCTTTCTACGAGTTCTTTTTTTCCCCTCAGCAGCAGTTTGTGATTCAAGGGGTGGATAACTGATTAGTCAATCCGTTCACAGCTGATCAGATCAAATCGATGGATGAGAAGAACAGCTGCTGCTGTGAGTGAAACTTTTAGACCCAGCAGAATGAACAGTTAAGTTTCACTTTCAAGGTGCATGATGTTCTGCTGCTCCATTTGTGCCAGAGTATGGTCTGCGCTCTGAGAATGTGATGCAGTCATAACTGAATGGTATAAATATTTAAACACCACTCCAAATGAACGGTCCAACGCTAAAAATAGACAATCTACTTGTGGCAGCAAATGTTTTAATTGTGGCGGGCTGCCACAAATAAATAAATGTGCAGGAAACCCTGCATCTGACCAATCAGCTGTTGTTTAAGTGAATGCTAATTATATGGAATGCAAATATACAGAACACGAGACAGCTCTTAGTGCATACAATAAGAAAGGCTGCTTTAAAATTACACAATACTGCACAACAAAAGATAGTGAATGACAATGCTATTTTTCTGCATCATTTTCAGTCAAAAAAAAATTTTCTACATTGAAAAGTAGTTGAACAGAAAATGATAAGAAGTCACTGCTCTAATTAAAATTCTTTTTTCTATGTCTTGGTAGCTGACAGTCAAGTGAATCTTTTGTAATCTGAAAAAAATGCAGCAGTTTTATTTTTCTGTCTACCTAATTCCTGGCACAGTTGTTTAAATTTAAAGTTTACTTTGCGTGCAGAAAGTGTGGTGTGCTTCTCTGTCTTATTCTCTCTTTGTCACAATATACAGTATCTCTCTCTGCTCACTTCTCAGTTCATGCTGCTTCCTCCTCAAACACATTTGATGAACAGGGCTGCCAAAGCACCACACAGAGCCGGAGTAAAATCCTAAAACAAACTCTGACTCCTTTAATGTCTACCATACATTCTCTTTAAATCATCTCGAAACATCAGATACATGCCAGATATGGATAAGTACTTGTTAAACCGACTGCACGCTCCTGTGTAGTGTAGAGAGTGGGGGTGATAAGGGATTTAAAACAGAGTTCTTAAAACAATGGGAAGCTAATTACTGTAGCGTGGCCCTCTGATTTTGCCCACAGTTTGAATCAGTCTAATCTGAAAATGATCCATATGTTTTTAGATTCAGTGCGACTCACATTTTTAGAGGATATTATCTCCAATTTTCATTGTGTTTTAACAGAAATAAATCAGATCAGGAATCCGAGAAAGAACATTCTCCTTGTGACTCCAGCACTTGCCAAGGATTCACCATACTTTTCACAGTTTTCTTCAGTATCAGTGATAGTTTTCTGCAACCTCATGGTTACACTCAAAACAGGAACTAATAATATCTAATTTGGTATACTGTTGCTGGTTACAAATTGCGAAAAAGTTTCAGTTTGCAGAAGCAGGCAGAAGTAACACCAGAGAAGCTAGATAATGTACAGCAGTGGAAAGAAGCAGCAACAATATGTTTTATAGCCACCGATGAAAAAGCCTACCTAAAAAAAATAATTATAAGGTTAAGTGTGTGTTATGTTGAGAATATTTTCACCACTGTGCTTTGCTGCAGACAACCCTTTCCGATGGTAAATGCATTAACAGCTTCAGTTTCCTATGCTTTCTTCAAACCCACCAGACTCCACTGACAAAAACATTAATTTCAGCTTGCAGCACACAGGAGCTGCTGGTCTACTGCTGCCTTGATCATTGTGCTTATGTTATTGTGTGACTTTGGTGTTGAAAAAGGTTGGTTTGGATTTCAGTCACTCACTAAAACAAACTAACCAATCAAGGCAGCGGTACACCAGCAGCATTTGTGTTCAGTGATTTTAAATGACTGTTTTTCTTAATGGAATCTGGCATTACAGAGAACGATATAACTGCTTAAGTTACCTGATGGAAATCGCTGCCTGAAGGCAAGGTAAAGGGGTGCAAATATTTTAAACATAGAGAACACTTACAACTGATATTACTTTTTTAGGTGGCTCTCCACAGCAGTGCATTGCTTAGTTTCCATGTAGGACTGCAGCCTACTTCTCCAAACTGTGGCCAAGTCAGCCATCATCTTCTGTAGATAATACACTGACTACAGACAAGTACCTCATACAACCCCACTCAAAAGATCCGAAAAATCCCTGTAAGCACACACTCTATAAACAGTCTGTCTCTGTCTTACCTTCCTGCAGGGCATCCTTCATGATAGATGCACCCCTGGGCGGCTCCTGGCTGCAGGCTGACCTGAAAAAAGGCTGGACCTGCCGGCAGACCTCCTCGCCTGGGTTCAAGCCCTCCCACATCCCCCTGAAGAGCCGCACCTTCTCCTCCAGCAGAGACATGATCTCTGTGTCCTTCTGCCTCAATAGATCTGATCAGAGACAGACAGCGGGGGAAAAAACATCAGTGGTATCTGGAGCAACCTTATCCCTGCTTTCTCTCACACAATCACTCTATAAACTTGTTTTTCTCACCTCTCATCTCCTTGGCTTTGGTCTCCAGTTGTCTCTTGTCATCTTCTGTCTCACTGGGAATCCCTTCATCCTCATCTTTCTCTCTGTCCAACAAACCAATAGGAAAAGTCAAACATAATGTATTAAATATGTAAATTCAACAGGATTAAACACCTACAGACCATAATTTATAGCATTTAAAAATCTACATCACTTACAATACCTATGGATACATCCACGGGTAGTTTTTTAGTTTTTTCATTTTTGCAACATTTTAAAATACACAAACTGACAACAAATATCACAGTATACAGTGCAGGGAGAGGCAAAAATGGAGTTGGCTTCTTTGAGGCCTCCACCCCCAAAAGAAGCTAAAATTTCACAATGTGATAAGGAACACAAACGTAAACACACAGAAATTGAAATGACAACATAAAGGAGATGGCAAACTAATAGCAAGGTAGAACAAAGTCTGAAACTAACTGCCAAAGATTTTGATAAGTGAATACTTGTTTAAATCATTTATCAAGCCCAAATGCCCCTCATTAGCGTGAAAGGAGGAGAGAAAGAGGATGACATGCAGCAGAGGGCTGTGGGTTGAAATCGAACCTGCAGCTGCTGAGACAACATGGGGCACCTGCTCTACCAGGTGAGCTACTGGGCACCCTAGGAATTCCACCATTTTGACATTTTATAGACAAAACAGTTCTTGAAAAACGATTAATGAATAAAAAATCAGTAGACCTTCAACAACCAATTAGTATGTACAACATCGACACCACAGGACAACCCTTTCACAAGACAGGGATTAGACAACCCTGAGGGAGCCAAAAATGTGATGTATATGACGCTTTGGTGGAGAAGACAGACAGAGCATCAGTAGAAAACTGTTTGGGTTTTTTATCTCCTCCGTTCCTGCCAATAGCCTGCTCTCAATTTTGTCTTGTGACAGAAGTCAGACAGGGGTAGAGAGAGAGACAGAGTACTAAATCTCTCTCCTTCCCGCTGGCTGCAGTCAAATAATCCTCTGCTTATAGTGAGCTGCCCTTGAAGGCAATCCAGCATTAGACTGTCCCTGAGTACATCCCATCCCCAGGTAGAGTAGTGCTAATCCTCCTGACAGAAAAGTGCTCTATCACAGCTTACCGTTTATTACTATCTAGAGAACTGGGCTGGGTCTAACTCCTGGGTTACAACACAGATATACCACAGGTGAACCCAAAGAGGCCAATACTGAATGTAAAGCAGTGCGAGTGCAATGGCGGTTACAGACTTAAGTAAATGGTGCAGGTCAAGTCAGGGGATGAATTTGGGCGTACATGCTAAGGAAAAACTAAGTAAAAATGTCATAACTTCTGGCTACATCTAATCCTTGAAGTATTAGCTTATTTCCTCAAAAACACTAAAATAAATCCCACTTACACAGACTGCATGGCTTCCTGGATGAGCTGCATCCAGGTGTTGCGTTCGTCCTTCGAGCTGGCCAGCACCTCCATCATCTCCGGCTTCTCGATGCCCGCCGTGATGAGGAAGAGGCCGCGCTCTTCGTTAGCCACCTCCCTCACGATCAGCTTCTGGAGGGAGATGACCGTGGAGCGCTGGTCCTACAGGGAGAGAAGGGTAGGAAAGGTAGGGAGGGATTGATGGAGGCAACAAGGGAGGAAAATGAAAAAAAGATGACAGTGGGAGGGTCGAGGAGGAGAAGGGGAGGAGGGAAGACAAGGTTGGGGAGACGATGGGAAAGGCAGGAAGAAGGGTGGGTTGAAGAAGGAGGGAGTAAAAAGGAGGGGCAGAGGGAGAGGATAATTATTGGGAGGAGAAAAGGGAAAGGAAATCAGGGGGTTAAAAGCATGACAAAAACAAATGCAGTGAAGACAGCAAAAAGATAGAGGGAAGCTCAGTTAGAAAAAGGGAGGATTATAGGAGGGATGGGCAGTTAGGTTAAAGAAAAAGAATGAAAAAGATGTGGGATAAACGGGAAAGAAGACACAATGAGACCCTGGTAAATGTTATCATCCGTGGGAGTCAGCTGATGTCTGGAGCCTCAGCAGTCTCAAGGCTGCAAAAGCTGTAAAGCACAGTTTAGTGCGCTAAGACCACAAACCGCTGTTTCATTTCTGCTCTATCCAGTAAAACTCTGGAATTGTGACCACATCCCAATGTTTTTGCAGCAATCTGAGGTTTGAAACAAAGGTACAGATAAGTCTGTCTGTCTACTGTGACTGGGCATGGGACAGTATGAACATTTAATGACACGATTACCTTGGCCAAAATGACTGCAATTAATTACATTATTTCGATAATCATCAAAATATCCTTGAAACTCTTGAAACAGAACTAAAAATACTGGAATTACTTCACCTTATATTTTTCTTAAGAAACAAATATTTTTATTACATCACACCCAGCCAACATTTGTATGTGGGGACCATGTAGGTAGTGAATAGGTTGAAAAATGGGCCCAATATTGGATTATCCAAAGTGCCATATTGCCAGTTACTCACATGGGTGGGTTTACCAACGAGGGCTCAGATAAAATGCCCATTTTAGGCCTGTACCCTGGTTCCCAGCTAGCCTTAGCAAACCAATGTGGGGTCCGATTTGGTAAACCCACCCATGTGGGCAAAAACCCACAGACAAGTCATTTTCTTCTTTTCTTTTCTTTTTTTAAGGGTCAGGCTTTTCAACAATTTAATATGGCATCATATCTTTTGACATGAAGAATGCCATTCCTTGATTATGGGTTGGTGTGTATACAGCCTGTTTTTGCAGAGTCTCTATATTGTTGGTAGCAGTCTCTTTGGGTGCTGCTGGACATGAAAATTCATCAATCTACTTATTGTGCGTGTTGTTCCAAGAGATAATCGCATTTTGTCTCATACCTAACTAAACTGAATTGAACTGAACATACTTAATTTCCAACATTTAAAATAAAAATTATGAAATAAAATACTATGTATATGTAAAATAAATGAAAATAATAGTGAACATATGTAACAGATTTTTAGTACGAAACATAAATTAACATTTCATGTCTGGAAAGGAGTCTGAAGAAGCAAAGTGCTTGTGTAGTCCTACTCCTGTTCTGTTCTCACCCATTAATACAGTCAGTCACATAAACCAACTCTCCATCCCACAACTCTGTTCATGCTTTTCATTTACATACATGTATGATCAACAACACTACCAAAAAAAAACAAAAAAGAAAACCATTTACAACAACATCAGTGTGACTGTGCTGTAAAATAACAGGAACAAAATCCACAAAATCAAGCGGGTTCCTCCAGTCAGACTGTTTTCCATCATTGTTTTACTGTCCTTCGACTGCATCTCAGCGAAAGAGCTCTCTTTGGAAACACTGAATGGAATTTGTACTAAAAAGACAAACTCTGGATGATACCCACTTGATTTGGCTGACTGTGACTCCTGGAACCTCATATTAGCTGCATTTAGCTTCACAGAAATACTCTGTCTTCAGTCCAGGTGACCTCTGACCTCACTTCTACAGGCTGCTTGTCCTGTTGGTGATCCTCAGAACCGAAGCCCAAAACTCAACCTGGTTCACATGGCTGTCGTCCATTTAGAGCCACATGTTATTCCTCTTTTAAATGTCAACAGCCTCAACTCAAATATGCCAAACCTCTTTTTTAATGATGGATGTGATTATTATGCCACAGGCCTGCCTCTGTTTTCATTCCTCCTACTGTGTGTGTGTTTGTGTGTGTGTGTGTGTGTGTGTGTGTTTTGCCATGATACTGTGAGCTCTGTAAACACGGAAAAAACGACCTAAACCTGTATGATTTATCACAGTTGGGTTAGATGCCAGGAGCCAGACAGCTTTATTAGGTGCAGCTAGCTAGCTTGCCCCAGGCAGGCAATACTACACAATGGGTAAGCTAAGCAGGCCAGCTAATGCTAACACTAGCAACAACAGTGGGATAGGAAAATATGACAACAACATCTGTGGCAGCGCTCATAAGATCTTCATTACAGGAGGGAAGGAGGGGAAATGAATGAAACAGCAGAGGGAAGGCTAGAGAGGGGAAAAAGAGGAGAAAGTGGAGAGACATTAAGACCCAGACGAAGAGAAAGATATGACAGTAGTATCCTACCAGCATTGCAAAGACATATTTCTGGTCCTTCTCTTGAAGGAAGACGAAGACGTCTGATAGTAGCAGAGCGTGGACATCTGGGGAGAACAGCCAGGAGAAAAATATTTGTGGCTGGATAAGTGAAAAGCTTAAACATATTTTACACATTTACAGAGAGACTGAAATTGTGGTCAGTTAATGAGCCGTGGGGCTGTCAGCATCAGTGTCTCCTCACCTTTTAGTCTTCCCTGGCAGTTCTTCAGCTGCAGCCCTCCATCATGGATTAGCCTCCTCCTCAGCAGATCCTCTCTGGCAAAAATCTGACCACTCTTCATCATCATGATGGACTTGCTGTCCATGCGGCTGTGAAAGTCCTTCAGACGGCGCCTTTTCTCGTGCTCGTTCACCTTGCTATCAACTGCCGCAATCACCTCCTTCACAAGCCGAACTGCGTCCGTCAGGTCTTCATAGTCTTCCTCGCTTTCTGTGTTGGACATGTGACGAGAGAGGTTAGACAGACAACAGTGCAGCAGTCTGGCTTTAACCAAAGGTTAGATTTGCTGTGAGCTGCAGAGTGTTGGAGATATCAGGCGTAGAGATATCTGCCTTCTCTCCAATATAATGGATCTTTATGGCACTTGGCTTGTGGTGCTAAAGTGACCAAAAAATATATTTGAAACTCAACAGCAATGACTCTTTCCAAAAACTTACGATCTGGTTACTCAAGATAATCCACAGACCTTGTTGTGAGCAGTTTTATATAGGAACCGATTTGATTTATGATTTTTGGAAAGGGACATTACTCTTGAGTTTTTCAAATGTATTTTTTTTTTGCACTTTGAGCACCACAAGCTAAGTGCAATCTAGTTCCATTGTATGTGAGAGAAGGTGGACATCTCTATGGCCACTATTTCCAACACTTGGCAACTCACACCAAAACAATCATCGAGATAAATCTTGATATACTGCACTACAGGTCAGAGGAAAAACATGTATTTTTGATTTTGGAGATAACTTTTCCTTTACTCCCATACCTGATAAACAGTTGGAGCGTGATCAAAGTATTCTTTTCATTTGTTTGAAAAAAAGAAAAAAAAAAAGATTTTAATTTCCATGCAGGTGCAAAACTGCCAAAAGTACAAATGCAGGCAAAAGCCATTATTGTTCAGCAAGTCCATTTGGTAATTTCATGGCTCCAGACTGACACACTTGAACCAGATGGGTAAAGTGAAGCAGCTGAGGAGGTGTTTATGCACGGCAGAAGGTGCAGTAAAATTTCGGTCCCCATTTTGGCATTTAACTGTGCCCGCTTTTCCACTCGCTGAGAAACCTCTTAGTTCAAATGCCATTACACAGAGTAATGAAGGCCTTTTATAGTTTTAGCTGATGGAGTTGGACATAGACCTCTATTAGGTCATCTAAACTTCTTTCACGTGTGTTGAGTTTTGCCTCTGTCATTTTGACATTCTAATTCCTCCTAGGTGTATATTTCAAAGTGCACACCAGTAAATTAAAATTGAGCTATTTTGAGATCACAGTTGCATTTATGGTCCTTAAAATTTAAAATACTTCCTTGCCACACCAACCTCTGCCCTTATTGAGAGAGGGACAACACCTTCTTGTGTGCTTGAGATTACTGTATTTTAGTTATATACATTGTTTTTCCCATTTATCTTACATGTCTGCTCAAGTCATTTGTATGAAAAACTGGCAACATTTTCACCAAACAGTTTCTACTTGTTAGCTTGTGTGTAAGATATTCTGAAAACATTTCTTTTTTCACAAATGTTCAAAAATTACTCCCTTTTCCTCACAAAGGTCCATTCAATATACTGAAGTAGAATTTAAGGATGTAAAGTACAAACATGCATGTGTGTGAGTGTGCATAGGAATCCATACTCATGATTTCATCTGATTTTAGTTTGCTATTTTCTCTGCTATTTTTCATTTTTGCTTGTTACATGTTGGATATTTTTGTGAAAGCATTATGGTAGTCAGAGAGCAAGATGTCAGGACAGATGAAAAGGAAATAGTCACTAATTATAAAACCTCCTGACCTGACCTATTGTTTCTGTTGCTGATCAGCATATCAGAGTCGGGAACTCTTGCACTGAACTTTCCCTTGTCAATTAAACAGCGCAGGCAATACTATGCTGACTTTTTCCATAAAGCTCCTGAAAGTTTCAAATGTTACATATTTCTCTGCAATATTAAAGATTTATGGCTGAATAAGCAACAATCACAGTTAAATTTCAGCACTAATTATTGAGAGGTAAACACTTAAAAACTCTGCTAACAAGCTACAGCAGACTGTGGGTGTGGATTGATCAGTATTAGCACATGATTACACATGAACAAAATTGTATGTATACTGTATATTTAGGGACTGCCCACATTTTGCACAAATATGGCTTTGGTAGTTGATAGTCATTTGCCTGCATTCATTCATTTGTGACCGTACCTGGAAGTGACAACACTGGCAACATTTGCAGACAAATGTTGCTTAACTGTTACATGTGCACAGAAATATATCACATTTTTCAAACTGAGCCCTAATTATTCTGAAGTAGCAGGAAGAACACTAAGAAAAAAAATCACTATGGTGGCCCGGAGAGCTAAGCCCTAGGCTTGGGCAGTATCACAATATTATGGTATACCAGGGTATTAAGATATCTCAAAGTATGCTTTTTAATACCGACATAAATACAGACACTCCTTTTTCTATTTAACTCATTGTATGTGGTGCACAGCATGCACCACCAGAGCTCAATCTCCAGTCTCTACTGGTGGAGCAGGCAGCTGAGCTGAAAGACACCGCAACACCTAGTGGTGGAGGGATACGTTATAGACTGTAAACGCCTGGTGGACAACAACAGAAGAGTCCGAGGGGGGTACGGCATCTAACTTGGTCAATTAAGGATTTATTCTGACCAAACTGGAGCTGGTGATTGATGGAACAGTGGACTCACTAATTTGATTACCAACAAGAGTAAACAAGATGGTTTGGGAGAGTTTTATTTTATTTCTGTTGAGTTTGAATGAAGTGTGTTTTATGATGTGTTAGCGCTGCACACTTATACTGTCATATACTGTATACCCAGGTGAAATTTCAGGAAGGTATGAAAAAAATAGATACCACAAAAGTCAAGTCAGAGCACTGCAATTAAGAAAAGAAATGCAAATAAACACAACATAGGCAATGCAGAAACAGGTTTAACAATTTGACAACACATGCGCAGCATTTAGAAAACACTTTGTCTTGTGTTGTGATCGACTCGCAGCACTTATCCTAAATACTGCAAATGTGTTGTCAGATTGGTTAAGCTGTTTCTTCATTGCATTTGTCGTGTCTATTTGTATGTCTTTTCTTGACTTGCAGTGCATTGAGCTCTCAGGGCCTCTGTGAATCCCCCATGTGAAATACTCAAAACTGTTCTTAGCAGAATGAAACTGTGTTTGTATGTAGAACCCCAGTCTGCAGAGAAACTGATTGAGAAAATAGGTTTCTCAGAGACTTTAGACAAGTAAATTAACTTCTAATGCTGAGAAGATTGATATAGAATCCGCTCTGGCATCTGTAAGGTAGCTCAGCCTAGCATGAAGACTAGAAATGGGGAACCGGCTGCTATATCTGAAGGTAACAATGTCAGTTTAGCAGCACCTATGATTAACACATTTTATCTTGTTCGTTTAATGCATACAAAAATCAAAGTGTAAAGACGTCGGATGGCTGTTTTCCCCCTTGTTTACACTTTAGAGCTAAGATAAGCTAACCAACTGCTGACTGGAGTTTCATATTTCGCTGTAAAATGACAAGATCAATGGTTACTCTGCAAGAAAGCAAATGTGGAACTCTTCTTTTAAACTTTTGTCAAATTGAAGTGTAGGTGCTCTCATCTCAACCTGCTGGGCTACTATTACTGCTCATGCTGACTATGTGACACCTCTGGTTATCTCTAATAAAGTGAACATTTACAAAAGCTTTTATAAACTGAGCAGAGGTTGAGTCAGTGTTAAGTGACTCAAAATGAGCATACTGTGATTCCTCTCAAAAGTCAAAGGAGAGTAATAACAGGGAGGTCAGAGTCAGCCGCACATGAGCGGCCTTGGAGTGCTCACAGTGGGACTACTTTTTACATGAATTAATTTAGCGTAGAAGTGCAAGAATTAAAATCACCAATGGCCTGCAGGTGTGCACTCTGAGAAAAGCCCAAGAGTTCATGCACCTTTGAAATACATGTTTTGTATACTGTGCATCAGAGTTTTGGACTCACTATGCAACATTTTTCCCTAAAGTGGGACATTTTCCTCCTGTGGTTGTTGTACTTCACCGCTCCTGCACACCAAAATACTATCTCTAGCTGTGAGTGTGCTGTGTTATTTCCACTCAGTGTATATCAGAGTTGGCAGGAGAGAGTCCTCTTAAAGCACCTTGGGGATTAAGTCAGAGCTCCCCCATCCCACATAGAAGTATAAACAGGCTTTGGGGAAGGATTAGAGAGAATGTACACAGTGGGAGGCCAGCTGACGAGAGCTGCTTTAAATCAGATATAAATATGGTGCGAAATATTTCAGCACCTCAAAGTATCCTTGATCTATTATCCTAAAAACACCCATCCGACATATGTCTCATTTTTTCTCAAAATATGTGAAACCATGTGTGAGGAATTCAACTTTTCAGGAGCGTTCCTAAAACAAGTGACACTTTGGTGTGTGTTGTTTTGCAGAGGCAGGCTGAACTGTGTGGGAAGAGGTGAAATTGAATCATGCGAAGAAAAAAAAGAGGAACCGATTAACTATTATATGAGATACTTCTAATTTTGTATATTCTCCGGAGCAAAGTGATGTGCCAAATAATAATGTAGCTCAGGAATAGATGCTGTCAAACTGAAAAAACTACCTCAGAGTTGTTTGAATGTGGTATTTGATATTCATTTTGTATTCCTTTATACAACTTTGGCTACATTGCTTCAGACAAGCAATTAACCTCGGGTGATTTAAAGCTGGATGATGCTTCACATTGGGTTGGCCTTTTAATGGATTAGTGCAAAAATATTCATCTCAACAGGTCTAAAACTTTACTTTAGTAAAACAGAATTATGTTGATAAAATGTTTAGATGTGGTTTGACCAAGCAAACTTAAGTGAACTAATTACAGCTATATTTTCATTATACAAATGCAGTGATTAGCCTTATTCTGTCTTTTTTTCAGGAAAATGCCAGTAATGGGAGTTTTGAGTTAAAGAAAAAACCTAGTTTAGAATAGGTAGAATAGTTTCCTTTGCTGCTTCTAATTTGTAGACTTAAAAGTCACTCTTGCTCTTGGTCAGGGGTTACAAATAAAGTGTTCCTAGTAGTGAATGTTTTACACTGTATATTTTATGCAGTATAATAACTAGAATTACTAGCTGGCAGTTGCATGCCTCCCTGCTCCTCCTGGAAGTTGCACCTACAGTTGACATCCATGTCTGTGAACACATGGATGCTTCACACAAATCTTCCCCCCGCACAAATTCAAGGTGAACACCCAAAATTAGTGTCACCAATTCAGTATCTGTTTAAACATCCCCCCCTCTGTTCCTGAGTGATGATGTTATGGCCACTTTAGAATATAAAATTTCATTTCATGAATTCTTGAGTTTTGGCCAAAAACATGCCTTGTGAGGTCAGAGTGACCTTGACTTTTGACCACCAAAATCTAATCAGGTCATTCTTTAGCCCAAGTGGCCATTTCTGCCAAATTTGAGGATATTCCCCAAAAGCCTTCTTGAAATATTTAGTTAAGAGAATAAGTAAGATTCAAGGTCACAGTGACCTTGACCTTTGATCACCAAAATCTGATCAGTTCATTGCTGAGTTAATGTGGACATTTGTGCCAAATTTGAAAAACAACCCCAAGGTGTTCTTGATATTGCACTCACAGGAATGGGAATGGGACAAATGGACATAAAAAACATGATGCCTCCAGTTTCAGCTTTCACCAGCACAAAAGTTTAAAAACACAGAGATCAATCAAAGACTTCAATCATCTTCAGTCACATAACTACTTGCTACTTCGTTAGCCTTGGTATAATAGTGTGTAGTTGCCAGAGCCATTCGTATTAAAACAATCCTCCTCTTTCCACCTTTCATATTTTCCTGTAAATGAACATAAAGGCAGACATGAAGCCAACCTTTAGTGTGCTGCAGCATTCTCTGAATCAGCACCGGGTACTTAGTTATCCTCTGGGTCACCAGCAAGATGCACTCTGGGATACCAAGCCTCCGCACGATACTGCTACTCATCTTTTTCTGCAAAAACAAAATGTGTTTTGGTAAAAACATGCCCACACAACAGGTGGCTCAAAACAAGACAATGTTTCAAATAATCAACTGGAAAACTTAAAGTAGCAGCGGTAGAAGAATACAGTAATAATACTTGAGAAAGTGTTTGCTGTGATAATAACAGTCAGATAAAGGAGGAGGAAGCGCTAACACTTCTGAAAAAATGAAAAACAGGCTCAAGGGTGGCAACGCTTTACACAAATGTTAACAGTACATGCACTGACTGAAGTGAAGTAAAGATGCAAAAGACTAAAAATGAAAAGAAAAGCGAGACAGAACAAGAAGGAGCGCCTCAGATAACACAATAAGAAGCACTCTATAGAGCACAGGAGAGTGTTTGTTAGACATCTATTCAACTAAAAACAATCACGTCTGGAAACCACACATCTTCAATTGCACAAAAAGCAGCTGCTCCAAATAGCAGCACTACTGTAGGATAGACTGGTGATAAACATGAAGGGCTAACAAGGCTTACTTTGATAAAGGCCTTGAATCGTTTATCTTTGGTGAGAAGATCCTTGTAGAAGTTCACGGCTTCGTTGTGGCGGCTGCAGAATCTTCCATAAACCCTCCTCATAGTTTCACCGTTGCATCCTGAGAACTAGAGCAGAATTCAACCAGCATGAATTCAGAAAATGAAAACTGGTCCAGCAGAGTTACAAAAAGCTGAGATAGCTCAAACTTTTATGGTTTCTAATTCTAATCTCAGTTGTTAAATTTCTAAACTCAAACAATTAGCTTGGAGAAACGTGAGGAATCAGTGGGCATACTGGGCCTTATAACAATATTTAAAGAACGTGTAACTGGACATTTAAGGTGTATGTATGTAAGCAGCAGAGTAAAACATTGTCATTAGCTAAAGATTCAAACCATTGATAATATTTTCCTGGAGCTAAGGACTAGTCTTGATTTACAGCAGTCCTGAAACTTGAAAAAAAGACCACGAATCTACAGCAATGCTAGAAGCTCTGTGAGGCTGTGTGTAGGCACTGTAACAGTGGCACGTTGAGCTAAATGCTCAAAATGACCATGCTAACATAATGATAATAACAGGGCTGCCAACTCAAGTTCAACTCCTAGTTAACTGTGCCCGCCAAATGAGTCAGGAGCCTGCCAAATGCACGTTTGGTCATTTCGTGGCCAGGCTCCCTTGGTGCAACTGTGACGCACTTGGGCACGCGGTGGGGTCTAAAGGAATGCATCACGATAGGTGAGTGCATTGGAGGCTGTGACAATCATGGCTTATCACACTCCCTACTTTTACCCCCTTTAATCACTCCGCTCCCCCGTCATGATGCACTGACAGTTTGGGAATCCTGCACAAACATTTCCTCAAAGGAAAGGTCTTGCTGTCTGGGACGGAAATAATTTTTAAACTTTATTTTTTTACCCAAACAATCTTTATCACATCATGCTGCTCATCAAAGCCACACGTCTACAGGCTGTTATAATTAAAATGCAGAGCTGCAGGCGATATTTTGACCTGCCTTGTTAAAAAAATGACGACACATATATGGCTGTTACTCTGGTTACCTAGTGTTGAGGGTGGAGACACCTATTGTAAGACAGGAACTGACGGTGCTGAAGGGAGTTATACATGGAACTAAACGTTTTGAGTCATATGTTGTGTGGAGCTGTGTGAACTCTTTGTCAACGTGTGCTTTGAAACAATATGTTTAATGTGCACGTAAGCATGGGAGGTTCTGTGGTTAATTTACACCAGTCTGATGCTGATCACACAACACTCAGTAATTGTGACTTGACTGTGATGTCATTACTCCAGTGAGACTGCAGATGGAACAGATACCTGCTGCTTTCAGATGGCTGTATATAAAGTCATTAGTTTTAAAGGTCGTCCACACCGAGAACAATAACAATAACTAGAAATATATTGTTATAAAAACGTTGATGACAGTGGCGAGCAAAGTCTTTGGAACTAATTGGAGAGATCTGATGAACGACAAAAACACTGAAAATCAATCAAAATCTAGAGGAATTTTCAGCTGATGACACAGTGGCAGCCAGCATGGCTTTCTTGGTGCCATTGTTTACAAAACATTATTGTTCATTAGTGTGGGTGCTCACATGGTTATAGTTATAGTTATAATTGTTGCTGTGTATGGCCCTTACAGATAAGGCCATGTGTATAATACTAACTGGCGTGATGAACGGGGCTTTACTCCCCCCGGCTGATATTAATGCCATAACCACTGTTTGAAAAATCATGTTGTAGAATAAAGTTTGTGTTGCTGTTCTAGCGATTAACTGAATTATACATATTATCAAATAATTCATGCTTCTTTTAATTCCATTTTAGGAATCTGTTTCATCAAATATATTAAGCCAGCTACATTTGGCTGGTTTTAACTTTTTAAGTGAACTCAGGGTGATTAATCAGCATCATTTAGCCTATGATGTCTGGAGGATGGCAAGTATGCTGATCAAACATATTTCCTCATCACTGACCCTGATTTGACCTGCCTTTTCATCTATAAATGCTTTAAACTTGAATTTTGTTGCTTTAATTTTTCTTTCATATAAAGTAGTGAGTATTTGCAGCCTTAAGGTGTCCTGTGCGACCAACACAGGTTGAATTGCTTTAAAAGACAAAAAATGAACTCGTCATGTGGAATTACAAATTTAGGACTTGCACTGTCACCACACTAGCCCTTCCCTCCTCTAACCTGACTGAGCAGTATGTCTCCTATCCTGTGGATGATGAAGCCTCCCTCCCAGCTCCCCCCCTCCGGCTGGCTCTCCCTCTTCCTCTCCAGGAGGCGAAGGAGGTGCTGCGTGTGGAGCTCCAGGAGTTCGTCCAGAGCGGGAAACAGCTTCTCTACTGTCTGCTGCTCCAGCTGCACCTCCTTCTGCAGGCCTTTGCTGTAGACCTCTGACATGATGCGCAACGTCCGAATGTGATGCATCTCCGTCTGCATTAGCTCTGCAGGACATAAAAAGAAGTGGTACTTAGTTGGAGACTTAAATGAGCAGCAGGCTATACCCCTTACACAGATCTACGCATTTACATAAGGGCGTGGAGCCACAGTGCGTTCTTCCTCAGCAGAAAAGCAGTGGAAGGTTGCAGGGAAGTGCGTCATTGCAGTGATTCATGATTCATGATAAACGGTTTTGTTTTTTAAGACAAAGACTTCTTATCTTTTATGTTAGCAAGGTAGCTAAAGCAACACTACATTAACAGAGGGTTGACTACACAGTTAACAATAAGTTTACAAAGCATACAGTGGTAAAAATGGGCTTTTCTGTCGTTGTTCTTATAATTTCTGATTGACATTTCATACAGTAGCTAAACAGGATGCAATGACATAACCTTTTTGAAAAGTTAAGAGATTTTCTACTAGAAGCACTCAGAGCAGCTGCACAAAAAAAGTCAGAGCACTCTGCAGCGAAAAAAAGTGACACCGTGTATGGCGCCTTTCACTTTCTCCTCATTTGGAAAACGAGGTGGACACAGGACCCAATTCTACTTCAAAGGTCTACAAAGACTTTCAGAGAAGCCATTGCATGAGTCTGTGTGTCACTGCATACCTTAAATGAGTTTGAAATGATTCTGAAATGTACATTTCTATATTCATATATTCGCCATATGTAGATTCTAATCAAATGCTAGAGGCATCTCAAACAGGATATATCTCACTGAATATTTAAAATCTTCAATCTCAATAAATTATTGAGACTTACACATGCAACTGAAACAAACTGAAGTAAAAGTTATCAAGACATGCTAATGACAATTTTTCTTTTACACTGCATCTCAGATCTCTTGCCAAATACCATTAAGCATTAAGCTAGTTCAAAAGCTTTTTCTCTACGTTAAGTTACCTCAAACCATATACAGTAGTAAAAGTAGTAGTAGTAGAGCCCTAGATGAGATTAATCTGGAGAAACATATTCAGCTGCACTTTTTAGCTTAAACATTTTTCCAATTTTTCCACTAACTTCTTAAGATCCAATCTAAAAGCATTATTCAGTTCAAATGTACCGTATATGACATCCTGTCTCTTCACCAGCTCTTTGTCCAGCTGCTGCAGGTACTGCTGCTCCACACATAAACTCCACGAGTCAGCCTCCAGCTCTTTGGCCTCTGCCTCAAACTCCCCCATCAGCTGGCCGTCCATCATCTCCGTCCCTGCACCAACAACACAGTGTGCACTTACAATTTGAAGCTCATGTTATATTTTCTACACTTCATGTGCATTAAACAGCTATGATTTACATCAAGCCCATTTTTTTTGCAGTATCTATTTGTTGTTTGCATTATTTTTTGAAAGTCTTGTAAGTAAATTACAACATAAAACAGGTTTAATAAATTAAGATGTGTGAAAAATGCTACATTTCATTCCTGTACTGTATATGGACCAAAACTGTATTTTCTGGAATTATTCCCTCACACTGGCAGTGCAATGTGAGTTGAGATTATTTTGTTCTTTCACATTGTTTTTCTATCAGAGGCTTTGAGTCTTAGATCCCAGCTGACCTGCAGCTGTCTTGTGTAGTCAGATCAGTGGTGCGTGTGTGTGTGTGCGTGTGTTTACTGACCTTCATCTGTGAGTGATTCCATGGACTCAGTAACCTGGTTAGTTCTGTTGAGGGAGTCAGTAGACTGGGAGAGATACCGCAGGCCTTTAATGGGTATCTCGTCAAACACCGGACTGAATGGAGCGAAAATAATAATAACAAACAACACAAACACTCATTAAGCTGTAAAACACACATGTTGCACTGTAAATGCAGAGGTCAAACAGATTGTTAACAAAACAAAAAAAGGCAAATTGCTAAACAGCTTTAATATATAAAGGTTAAATAGCAACAGAAATGTTTTATTTCATTAAAACAGAAATGTGATTATCATCATTACATACATACACAACATAGATACACTCACAAACACACACACACATGCTCACCCAGCGATGTTGCTGATGGAGAGGCTCTTGGAGAGGTTGTTGCCATGGAAAGTCATGATGCTTGTGTGTCTCCGTGGTGGGATCATCAGGGAAGAATGGTCTTCGGGGGACAAGATGGCAGACCAGGGGCGCTCCCTCGTCCCACCAGCTGGTCCAGAGACAGATGCATTACAAGAGATAAATATCATACACTGTGTACTATATGAGAAAATAGGCTGGTCCTCACTACAGTCGATCATTTTTATTTATAAAGGTCTCTCCCGCACAAGCTGCCTCAATGCATAACTTCTCTTCTCAAGTTTAAAACCACTGCTCACCAGAACAGATTTTGGGGCTGTTAAACTCTAGTTACCCCTCAGGTAAATACCGAACTTTTACTTCTTTGCACCTTAAAAAATAAAATGAATTATGGAGGGCTTTAAAACTTGAATGTCTCATCCTGCTGGTCGATTTTAAACTTTTAACTCTGAATTTATCTACAGGGTTCGTGCACATTTTTATGGAAAATTCTGATATTCTCTATTACTTTTCAAGGACCCATAATAAAGTTTCTATGACCATTCAAAACCAGTATAGTAGTGTTGCTGACTACACAGACGGAACTGAATGGTATACTGTACTTCAAATGTTAAATATTTAGTTGAATGTCACCATTAAAACAACAACTACCATAGATAAATTTGCCATCATATTACATCACATGGATGATAACAGTGACAATTAATTTAATTAAAAACTTTCAAGGATTTTGCTGATACCATCACTTTTCAAGGCCTGGAAAATGAGATTTTAGAAATGACTTAATTGTCATATCTGTCTATGCTCTCTGATCTGTCTGTGCTCTCTATGCGCTCTGTCTATTTCTCTTTGTTGTACTCAGGTCTCTCTTCAAAAAGAGATCTTATTAGTTGCCTGATTAAAACTTTCCATAAACCACAGGAGATCTTAGGAGGATCCCTGACGAACTCCTTAATACTGCCCTGCAAATGTGCTGTAATCTCTTACTTTTTGAAAATCTCATATTCCTCACATTTTAACAATATGTACATTTTATTTTTTAAATTTTTAACTTCTGTATGCATATTAATACATGATAATTAAGATTAAGTTCTTCTACTACCCAAAACACTTTCATTGAATCCTTTTATTTACAAACCATCCTGCTTCATGGTGAAACATTTTTGAAATTATCCTATGGGTAAGTACTTTGTTTAGCCCTTTGAGAATCTGGTAATCCTTTAACTGATCTAAAAACATTTCTTTAAAAAAATCCTAAATCTAGATTTACTGGTGTTGTTGCCCAGTAGAGACAACTATTCCTGGGGAATTCTGCCCAGATACCTTCATTTCTCACTTTGAATCATTGTGCAAGATCCATTCCCTTTATATTTCCTCTTGTAGTTAGAAATCCTTATTTTGACTGACTCCCTTGATCTTACAAAAGTCCTAAAACTAGTTGTGAGTGTATAAGAAGTAGAAATAAGGCACATAACCCTAGTTTAGTTAAGCAACTTCCAGTCCAAAAGATGCTAAAACAATGAAAACTTCAACAATAATTCAATGGGCTTTGGCATCGTATCTGTAGAGGAAAACTGGAAATGAAGATTTGTAAAAAATCTGAGTTTTGTTCGAGACTCACATTTATTCCTCATTGTGACTGTAGGCTGTTGACTTGAATCTGGTACAGCAAACTGCTGTTTGGGCATCTAGCCAGAGAAACAGAGCATAAAAGCATAAATGAGGAGTTCAAATCAATACTGGCTGCAGGACAGCAGAATACTACAGCATCAGTGGAGGAGTTACTCTGAGGGAACTTTTACCTTCATCTTCACCTTGGCACAAACAGGCAGGCTGTCCCTGCAGCTCTTATGGACGGAAGCATTACAGTCTGGAAAGAAAAGCAACAGAATACTCAGTGAATACTATGAGTACGATGGTTGGTGGAGGCGGGGGGGTGTAGAGGGCGTGTGGAAAGGTGGGGGCTAGAAATTCTGACTGGTTTTCAGAGCCGGCCAGGAAACTCCACCAGCCCACTAATGAAAGCCAGACTGGAGCAGAGGAGCATGTGATGCAATCGAGGGGTAATACTGCTCGTGGACGAAGGAGGGGGAAAAAAGAGAAAGATGGACTGAGGAATGACATGCACATAAACACTGAATTGCATGGGAAAATTTCAATTATATAAACATTCCCAAATCACCATTTTGGAACAAGGGTCATCATTCAAGATTGCTAAAATAAGAGCTCTGTAATCCGATCCCACTGACAGACTTTAATTCCCTTGTAACATACTTTGTTTAAAGTTTTTTAAAGTGAGTTGACTTTGAAGCAGAGGTCGATCGAGAAGGGAGAGAGGAACAGCCATCACTGGTCTTGTCAATGTCAAGCTTCACAACAAAACTCCACTGAGTTTCCACAAACTTTAATAGAAGCTTGTTTCCAATAGAAAGAAGTGTTTTACACAGACATGTTGCGCAAGTGAAACCCAACAAACCCACTAACAGACCGTGTCATCCATGCTAACTCGCATACAACATTTCCGCTCTTAGGATTACATCAACAGT
This sequence comes from Plectropomus leopardus, assembly GCF_026936395.1. NCBI lineage: Eukaryota > Metazoa > Chordata > Actinopteri > Perciformes > Serranidae > Plectropomus > Plectropomus leopardus. The sequence goes on along the minus strand of NC_142176.1, from coordinate 35,468,718 downwards.
TACGCTCTGAGTCAGGGTGAGAAAATAATCCTGTGTAACCCAACAAGAATAGAAAGACAGCAACACTTTTAGGGTTAGAGGTTCACCTTTAAGAGTAAGAGGTTCTACTTTCCATGGTTAAGGGTTCTTTTTCAGGATTAGGGGTTCTAAATGCAGGGTTAGGTGCTCTATTCTCAGGGTTATGGGTTCGACTTTCAGGGTGAGAGATTTTACTTTCAGAGTTAGGGGTTCTATTTTTAGGGTTAGGAGTACCACTTTTAGGGCTCAGGGGTAGGGTTAGAGGATTAGGGGTTCTGCTTTCAGGGTTAGTTGTTCTATTTTAAAGGTTACGGGTTTTACTTTCAGGGTCAGGGGTTCTATTTTAAGGGTTACAGGTTTTAATTTCAGGGTTAGGGGTTCTATTTTAAGGGTTACGGGTTTTACTTTCAGGGATAGGGGTAGTACTTTAGGAATAGGGATTCTTCCTTCAGGGTGAGCGTTTCTACTTTCAGGGTCATGGGTTCTATATTCAGGGTGAGGTGTTCTGCTTTCACTTTCAACTGAAAAGTGCCTTTACAATTGTGTTACTGTAAAAGAGATTTGGATGAAAGTATCCGCCTGGTACATTATGTAATAACTATCTAATTATGACTCGCACAGTAAAACCAGCTCAAATTCCTGCAGTGTTTTTCTCCTCTGGTTGAAAAACACTGGTTTTATTGGGTATTTTACTGCTTTTTGTGGACGTCTAACTAATTCCAGCTAATCTCAGACAAAGGATCACTGTATTTGTCTATTGAATGGACACTAGCCAGACATCTGTGAGTACAAACCTCCCGAAAACACCCTAGGAACCGTCTGTGGCTCCAGCAATCTGAACCAGACTGACTGAACACAACGAGAGCTGTTTTCTGAGGCAGATTGTGACCATTGTGAGGACTGCTGCGATCCATCGCAGAGCTGGTTTCTCCTTTTAAGGTTTTTTTTTAGGGTTGTGCCAAAAGGCTTGTGCAATAAACTACATCCTCTTTAGGGCTGCTGCAGCTGCTGTTTCAGTGGAAAACAATGCAAAAGCTGTTTTGTTGTCTGTACTGGAAGCCTGACTGGGTTACATTAGAAGTAGCCCTTGAGAGAGTTTCACTACTTCAAACAAATCATGAAGCTGGCTCAGCTGAGTCTGAGAAATTCCGCCTTTGCAGACTTTCTTTTTTTTGTCATTACAACACAAAAATACAACAATATAAATTATCAATGTTTTCTTATGATGTTAGGACTTTATTTACATTAGAAAAAAGTGAGCAAACCTTTTTTTCTATTAAGATCAGTTGACAAAATAACAGAATAGGTTTTTGGCACCAAAAATCTCTTACATTACATATGTGCATATATCCTATAAATGATACCATCCAAAAGGACTGACCAAGCCTTTACAGTAAGTTGATGTAGCCTCTTGTTTACTATGATTCATGCATGGCAATGTATTTACACTACACAAGCAGCTTTTCTTCACAACTACAGCTTCTATTTACTCCTTACAGTATTTAATATTCTCAATATTCGCACCTTTTCGATTCAGTATTGTGTTCCCAGCAGAGAGCTTAGCATGTTTTTAAATTAACAATTAATTTTCAATAAGAGAATTTCTTTGAATGGTGGAACAGGCTTTAATTAGAGTAGCAACAGGAGTACCGATCAGTCACCAACAATGAAAGAACACAAACTAGTATGAAATAACAATGGCAAAAAAGAAACAAACAGTCATGGGTACTTACGCGTGCAATGGAAAGCCTCCTTGCTGTTGAAAGCCTTATTGCACTGGAAGCACTGGGCCACCTGGCCCGAGCTGACTGGTGTGAATAGATGACCATTGATCACTTTCTTGTCCTTCTCCTTGCCCTCCCTTTCTTTCTCCTTCTTCTCTCGCTCCTTTTCCTGCACAGGTGGAATTATCAAAGTTAGGAACACAAAACAGACCATATCAAGGGTAGAGTTGGGTGACAAGATGAGACACGGCATAGTAAGTCTCTCAAGAAAACTTAAACTGCACATATTATGACAACATCTTGGATTTCAAGCCAATGAATGACTTGACCTAACTGCCTGCAGGCAATGCAGTGTGCCGTTTTGTCGGATACCCTTATGTTTATTGTCACCCCCCAGGCAATGGACGACAAACAGCTAATTCGTGAAGTTGACACGAGAAATCATCTATTATGATACCTTCTTATTACACTAGAAAACCCTTAAATAGGTGTCCGCTGGCTGGAGGGAAATCTCCAGGGAGCTGAAGTTTAAGGTAAATGACTATCACTAATAAGAAGCTAGGGCTGCATGTTGTTAGTTATATTGTATGTCACTTCAATTAAATATCATCATATAAAGCGGGTACGTTAAAATGTTAAAAGGAATGTTATAAACATAGGAGGACAGCAAGTAGTCTCATCTTTTAGGTGGTTCTGTATCCAGTCTGATCTCGAAGACCAAGCTGATGGTGTCGGGTGATTTGTTTAAATGACATGGCAGAAGTGCATATTTAAGGCATTTGATGTGGACAGAGAGCTTCCATGTTACGTGACACAACGTGATAGTCTGACGCTTGTTTGCTGTTAGGACACGGTGTCACTATGTTTCAATCGGGACTGGCTGCTAAGTCAAGTGTGACATCTATGACAATTAGTATACCGGTCTGGTCAGGTGTTTGACTCAATATCAAAGCGGTTTCAAATTTTTTACACTGGCCCAAATCTAGTTGGGAGAGAAGGGCAATTACTTTAACCCTTTTTTTTTTTTTAACAGGCAATTTGATATTTGGGGGGGTGGGCTATGCTGTCTTACCTGTAGAGTGACACACTGACAACATGTATCAGCATTTGGCCAGTAGCTCATTTTAAATTCCAATCTGAATCCAGCAGAGGAACATTATTACTGTGATGTGCTACGCAGCAGGGGGCTTTGCATATTAAGTGATGAATTATTTATGCTGACAACAAACTGTCTCATTAAGAGACTGTTTTTAATGTAGTGCATCTTTGTTTTAGGGAGTCTTTGCTGTTTGGCCTCCTTTAAAATGATGTGATTTTCTTTCTAAAACTGATAATTTGATCTATTTTTACAAGATTACTGGTAGGAGTTTAAAATGCTGGAAATCATGCTAAGCAGTAGATAACCAATTATAGTTATGGAAATAAGATGATTACAAGAATATTCCATATTATGTTGTTTTCAGCTACTGTAAAGCTCCTATTTTTTCTTCTTTAACCGTCTTATGTTGAATGAGCAGGGATGACTTCAGTGTGAAACACACTTCTGCAGGATGCATGACTACTGATGGAGACACACTGTCTGGGAATCAAATCTTTGACCTTTTCTATAACAGGGCTGTCTTTCTGTGGCCTCTGCATTAATGGACGAGGTCATCCTCAGCTGCTGGTCATCTCTGAACACTGAGCTGAATCACAATCCCATAAAGCGATGCCTAGAAGAACAGAGCTCTTATTCTCTTGGATTTACATCACAGAGCCTCCACCCAAACCCAGAGGAAATGGGAAAATGGAGTTTCCAGCTCATTTTAATGGTCGGCCCTGGGCCTCATGGTTTGAGGGGACCACAAAGCTCTGACACACTAGAGCTCATTTTGTTCAGTTGCTTCAAGATACCATAAGGCTGACTCGAACACAGAAAGCCTGCATGTTTTTCAGCCATTACAACATTTAGCATTCATTCTCACTTCCTGCAACAAGCTGCCTAACCAAGGGTGAAATGCATTGACAAACTTATACGAAGCAGAAGCCTAATAAAGCATTTTTCACAGCAAATGAACCCTTTCTAAGAATCCTTTCCAGAAGGGTGCTTGATTATATCTAAAAAATTCAGTAACAGTTCAACTTATTGGAAAAACACAGGAAGCAAAGATGATTCTCAGCACATTCCTTTTGGCTACGAGCCTCCACAACAGGAGAAGTAATCAATTGTGACATCCAAACCACATATTTGAACAAAAAGAAGTTCGAGTGAAACATACTGAAACAGGCAATGACTTCACTGGAAAAAGACATCAGCCCAGAGGGGAACACCGGGCACTTTTAACATGATATTGTGACAGTCCCTTTCACTACAATTTGACTGGGAAACCAGAGCACTCTCTTCGCCTACCTCCAGCCAACCTTTCCATCTCATTGAGAAGCCATGGCTCCCTGTGAATCTCCTGTATAACATCCCTGGCTGCGGCTGAAGCTTCTAACAGCGTTGAGGCTCCATCAGGAAAGCTAAATGAGGAAGTAAGCTGCTTGCTACGGGAGGTGTGATTTCTGCAATGATCCTCCACTCTGGTACAGACACTATGTCAAAACTGCACTAACTACATCCCCTTTCAGAACATTCACACTTAATGGATATTGTACAGAAACAGTACACATGTACAGCACAGCCAAACACAGACCAGCTGGCAGTAGCCACAAATAAATAATTTAAATATAAATATTTTTAGAAGTACTTGATGACATAATAGTCATATTCTTTGATTTCAAAGCCTCATCCAGTTGAATTCAATGAAAAAAAAAAACAATGAAATGAATGAAGTTTTAATGTGGTGTGTGACAGGTCCGTGGTCGCTGAGGTGGCCATTCTGGTTATCACTGAATATATTCCAACTATATCATGGACTCAATCCAAGAACCAGGTGCCAATTTTAACATCAGAGCTTTGCCAGTTTTCTGTAAAAACCATGATCAATAATTTTGATCTTTAACAGGGGGTGACAAGACACAGGCTCTTTCAGAATCCTGTCACTTTAAAAGCAAAGTGATGACTGAGGTAAGAGAAGAGATTATAATACCACAGCCAACTGCGACTTCCTGTTTTACTTCCTGTTCACCCCTCTGTGTCTCTTTGCAAGAGCTGCACAATTACAGGCTGCAAACACGACTTTACACAACTATATATAGCCCCTTTTATTCCCAAACGAGACTTTTTAACAGGGCGATTTTAAAATCTAAATATTGATAACAGTATTCTAGAATCATATTAATTGATGCCAAAATACAGTATGTCCCTTCTGCTATTTTCATGTTGTAATTCTGAGTTTTGTGATTTCTGAATTGTAGTATTATGACTTTGAATCATGTAAAGTCATCCAAGACGAAATATTTCTTTTACTAAAAATATTTTACCTCAAAGATATAATCAGGATTATCAGTGATCACAATAGCCATTTTTACACAGCCTCTTCAAGGTGGGATTTCATGTCCTTATGCCACCTTGTTGTTCTGTGTAAAAGGTACCACTGCGGAATGGAAGGACATAGTGGTCTCGCCTTTTGGCCAATAATAGAGGTAGTAACATCACTGAAACAATGTCTGTAAACACAAAACAACCAGCAGGACGGGATCATGGGCGCCATGGCTTTGACATTTTGACATCATTATACATGCGGCCCACTGCTGGAGATTTAAAAAGTAGCTGTTAGCAGTTAGAATCTAACTTCAAGTGGAAGAACAGCTGAAAATGTCCGCCAATTGGGAAAACAATGAGCTCCTCACCCTCCAAGCAGAAGACTGCATTAGCTACAAAATAACAGAGATGGTAAATGATTGTTATTGCCATATAATGTCATTGTTATTGTTTATTGAATATATGTCACAATCGAGGCTGATGCTGTTGTGTTAAATATGACACCAGTCACGCCTCTTTTTATTCCACAATGCCAGCATGCTGTCTAAAATCACACAGTATAGGGCCATGGTTCTGTGTAAACATGCATAGAGCATTAAGAAGGAACTTTGTAGTGGCCCTATAGTGCTGTCTCTGTGTAAAAGGGCCTAAAGTAATAAAAAATCACCACCATATATTTAGAAAGTTGAATGATCTGACATGGCTCTGTGGGAGATAAGGAGATGACTCGATCACATCTTACACCCGAGATTCATGTCTGTGACCAGAAAAGGTTGTGGGCTAAAACAAAACATACTGTGAGGGGGGGTTACAAGGAGCACTGACTTGCCCCGAAGCGAGACACATAACCGTTCGACTGGAGCTGTTAAGAGGTCAACAGAGGATGATGCACGGGACAGCTCCCAGTGTGAATGTGTGCAAACGTATATTATGGACATGGAGCAGTGTGAGGCTGAAAAGCAGCCTGGTGTTCAGTCATCCTTACTTAAAGTGAATAAATGTTAAAGGAGGAGAAGCCTATTACATGAAAGGAGGCTGACTTTTGAGGAAACACACAGCACACATGAGAAACAGTATGGTAAATAATATATTTGAAGCACGGTAAATATACCTTTAAAGTTTTGCCTCTGTTTTATTAAAGGGACAGTTCAACCCAAACAAAAAAACAAAACAAAAAAAAACAACATAGTTTTTGCTCTTACTTGTAGTGCTACTTATCAATTTAGATTGTTTTGGGGCGAGTTGCCGAACCTTGGACATATCAACCGTAGAGATGTCTGCTTTCTCTCAAATATTATCGATCCAGCACTTTGCTTTTCAGTTTCATGTGGGAACTATTTTCTTTGTGCTGAACCATACCCATCAACACAACGAGTAGATGCACAGTTCCCTTTGAGCAGTGATAACAGTTGGCAGGTGTAGTTTAATAGAAAGAAAATAGTGCCAACATGAAACTGCTCACACCAACGTCTGTGGATTATCTTGAGTAACCAGTACATGATGTCTGGAAAGAGTTGCTGCTGTTAAGTCTTTCAAATGTATATTTTTGGCACTTTGAACACCACAAGTGTATCTAGTTCCATTATACTGGAGAGAAGGCAGACATCTCTCCAGCACTCTGCAACTCACACCAAAACAATTCAGACTGATAAATACAGGTAAAAGACAAAAATATACATTTTTGATTTTGGGGGTGAACTGCTTTTTTAAAGATAATTAAAAACCGTGTTCCCTCACCCTGGTCTTTTTGTACATCTTGTTCTTGAGGTAACTGAAGGTCCGGCTGACTTTCGTCACACTCTTTCCTTCAGTGTCACTCCGCAGAGGGCCGGGTTCCTCTTCTGATATACTGGTAAACACACATAAACACAAACACATTTAATTTTATCCTTGAACAGCTGCATTCACAAAGCTCACCTGTTAACACATTCTAAAAATGTTTTTTTTACAGCACTATAAAGGTTCCATAGAGAACCACTGCAGCTTACAATAAGCTCTCCATAGTTTCTTTATAGGAATTTAAAGGTCCCAGCTGCAGTAAATACCTAAAGAACTTTTTTTTCTGGTAATGGTGTGTGTGCACAGTTGGACTGACCTGTATGCTAGTGACCCAGAGGCGCTGGAAAACGACCTCATACCTGGAAAGAAAAGAGAGGGGGAAATCAGCACTAGGACACAGATTCAGGACTTGGTAAAAACAGGCGAGAAGTTTTTTTTAGTCACTGTTTTTGTCTTAGGTGGAAATTCTCCTTCCACCCTCTATTTCAGGCTGGGAAAATCTCTGTTTAGGTTTGACCACCACCAGGTCATCCTACTTTCTCTGAATATACATGGAGTGGATGAACTCACTGACCTCACAGCGTGTCGACACAGGACGCATTTCTCATGTCTCATGTGTGTCTGATGGAAAAGATATGTTTGTATTTTCTCAAAACAGATACAAGTCTGAGAATACTTTTACACGTCATGTCTATTGTGTTTGAAGCACGTAACTGCAGTGATTGTGTATTGGGAGTGCTGACAAAATGTGCGTGACCTGCAACTCAATTCTGTGCCTGCACACATCCAGTGCACACACACAGAAAGCACTGAGGCTGCTGCTCTACTGTGCTGCTCACATTACGTCTCCTGTATAGACACGCTGTAGAGAATCAGTCGTGTGAACAGAGTGTTATTGGTTCCAGTCCTGGCTGCAAAAATTGGGCAGAGAATTGAATAATCCATGCCCTCATGTCCTAAAACAGCTACCTTTAATGTCCTTGAGCAAGGTATTTAACATTTAGCTACTCTCATGGAAGCTGTGTAGAAGCCAAAAAACAAAATGACTCTGGCACTGATGAGGGTGACCAGCGCTGAGGCCAAAAGCTGAACTGCTGCCTTTTGATCCAGTGCCATTTATGGCTGCTAAATACTGGCTCCAAAAATCCCAGGCTACATCCCACCTTCTGAACTGTTAAAATACAAAGTCATTTTTTTCCTGCAAAAAATGATGGTCCCAATATCTGTTCACATTTATTTTATCTGTGTCTCACGTTGCAAAAAGCCATGATGGCTGTAGCTGGCTTGTGTTACCCCAGCTCCACCCATCCTCTATTAATCAAACTTGGATTTCCTTGCTTCAGAGACTGCCAAACTGTTGGTATTTTTCAATTCATCTCTGACCTAGTTTTTTTTTTTTTATCTGATTGTGCACGATATAAACTTGAATTACCACCTCCCAGTTGTATGCCTTTGCAAACAAGTCAAGATCCATCTACAGTTTATAATAATGTCTGTGAAAACATGGATGCTTCACACACATCTTCCCACCAGCAGCACAGAGCATCTGTACAACCAGCACAGTTTCAAGGTGGGCACCCACGATTAGTGTCACCAATTCAGTTTCTGACCAAATGTCTTCCTTTCTGTTCCTAAATTTATGGTGCTAAGTAATGGCGAGGAAAATGTTTTTCAATTCATCATTTATCTTATTTGACATTTATGTGAAATTTTGTCATAATTAGCCTATGAATTCTTCAGTCATGGCCAAAAGCATGTTTTGTGAGATCACAGTGACCTTTGCTTAAATCACCAAATTTTTATCAGTTCATCCTTAAGTCCAAGTGGACATTTGTGCCAAATTTGAGGAAAAACTCCCTCAAGGCGTTCTTGTGATATTGCGTCCAAGAGAACGAGATGTACACATGGTCACAGTGACCTTGACCTTTGACCACCAAAATCTAATTAGTTCATCACTGAGTCCAAGTAGTATGGAGCCAGATCAAGGCCAAAAGGTTTGTTAATTTCAATAAATAAATAAAATAAAATAAAAAAGCTTGTGATCTTGAATTTAAAACATTTTTTTCAACATTTTCAAGATAAAAATGAGTGTAAGAAATGTTAATTTTAATATAATTTTTAATATAATTTTGATTTAATTCTGATATTTAATTCTGAAATCATTCCTTATTTATTTTTGAATTTTCACTTATACATAATTTCATATTTGAGGTCTAATTTTTCCAGATGCAAATCTCTTTTTTTTGCTTTCAAATCTAATTTTTTTGGTTTCAGTTTTTTTTTCTTTCAGATTTTTTTTTATTTCAGATCTTCTTTTCACTTTCAGATAATATTTTTTTAACTCTTAAAGTTTTTGCCGTGAGCTGGCGTGGGGGCCTGGCATCGACTGAGAGGGGCGTGGGATTGTGAAAGACAGCGTAAGTAAGAAGGCTCAGGGACTTATTTTGAACATATTTTTTAATAATTCAAGATCATTTAAGAGTATGGGACATATGTACAGACAACCCAAAAATGTAATGCCTCCAGCCACACCTATTGCTAGCGTGGAGGCAAAATAAAAATAATTAAAACACATGATCAAAGCAACTGAAACTGTGGCCTTTGTCAAATAATCACCACTGCGTCTCTGCTTATTTGCTATCAGTTAAATGTAGGCATGCATCCTTGCTATGAAACAACTCAGCTTCCCTCCAGAAAACACATTTCTTCTCAATATTCTGACGTACAAGCAAATATGCAAATCACTGTTCGCGTGCTCTGCATCAGAAAGTCAAACCCAAAACAGGATAATGAGGGCAAAGTTTTGGCCTGACTGTGTTTCTAGCAACACAGTCAAGGAGACGGAGGACACTAATGGAAATATCTCACAGATAAGAAAAGGGACGGTTCAGTGTCTTTGACTAAAGGTGACAGACTAACATTTATCTGCGGGGAACATGCAGCATTCATGATTATTCTTTTTCCTCTTTCTCTTGTTTCATTTTTGCACAGAGACAAAACAAATACTCATCTAATTAAAGGTCAGCTAAATACTGGGCTGGGTAGGAGACAGGAGAGGTCAAGGTCTTATTTAGTGTCTTCTACAAGAATTATTATCATTATTCTAATTGCCCATTTAAACTGCAAGCAGCTTTATATCAGCAGTAATTAGTGGTTTCATTTTAAAAAGTTTGGTACAGCTGAACTTTTGGGCTTTATCACCCTTCAGCATCGAGGTGTGTTCAGGCTTAAGTGCATTTCTTTCAGTTATTGTTAAAGCATAAATACTACTGAGCACATTCACCCTCTGAGAAACTGTGAAAAATGAGAGGTTGCACATAAGTTAAGGCTGAATGTTTATGCATACTGTACTTTCTAAGAATATTCAATATAATCCGTTTTATGTGTATTTTGTGATGGAATATTTTAATTTGGCGTAACCAGTTTTCCTTCAGCTGACCTTGTCTAAATTTATTGTGTGTTTTCAGAAAGCTTTTTGACACCTCGAGAGGAGACATAAACATTGCATTGTGCTGGTACTTAGCCAACTATTAGCTCATTAACATTTGAGTGTGACAAAGACTATTAAGGCATTCCTTGATCAAAACAAAACTTTTGTTTGATTGCAGTGCCTATCACAATGTGAAATGGACTCTTCAGCAGGATGAGCCATCCTTACTTTGATATACACAGAATGAACAGTTAACTCTGGACTGCAGTCCTTTGAGGGAGACTCTAACAGGAACAACTACTGCTCTGACTTAATCACAGCTACAGTATGTTCTACTGCAGCTAAATCTACAGTAGATTACTTACTCAAGTTATCCTCATCATCGCTAGATGAGGAGTCTCCATAAATGAACTGAGACTTAGATTTGGTGAGGATGGGAGAAAGGCTGAAAGAGAAGGAAATTCGCCTCTTACGTCTCAGGCGTCCCACTGCTGGCGGGAGCAGGAGGGAAAAAAAGAACCAAAGCAGGAAGTGATCACTTATTAGAACCAAGAGCTTTGTAATAAATGTGAGGATGGGGGTTAGGAGGTAGAAATGTCAAGACAATGCAAAACTTTAATAACTGGCATATTAACTGGTGAAGAAATAAGGAAAGACCCATCATACTCTCACATGTGTTTCCACTTATTATGACTGATCAGACCTCCGCTCAGGTTGAAATTGGGTGGAGCTGTGCTGAAATTACGTCACCAAACTTAAAGGCAGAATGAGTAGGATTTTCCTCCACAACAATGTATAGACTCATACAAAAGTAATCCCTCTCAATCCTCACTTATGACCCATTTAAGTGTGTGGCGTTGTCTGTATCTGCACTGCCCTCTGCCTGTATATTCTTATTTGGGTATGGTCACACATGAGTGAAAATAACACTGATGAATTTTTGCTTCCCGTTCACTTCCATGTAATGTAAGCAAAGGGGCGAATAAAACATTCCCTTCCATCAGCAAAGCAAATTCACATCTTCACACTGCATGGAGTTCAACTTTAGTGAACTTTGACCAGCAAAGTCCAAGTCTCAACCAAAAGCGAAGAAGTACGTGTGTCTCACCAGTCAATATTGAATGATATTGGCAACAGAAATATAAACTGCCCAATATGATGCTGCTTGCTAGCAGTGAGTCAGGAGACATACACCTCATACATTTTTTTTTTTTTTTTAGCAAGCTACCTACCATTAGCTGGCAAGCTAGATTTTCCATGTGCGATGGTCATTCGCCTGCAGTAGCTCGTGTGTGACTGTACCCTTTTGCTGTGTTCCGGATGTTTCTGTGTGTCAGCCTTTGGACAGTGGTGTGTGACCCCTAGCCAATCATAGCGCACAGAGTAAGGGCGGGACTCTATAAAAATGTAGTGACCAGGCATGTGATAAGACCTAAAGAAAATTGAAATTCAATTCAGTTTTATTCAATCGCACTATACTGGCAGTGTAAACATATGTTTATATTGCCAAAGCAAGTATGAAATAAAACAGAAAACTGTATCTACAATGAGTTAAGATCTACTAGACATTTATTTATATAAATGTTAGTGCTGATTGGGTAAAACCTCTGACACACCCACAGAACAAGAGAAAACATACCCCAAAGCAACATCTCGCACTATGTCAAGGAACATGTTGTTCAACCAGAAAAAGGTAGAAAAACATTGCACACTGTTGTCATACAGAACGTGCCCCAAAGGCCAGATCATAAGCATGCATCCAAGAGGAGCCGTTGAACAGGGGAGGAGTTTACAAACCACAACCGAAAAATCCCTCTCATTCTGCCTTTAATGAACCAATAAGAATGATAAAGGTGTAATGTCTCCCATCCAAACAGATTAAACAAAATCAATGTAGCACAGCCAACACATGCCCACACACTCCAGGTCTAATTAGGCAACAGAGTGAAAACAGATGCGTGTGTGGACCACGGGTGTGTCAGGCCTTTAAATAATTGAGACAGTGGGTACTTCTGTATTAAACTACCTTTCTGCTGTATTTAACTAGCAAACTCAGCTTAGCTGCCTACAGAACATCAGCCCCAACAATATTTTTCCAATACTTTTTGGACCGATTATAAGAAAACACAGTAAAATCTAAATTTTGTGTTACTTTTCGTGTAAACATTACATTTCTTATTACACCCAAAAAATGTCTGTCTTCCTTCTGCACACTTTGGTCTCACCAGCTTACAAAAAATTGCTTGTGAAATACACTTTGAAATCCAGACTTATAGAGATTTACTACTTTATTGATTCATTTAGTATGCTTCACTTGCAAAATTGTTATACTATGATTTCAAAGTAGGATATTGGAATAGGCATTTATTGATTTAAAAAAAGGAAGACATTCAATGCCTTGATCTGTAACTGTGGTGTGATCACTGAGGGTAAAACAGAAAAGCAGCCTCACAACATGTCACTTACCATCAATGTCTCTCTGGCTGATGGCGAGCATGGATACAGACTTGGTGAGGGGCAGGGTCATGGGAGGACAGCTGTTTCGCAGAGGCCGATACCTCCTTGATTTCTGGGGCGAGAGACACAAGCTTGAGTCAAACGCACAGTGCATGACAACGTAACAAGAAAAGGGCGAGTAGAGCAGGCAGAGATGACGTGAAACCAAAAAAATTACCAGTCACTAAAGTGGAAACAGGAACGACAAGCTAAAAAGGGAAACTGCAAAGATGATTTGTGATGTTGTGTTCACAATTTGTTTTAAATTCAATGAGAGCGGATAGAAGCCGCCTGAGGAAAGTGATGTTTATTAATTCGTACTAATCCCCAAACTGACAAAGTTCCCCAGACTGCTTCTAAGTCTTGTTTACGTACAAGCTTTACAAATCCATTTTTCCTCTCATGTGTATTAGGCTGAGGATTTTTTGAGGCTCCCTCTGGGCCGCCTGCATGACAGTATGAAGATATGACATCTAAAGGACGAATGTAGTAATAGTGTGTGTGTGTGTGTGTGTGTGTGTGTGTGTGTGTGTGTGTGTGTGTGTGTGTGTGTGTGTGTGTGTGTGTGAGCTGACCGGGTCATGTAGTCTGCCACGGTCCTCCAGCTCCTCCTGCTCCTCTGTCAGAGAAACTAGGGAGCCCCTGTCATCACTGTCATGCCTGGGCATCCTTGAAGGCTCAAGGATTCGGGGCCCCTGAGTGGTGGGGCCCCTCAGCTCTTCCTGAACCCCGCTGAGCCCCTCCAGGCTGTAGCTGTGCAGACAAACAGAAGGCAAAGGTGACCGCAAAGAAGAAGAAACACTCACACTCCACCAGTCTCTCTGGACTATTCATCACAGATTTCTGTTTACACACAACTACTAACACAAACTAACACACAGACATGCACACATGCACCTGTTGACAGACACACAAACACACAGCTAGTCCTGCACAGTGTTTAGCCAGCTGAGTTATCACTGGGCTCCGGACCAGATTTACAGCTGAAGCAGCGGCAAATGTCTTCCAACATCAGCATCAGCATAGAGAGCTCCACAGCTGTGATTTACAAACCCAATTACATCGATCTATGACTGGAAATAAGAGGCCTTGGAAAATCCAATACAATGATTATGGAGAGGAAAACTACAGCTACATTTCAGGATGAGCTATGCTATGCGGGCTGCAGCTCTATCCGCCTCAGGACAGACTCTGTGATAGTTAAAGCTCCAGTTGTAAATCTCTCTTATCTCCAGCTCTCGGGGTTTGTATGGCACTCCATTATCCAGCAAATCATCAGTCCAACACGTTCAAACATCACTAACCTAAACTGGAGCAAAAGAATCATGACTTGGTGATTATCAGTGACCAGCGCAGAGCAGCACTCACCTATCCTCAGGGCTGTGAATGTAGATGACTATATCTGTCATATTAAGGCCTGCTTCCCTGCAAGGATTATTATATGCTATCCTACAGAGCCAAAAGGTCCTTGGTGCAGAAATATGAAAAACACCAGCAGCTGCTGCAGCTCTCTGCTGTAAGAAGCTACTGACTGACAGACTGACTGGGCAGGGAACTCACAAGAACACATGCACACACATGTGCATACGCCCACATAAACAGCAAATGCAAATTGAAACAGCATGTAAACACACCTTATTCAAAGAAGGTCACATGAAAAAACAAACATCCCACACACACAAAAGCACAATGTACCTTAGAGAACTAACTACTTGCACACCATGGCTGTGGGGAGCGTCAGGAGGGCACCGGCTGAGGTGTGAGTGTGAGGCGGAGGGGTTAGTGAGGGGAAGACTGGGGATGGAGATAAAGGAGAGAGATGGGAAGCAGGGATGGTAAAGTTACAGTGAAGCAGGTAGAGTAGGATGTGAAAAGGATGGAGTTACAAAGAGTGATGCTGCTCTGGCACAAGAGGACTGTTTCTGCTCCAACTATGTACAGTAGATTTCACTTTAGCAAGCATAAACACTGTAAATGGGTTCAAGTTCATTTCCTGCTGCAGTGCTGTGGCAATATCAATAGCACACAGGAAATAAACTTGAACCCAAGCAGTTCCCCAGAGTCAGAATAACCTACGTACTATTAACACTGTTTACAGCAGTGCAGTGGTAGCCACTGTTATCTTACACGTAAAAGAAGTGACCTAATGGTTAGAGCGGTGGTCTTTGACCATCAGGGCCATGTTTTAATTAGAGCCAGACAGGCAGGCTGATATTATTAACTAATAACATATTACAGAGGAACCAGATTAAACCAACTTGAAACATGGTGTCTACAGGCATCAGACACTTGAATTTAATGCTTTTTAAAGGTCCAGTGTGTTGGATTTAGTGGCATCTAGTGGTGAGGTTGCACAACTCAGGCTTCTCCTGTGTGCCAAGTGTGAAGGAGAATTATAGTGGCTGATGTGAAAATGTGAAGATGCCAAAACTTGATGGCCCTGTCTAGAGCCACTGTTTTTGTTTTTCATTGAGGCTGCTGTAGAAACAACAAAGCGGACTCTGTGGAAGAGGATTTGCTCGGTGCGTACATGAAATGCAAATCCACCTTTACCTTTAAGAACTTTTCAAATAAATTTTAACCAAAAAAAGGGGAACTTATAATTAGCCCTATGAATTAAAGGCTTTAATGCTCTTCAAACCATCCTCACACTCACACCTCAAATTTTGAATCAAATTTCAGACAGATTTTTTGGACAAATCATCTTTTTCTAATTCTAACATTGCAGATAAGTATAAAGATGAAAAGTATATATGCAGAGGTAGGTTTTATGTAGGGATCTGGTTATAAGATTGAGTTAGGTTGATCTACATTTTGACAACAGGTGAGAGCAAGTATAAAGTAAGAAGTCAGTATTAGGTTAAGTGCTAGGTGTAAAGATGTTACATCAGAAATGTGGACTTTCACACAGATGAGCTCGACTCATTTTGAAAAAAAAATTAAAATATGGGCAAATTAAATGAGATAAAATGCTTGTGGTAATTGGGAACCCACAAATTCAAATTTAAGACTATTTAATGACTTTTAAGATTAATATTTATAAAACTGTATTAAGACTTCTCAGGAACCTGCAGACACCCTGTTAAAATATTAAAAAAACACTTAATGGCATATCTGACCTTACATCTACTAAACCTGCTCTCTCCTACAGGCTCATTTCGGAACCAACGGAACCCACTGTCAGAAAGTACAGTGAAAATATTTGTCTACTTCTGCATTCAAATGGAAGTCTTGAGCTTGTGTTTATGACAGGTAAAGTGTTGAACATGAACTCTTCAACTCAGAGCTCATGAATACCAAAACAAAGAGGCGTCAATATGGACTCTTCTCCTAAACACGGTAAACATGACCCCTTTTGAATGCAGCATACACTATAATGTCCTTCTGGTCTCCGCCTAGGATCCTCCAACTTTTCCAGGACTTCACTAAAGTCATGCTGGAAGACCTTAAACCTAAATCAAATATGATGTTTTTGTCCAATACCAAAAAACTACACTTACACTTACTATCCCACACTTGCAACTGATATAATCAGCATCAACTGAGAATGGATGCTTATGCCAATTATGGCAGACCATAAGATCATTAGAAGTCCATGGCGGGGGTCTGGCTCAGCCTACAGAGCTGGAACATGTTCATTCACTCATTCAGTTGAGGATGAATGATACATGGTTCTTCTGAATATCTGACTTCACTTGCTTCAAAAGCAACAAAGCAACTCCTTTTGCATCTAGAATGATCCTACATAACACAAGCATATCTTCCATCCGGTTTTTACTGCTGTGGCACACTGTCTCCTCCAAAACTCCTCTGTACCTCTTACAGTCTTGAAAAATTCAATACAGGACCTTATTACACCAAAAAAATCTCTCTGTTCTCAATCTCTTGCCAATACAGTCCTCTGAGGCACAGGAGCCAAACACCCCTCTTTCTGTGTGGCTGCTTGTTATTACCATTGCAATACAAAACACCAGTGTGTCTCAGCCATCTATTTGCCACAGCATTTCTTGCACATTCCAACAGGGTGAAGAGAGAGCAACATTTTTCAGTGCAGTCGCCTGCAGCGATGGAGCACAATGCAGCAGCAGTTCAGCAAGCATACATTAAAAAAGTTGGGGGATCCACAAAGGCTACACCTACATGAATTTGCCATTGCACGTCACTTAGCAACAAGTCAATCTTAACATCGCATGAAATTATGAATGTGATTTATTAGTACCTTCTCCTGTGAAAGGTCGGCTTCCCCTCACCAGGGCTACGGATGGAGCTGAAGGTGATGGATAAGAGAGAGAAAGGAGGAGTGGTGGATGATAGGTGAGATGAGTCGGGATGGCAGGTCAATAAGAACATAATGAATGAATAGATGAACTCTTTTATTTGTTGATGGAACCATAATCTTTCTGGTAAGATGGATATGTATTGGCACCACTGTGTGTGTATAGAGCTCTGAGGCACAGGCCACCATATTTGAGGAGTGATAACAAAGGCCTTTCTTCTTCAGAAAAATGATCTTAGAGTAGCTGAACAATATTTTGGGAAATACGCTTATTTGCTTTCTTGCCAAGAGTTCGATGAGAAAATTGATACCACTTTCATATCTATCCATTTATCATGAAGCTGGAGTCAGGGGATGGTTAACTTAGCTTCGCACAAAGATGGTTAACAAGGGGAAACAGCTAGCTAGGTAGCTTGGCTCTGTCCGTTGGAAATGAAATTCATCTACCAGCACATCTAAAGATCACAAATTATGACAAAATGTACAAATGACAGGGGGTTAAATGCCTCTCTCTTGACCGAGGGCAATGATCTAATGGAGGTTCTCTCAGAGATGTTAGAACTCAGGGAAGTTACTGCATCGGCAAAAATAATCCCATGCATAACCCCTTTGCAAAACCATTAATGGCCATTTGCTATGGGATTAAAAGGACGGTTTAATAAAAAATATACATACTTTCCTATTTCCTGTGGTGCTATTATTTAATCCAGATTGATTTGGTGTGAGTTGTTGAGTGTTGGAGATAGCAGCCGTGGAGATGTTTGCCTTCTCTTGAATATAATAAAACTAGATGGCACTTGGCTTGTGGTGTTCAAAGTGCTAAAAAAAGACATTTGAAAAACTCAACTGCAGTGTCTCTGTCCAGAAATTATGACCTGGTTACTCAAAATAATCCACAAACCCTGCTATGAGCAGCTTCATGCAGGAATTACTTTCTTTCATGCAAACTACACCCACCAACTATATCATTGTGCAGAAGGAAACGTGCATCTACTCATGAACAAGAGGCTCATGACAACACCAGATGTAAACAGTTAAAACAAGCTAGCAGAAGATGCATGCCAAGAAAGTAAATAACTGAGTGAATAGCAGTAGAAAAAAATGTCCCACTTGAAAATGTTTACCAGCTAGTCCCATTATATTTCATGAAGGAACTATTTTCAATTTACTGAACTACAACCGTATCACTGTGCATGAGGAAGTGTTTATCTACTGCTAGCTCACCCTGTACCACCGAGCTAGCTAACGCTACTGCTCAGCCAAGGATGACTCCATTAATGTTTACATTTAACCCTGTCACAAACATGAACTTCCCGCCCATAAGTAAATGCACGTGTCCTTCTGCATCATGATACGGTTGTCATGATGTGTAGGTGTAGTTTAGTAGAAAGAAAATAGGTCTTACATGAAACTGCTCACAGCAGGGTCTGTGGATTATGTTTAGTAACTGAGTCATAATTTCTGGAAAGAGACATTGCTGTTGAGTTTTTCAAATGTATTTTTTTTTTAGTAGAGTGCCATGTAGTTCCATTATATTGGAGAGAAGACGGACATCTCTACAGCCAATATCTCCAAAACTCACTAATGAATAGCATACATGGTGAGAGGAAAAAGTTGGATTTTTGATTTTTTGGGTGAACTGTCCCTTTAACAAACAAGACGTGGACATGTTCATAATTAGGTTTTAGAAGTAGTTAAATTAGATTTTGTAACCCCTGGGTATCACTGGGCTAGCTGTTTCACCGTGTTTCCACCCTTTATACAAAACTGTTGGCTTTAGTTTTATTTTTTCCCACAGACACCATCTTCTCATCTAATGCACAGCAAGAAAACATTTCCCAAAATGTCAAACTCTTTTTTATTAAATGTCACTAAACAGTAGAGGGGGGAAATCAGGCAGAAACTAGTGCTGACACATGGTTGTCCAACTAATTACTCATATTGCATTCATTTTCCCACTGCTTTACCTGTATCAGACACTTCACAGAAATGTCACTGCAGTCTGTGTGCTTCACCCAGAATGCACTTTCAGCAGCAGGCGAACTTATATAAATGTTTTTTGCTAACATGCTCCTTATGCGCTCCAGGTGCCTCATGTTTATCTATAAAGAGCCCCTAAGGTAAAAAAAAGATGCTCCTTTCTCTCATTAGTAACACTGTAAAGAAAGATACAGATGAAAGCTTGGCAGTAATGGCTGTTTGCGCCCAACATGGATATCATAAAAATAGCAGCTGATGAAAGTCTGAAGCAGTTGTTTTTCGGTTTTCACTCCAACATCGTGGCACAGGCCTTTTATTGCCTGGCAACTACTCTGCACACAGTCCATGACATGCCGCTGCTCTTGTACTAAAGAAAGAAGAGATGTCTAAGTCTTGTTGTTAACGTGCTCTGCATCAGTGTTCTTAGTATGTCAATGTGAGCGTGAAGTAGTATGTGCCAACAGAGGCTGCTGTGCATGTTGCTGTGAGTGTGAACCTGTGAGTCTTTGTGTGTGTGCATCTGTATGTGTGTGTATAATTTTGGTAGCTCCCTACCAACACCAGACAAATGGCAACACAGCTGCTCGCAGCAGGAGGAGGAAACACTCGACATGGCACAGAGGGAGTGACATCAATAAGCTCTAATAATACTGACATCTGCACAAATCAGGTCTACTGACACCTACTGACTAACAGCAGCCGATGTCGAGGACAAAGGAGCAACATTCCTATCTCGCTATTTATTCAACTCTATCTGAAATGCAATCAGAATTTCTTCATCTTAAATAATAATATATCATCAAGTCCTGTTCCCACTCTCACCTCCTCTGATTCATCTCTGCGTCTCCTCCGTTGTTCTTTCCAGGACCCCAGCTGTGGCGGCGAAGAGGCGACAGCGAGCGTATGCTGTTCCGGAGGATACAGGAGCGCCGTGGCACCTCCGTCACTCTGTCTTTGGCTTCTTCTTCAGCTTCTCCCGATCCACCTCCTCCAACACCACCACCACCACTTTCAAGTCCTGCAGTGATAGTAGCCCCAGTCCGGATGCCCTGCTCTGGGCTCCAGCTGCATTCCAGGCCGTGGCTGCCCTCAGGACTGGAGCTCGGTGGGCCCACGCTGGCGGTGTCGTCTGTGGACGAACAGGAGACAGAAACCTCGCTGGCGCTATCTCCTCCTGTCACTGGTTCATCGTTCTGCAGACATCCAAGAAATATACATATATATTTTAGCTGTCAAAGCAAAAGAAGCACCACCTAAAAGTGACAGTTTACTGTGAGCCACAAGAACAGCTTCATTAATTCAAAAATGAGTGAACTCAGTGCCAAGCTCAAATGAAATGTTGATTGATTTATTATTTCAGGGACCAGATGAGTGTAAAAGTAGCTGCTTTCTCTTAAGTATTCACTTCCAATCCATATTTAATCAAAGAGTGCTTCAGTGGAAAGAGGATTACAGCTGGCAGTATTATGGCCTCACTCTGCTCACAGAGTCACACAGGAAGTGGAACTCTTAACCCTAAAACACAGGGGAATAACTTTTTGGTCATCGAGTGACAGTAACCTGGGAATACTTAAAAATAGATGAGCTGCTTTCACGATTTTACCAGACACAGATACAGGATAGAACGCAACTGATCTGAACAGAACATAACTGACAAGAATAGAATAGAATAGAATAGAACAGAACAGAAAAGAACAGAACAGAATGTAATAGAATAGAATAAAACAATAAAAATAGGTCAGAACAGAAAGGAACTAAAACAACAGGAATGAATTAAATGCTATAGAATAGAATGCAGCAGAAGAGAACTGACTAAAATACAGCAGAACACAACAACACAGAATTGAATAGAATAGAACAGAATAAAATATAATGATGCGCCAGAACAGAATACTATAGATTAGAATGCAACACAACGGAACTGATGAAAATAGAGGAAAAGAACAGAATAGAATACTATAGAAAAGAATGCACCAGAACTGAAGTGACAAGAATACAGTAGAATAAATTATAATAGAATAGTATAGAATAGAATTAAACAGAGCTGAGCTGAACTGACTTGAATAGACTAGGCTTTACAAGACTAAATTGGAATAGATTGTATAGATTAGAATGCAACAGAACTACACTGAGCTGAACTGACTAGCACAGACTAGAAAAGACTAGGCTTGACTAGACTAGACTAGACTAGACTAGACTAGAATAGAATAGAATAGTATAGAATAGAATGACTATTCTAGTATTTATATTAGTATTTATTGTATTTTAGTATTCTGTTCTAACAGAATAGAATATGACAGAATAAAATAATACTTAATAGAATGCAACAGAGCAGAACTGATTATAATACAGTAGAGTAAAACAGAATAGAAAAGAAAAACAGTAAAACTGACCATATTAGAATGTAACAGAACAGAATACACTATAACAGAATAGAATAAAATAGAATAGAAGAGAACAGGACGGTATAGAATACAATAAAGTAGAATAGAACTGAATAGAATAAAACGGGACGGAACAGAACAGATGTCCTTCAAAATGATTGTTAATTACCTGTCCCTTTTACACTGTATATCCATCAGCATGTTTGAACTGAAGCATGCGATGAATAAAGAGAATGCTGCAGAGCAATTTAAGCCGCAGGAATGGGAGATAATGAGGACCAAATGGCAAGGCTTAAGGATAATGAGCCAGAGCCACTTTATAGCAACTCTGACATTAAAACAAACACCAATAAATGATGGCAGCCTTGTGAAAGCAAATCTTTCCCAGGAAAATAGTCTATAAGTTATATAAGTTATTTATAGTGTTTCAAATATTCATTCATCATTGTTACGGGACTGTTATAATGATTCAAAACAAAGACAGTTGTCCAAATTAGCTGGGACTCCTTCCATTGTCCTTGACTGTTCTTCACTATGTGACTGTAATACAAGCAGTGAATAACACCGGGAAAACAAACAGAACTGGTAAAAACTCTTTGACCTGGCTCTGGTGGGAAAGCGCTCCTGCATGCGCACACACAGGTACGGGATAGTCCATTTAGAGCTAATTTGTAGGTGTGAGCTTTAACTGGGCCTATTGTGCAGCCAGCTGCAGAGAGAGCGCCGAGCATAGAGCTGCTTCTGTTGGAGAGCTGGGAATGAAAGATCTGCTTTATGCTGCGGACATGACTTCCTGTGGGAGTGAGAGGTCGTCGTGTGTGTGAGTGTGTGTATGTTGAAAGGGTATGTGACTGCAGTGTATGTTTGTGAGTCACGTGACTTTAGCTTTAGAGTTAACAGAGGGACTGAGTTTTAAACTTTAATGTTTAATAAGGGTTCCTATACATGTTTTTCTGTGTGGCATTTTTCAAACATATGAAATTTAAATATAATTTCAGCCAGCTGGCATAAATAACGTCATGCATCGACACATATTAGAGCTATGTTACATGGACAGCTTCTGAAAATATATTTTCCATAATGTTGGATTACGTGGAAGGTTATGCATGGAAAAATACTGCAACTATTTTATCGTACAAACAAAAAAAAAAATGCAAAAAGCAACTTGGCAAGAAAAGTCCCGTAATTTACAAGAAATAAGTAGATTTAGACAATAAATTTTTAACAGCTAGGGAAAAATGTTGAGAAAACTATATTTATAACTATCAGAATAATATATACATATATGTATGTTTAAGATTATGTTAATAATTACTATTTTTAGTCACTTTTTTTCGGTCATGACCTTGTTCTCTATTGTTTTTTTTACTTTCCTTTTTTGGTGCTAATTTATAGGTAATTTATTTTGTAGTTTGTACTGATTTGTTGCAATTTCTTTTATGAATTCTTCTAAGAAGTTGCTCACTGCTTTCTTCTCATTTTGAAGGAAATTGAACCAGTTTGTTCAGGTTTCAAAAGGGTTAAAAACTTAATGACCTTTCCAAAACTTTCAATTATTATTACTTATTCCATGACTTTTACAGTTTTTTTTATGACCGTGGGAACCATGTATCATTTATGCTCTTAGATCATGTTTTAAAGTTACAGTGTCTTGCTCAAAGGCACATGGGCATGAAACATGCTCAACTGAATGTGGCTGAGATCAGTGCTATGACCTTAGAGTTCTTTAGTGTTATGAAACCATTTTTCTGGCTATTCTTCTGCAGCCTGCCGAAAATGTACAATATTGTATGGAGCAAAAGAAAGAGAAGATCCCTTCAGAGCGCAGTGAAGACATTAATCCTCTCTTACTGAAGCTGAATTTAGCTGCTGTGGTCTTTGTGCAGAATCAAAGCCGGAGGATTTCATGGCACATTTTGCCCCGTCGCCATCTATCTACAGTATCCTAACCCTCGGCATCATACCGTATGCTCCCAGGCAGCTGATGCTGTCTGCACTGACTCTTTCCATTGTTGTTTACAACAAAAAGGACATTCCGTTCACATTACCATGAGCATGTCTGGAGTGCTCAAGGCTGCAGAAACTGAGAGATACAAGTATTTCAACGTTAACCAAAGGGCGCCTGGCTTCAAATAGACTTTCAACAGCAGCAGAGTGACAGCAGGGACCACGGATCGCACTTCCCCAGCAGCAGTGTAGAGCTGCCGGCTTAAAAAGATGCTTAGTAGATGTTTGGCATCTCAGCCTCGGGGTGCTGATAAATAAAAAAAGCCGAGTGCAGACTGACAAAATAGCTTCTTCATATACTATACAATCCCTATAGGGCTAGTTGCAGGACTGAGAGACTACTTCATATATGTACTATATAATCCCTAAAGGGCTAGCTGCAGAGGCAAACACTTTCATATTCTTGCCATTCAGTGTGAGTGAACTGCAGCTGTGGACTGCAGCCAAGGGAAGGTTCGGTTGAAACTTGAATTCACAGCAAAATCTACGTTTACACATAATCTGTTATTTTCACATTTACTAACTGTATTTCAGTTTGACTATCTAACAAGCTTGTTAACACTCTTACAGAAACACAGTCACATTTTTATGCGTCTGCGCCAGCAATAGTTGCGGCCGGAGGCATTGTGTTTTCAGGTTGTCTGTGTGCATGCCATTCTTCTGAATATCTCAAGAACGTCTTAAGAACATTTCTTCAAATTTGGCTCAAACATCCTCTTGGACTCAACAATAAACTGACTAGATTTTAGTGGTGAGAGGTTAAAGTTCAAGGTCACTACAACCTTGCATCTGACCCATTTTTGTGTATACAGGTACACTTGGACACAAGAATATCAATATAAATATAAATCTCATTAGAAATGGTCAAAGATCACTATGACTTCACAAAACCTGTTTTTAGCCATAACTCAGGAATTAATACGATAATTATGACAAAATAAAAAACAAAAAATGATGATGTCAAGAAATTATATGTCAGCTTCACTGTGACATCATTATGTTCTGCAAAAACACCTTTTCTGGCCATTACTTAGCGCCATAAATTTAGTTATTTAATTGTTATGCTGAAGTGGTGACAATCTTGGGTGTAAACTGTAACATTAACTTGACACGTTCATGGAGGCAAACAACTGTGAGGTGGTAATTCTAGTTTTTATTTGATTTTGTTGTCGTTAATTTCCTACTTGAAACAGGACGTTTAACCACTCTGCTCTTGTCACTGTTATAATTTCAGTGCATTTTTTAATAGGTGGATTTATTGATTTTCTCAGCTGGTAAACGTAACAGAACCAGCAAACCTCCAGTCATCAGCCCAGTTCATCTGGGGGTGAAGCTTTTCTACCAAACCCCTGCTACAAAGGAAAGACAGTGAGTCTGACCTTTCTGAAGACGCTGTCATATCCTGGCTCTGCGTTCAGAAAGCTGTCGATGTCGCTGCCAGAGTCTCTGTGAGCTGTGGAGGGACAGCTGGTGGCACTGCTGGTTCTACTGGGCAAACTGGGAAATGCTGAAGACTGTGAGGATCCTGAAAGACACAACAACAACAACGTGTTAAATCTGAAATACAGCATGCTGAAAACACTAAGCACTTTTAAGTAGAAAATGATTTAACTGGATTTATCAGAAATATGAAGGTACCAGGAGAATTTGTTGACATTTCAATCCTGAAAACATCCTGGTATAATGTGATTAGAGTTAGATGCCATTTTACTTCATGTTTTCTCATGAGAGCGTTCAGCTGTTAAAGTGAAAAGCACCATGTTTCTAAAATAATCACTTTTCATTCCCTCCTCCAAAACATAAGCAGGTCTGTTAGACAGCAGTGAAAAGACTTCTGGGAATCTGAGAAGGTGTGAAAAGGCTGGTAGATCAATGGCCGGCTGTCCTGACAACAAGGGTCTGTGCTGAACTGCAAAGGCAAACAACTACTGTTTGTGTGTTTAAAAGGTCTGAGAGCAGAACTGAAGTTAAAATCTCATTTGGGAGAAAAAGACAACTGAAAATGCTATTGATGTGCTGCACAACAGCTTTCAGGACACAGCAGCATCACATATACCATTAGTCACCCTGGGGCCAGCTGATGTTTACAGAGCCTCACTGAGACAGAGCAATATTTTAGTTAGTTAGATGTAATTTTCACTTCAGTTAATAACTGTTTGATCAGGAGCAATTAGCACACACAAAGTATCAAGCAAAGCGCGTGTAAACAACAACCACACTGATGTGTATTTGATTAAGTCACCACTTCTCCACCTGAATCATAGCCAGCGTTCTGGCACATTAAATATCGTCCTCAATAACAACCTCAAACCATTGCTCTCACTGTAAAACCTCCCAGTCCAGTACTTCTCATCAAGTCCCAGTGCTCTTTAACCACAGAGGTATTCAACAGCAGCCCACCAATAATCTTTTTGGTTTTACATTCACTATTTGCTAGGGATGGACATTAGAACTCAATTTAGATGTCAATATTTGGTCAATGTATAAAGTGATTACTTTTTCTTTTGCTTTGTAATAGAAAATGTATGTAATACACACACACACACACACACGTTGCAATCACAATAATTGCAACTCTAATAGCAACAATAACATAACATATGACAATAGCAATAGACATAAAAAATAATAAATGTAATTTATGATAGCATGTAATATTACATGCAAATATTACAGTTTATGAATGTGGCAATAACCATCATATGTGTAAAATAGTGGTGAAGGTATAACAGCTGAAAAGATGAACCTATTTATTTATTTTGGCTTTTAACTATTATTATTCTTAATATTTTTAATATTTACCTTTTTGTTTTCACTTTTTGTTTGCTTATTTTTATCATTCTTGCTGGTCTCTGTTTTTTCCACTCAGTTATATTTTATCATCTACAGTCATTTTATTCCCCTTATTTTAATGTGCATTTCTGGTGTTACTGTAAAACACTTAAAGCTATATCTCTGGCATATATGAGAAGGGCTCCATGAATAACGTATATTATTTCTGATGTTTTTTTAGGCACAGAACAGCTTTTCTGATGCAACAGCACTGTGGCACTGCAGTATTTTTTACATGTAAGGACATGTACAGATAATATCCCAGGCCAAACTAAAAGAGGAAGATTGCACCCAACTCACAGATGTATAATAGCAGGCTTACTTTAGCCAGATGCCAAAAACAACTGGATGAGATCATTCACTGAGTTTGGTATTTTGCATCATTTCTGATGTCTATTTCTGACCGAAAAAACGGAAGTTATTCTTTATCCCATAGGAACATTTTCCCTGTGCTCATACCAGCAAGAGGAAGTTCCTTTTGTGCCTTGATTCTTTGTGAAAAAAATCTACAATAACTAATTCATAGTGTTACGGAATAACGGTGGCACACACCAAATGCAGTTGATCTCTGGCAATAGCGAGTGGGCAGTGTAGGAATCCCGAGGCTGAACACTCGGCTGCAGTCAGCTGCGCAGAAGGCCATCAGGGGGTTGGTGGATGGGACAAAGGATTGCACTGGGAGTGGCCAGTGACAGAGCCCTTCATTTTAGCAAGAATCTGTTACACTGCCATAACAAACGAGCAAATGGGGGGCACAGTCACAGACTTCCTGCAGCTGATTAACTGCTGACCACTAACACACATGCATGCAATTGTATGAAAACGTAGGTGGGGTAAAGGGGTGGCGCATTCAGCTTACTGACTGAAGGACTGCTGAGCCCAAAAAGTCAGGAAATATCTGGGTCTTTAGTATCACAATATCATCCAGTACAGTAACAGTGTTCTCACACACACACACACACACAGATAGTGCCAAAAAGCATGATAACATTATTTAAATCAGCAGCTCTCAAGTATCTGAAAGTTCCATGTTTTTGTTCAGATATTAAGCTGTTGATTTCACTTATTAACACACTCTCAACCTGGGAGGAATAACTTATCAGCAATCATTTGATGGAAATAAAAACATGCTTTTTCCAAAGTGTTTCGCACATCTGAGAGCCGGTGCTATAAAATATCAATGATTTCTAATTACAGGATTTGAGAGAGCTGAGAAACTAACTAATACTCAATTCTGAATCTGAATTTTGTAATCAGAGGTGTCAGCGTATTAAATCTTATTTAGGACATAAATGTCTCAATATTTGCATCCAACGCTGCTGAGCTGTATTAAGCCCGCAGCAGTGAAGGGAGACGGCATGATATGACAGGCACAGGTTTATTTTTGTTTTCCTCTCTGCAGAATAAAGGTCACAGGTTTGATTGTCAGGACTGGTGTTCTACCTGTCAAATAATCACTGAGCAAAGTAGAGATACACAGGGCTTCATTCAGAGGGATGTCATATGGACAGTCACCTCATGACATCATCAAAAGCAGGCGTCCTTTACAACACAGTAAACAAGATAACACACCAAACATGAAAACACTGACCTTTGACCCCAAGCGCTGCAGCAGAGTTTAACTTTGACCAAGTTTTGGAAGTCGACGCAAAACATTTTGCCATTTGTACTTCATATTTCTAATGTCACAAGCCCACCATGAGCAGAGAATCCCAAAATGTAAAGGCGAGGGTGTGTGTGTGTGTGCGTGCTGGGGGGGGGGGTAAGGGGTGGTGACAGAAGTGGATGCTGGGAGTTTTCCCCGAACTCCACCCCCTCACACCTGTCCACCAAAACTAGCAAGGGACTGTGAGCTTTGACAGCTGTCTTCCTCCCTCTGTTTCAAACAGAGCCGCACATACATACACACACACACACACACACACACACACACGCACATAACAGGTGTAAAGCCCTCTGATGTGTCAGTGGGTGGTTGAGGTTGTTGAATGTGAATTAGCTCACACACCTGAAGATATAACATATATGCAACACATTTTTATTATCATTCAACTTTAATGCAGAGAGCAATGAAGCCAACTGCACATACCACATCACCCATACATATGACACTATATATAACTATGTTACTATAGTGTCATGTGAAAACACACAGACACTTCTCACATCTCAGGGAATCAAATATTACTTGCAATCCAAACAGTTGCTGTTGTTGGGGTTTTTAATGCAGTTAAAAATGTATGACAGGAAAAAGAAAGCCAGGCTGAATTTAGGAGGAAAAATATGTGTGTTGTTGGTTGAATGCAGCTGAGGAAAAATTGCAAGGGAGATATGATCCAAACAAATCATCCTGTCCGAAGCAATGAATGTGGTGAAAAATAACCAACAAGATAAAGTATGCATCGGTCTTAAAACACTTTTCGCTGCACATTTTCATATTGTTATTTGAGATAAGTCGCCACTGAGGCTACCTTAAGCGTTTCCCTGAATGCAGATTTTATCAGCACATACAGATAAAACCTTATTTTTCTCTTTTTACCCTTACATTTACTTGTCCTGTGTTATCTAAGGACGTAACATGTTAGATTTGTGCAACTAGGCTGACTTTTTGCAGATAGAGGATTCTTTGTGTGACAGAAGCTAGTCAGTCCTACAAAGCTGCCAAACCTCTGGGGGATGACCACACCGGCTGTGGAGGTCGGAGCAACAGAAAACGTGCTGCACCAGCTTCTGTCTTTGTTGAAGCCTCAAAGTAGAGCAGCATGGTGTCTTTTTTTTGCTGTAACTAGGTAAACTGAATCAGCTCATAATCTGCTATCACGCAATGTTTATTGTTCTCATTTGAGCAGCACATATTCACTAAATTAACCCTTTGAAACCTGAGCAAACTGGGCTGATTTCTTTCAAAAACATGGGAAAAAGGCAATGAACAGAATATGACCCAAAGACACAAGAAATTAGTATAAAATAAAATAAAATTAACTGAATATTAAATTAATATTCAATCAATTTAATCAAAAAATAAATAAATAAAAGTACATGCACGTGCGCGCACGCACACACACTCACTCACTCACAAAAGAAAGTAAAGTGATTTGAAATGTAATTATAATAATCATAAACATAGCTCCCCAGCTCAAGAAAAGTGATGTCTCTCCAGCTTTCAAAGGGTTAAACATCTATCATCAAAAAAAAAATTTCAAAATGTTTCACTACATGCATTTTTTTCACAAATTTATCAAGATTCTAAATTTTAAATCAACATTATAGCCTCCAATTTTTCGTCTTCTTGGCACGTTTTAAAAAGCACATTCGTTGGCCAAGCTGTAATTTAAACCTTCACTGCGATTCATTGAAAACCCCCATTTACTCCCTTGTCTTTGTTTTCTCCTTTCTCCGTATTATTTCTGCCCTGAATCAAAGGCACACCCAGCGTGTCTCCTCCTATATAAATAAGGGTTAGTGAGTCGAGTGGAGATAAATGTAATATAAATGTAATATCATGCAACACTGAAAACAACACTTTAAAACTGCAGCATGACTCTCGACAGAGGCTAAGCAAACCACAGGCAGCCAGGCACGCTACCAAGCTGTGGCCTTCCAAAAACACATTAACCAGCTATATTATGGGATGCAGATCCAGGTTCATCATACACCGCAGGCAGTACACAGCATGTCCTGAGGCTGAGGCTTTGCACAAACTTGTAAATCAAGTGCTCTTGGGTCCTCTCTGCCACTGTGTCTAAGCTTGTGAATCCAAACTTTGTACAATATATCGATTAATACTCTACAGTGAAAACATGCCAAAAGGAATTGGCTACACAAAATGTTTCAATACTGACTGATACTTGTGACCCTCAATCACAGCAGAGATCACTGAGGTCTAAAATGTGACCTGGTTTAGCAAACCAATTTTTCTGGGTCATCCTTTGACACTGACAAAAGAAGGTCAAGCCCTAAAATTCCTGCATCAGTAGTCTGGTTTATTAGGTATCATATAGAGCTAAACCGTATTTGATTGTAAAACTAAGCATTATTTGGAGTTTTGAACCAAAAGTGTACAGCTATAAAAGCAGCTCTGTGAGGCTATACTTTAGACATGGCAGTGTCTGAGTAAATGCTAATGTAAGTAGCTGTGGACACCATGAATATGTGATGAGAATACGAGATATTTCAGTCTGGATTTAAGTAATGGACTAACAGACCACCTAGTAGACTACCATAGCCAACCCATGCAGCTAGCATGGCTAAAAACACAATGGGGTTCTCAATTGTTCAGTAAATTACAGTAAATGTTCAACAGAAAATTGAGAAACATGTACATGTGTACATGCAATGGACACCACATCTTTCTGTCTCGAGTGGACTTGTTTAATGCATTTTGTTCTACTAGTAGTGTCCATTCAAAATGTGCCTGTTAGGAATGTGAATTTGCAAATCCAAGACTAATGAAGGAATGGCCCACCTTACTCTGTGTTTGATTGGCTTACGTAAAACTAGCTAATCCAACCGATGAAGGCAACGCATACTAGCCAATTATAGAGAGAGTAGGAGAGTGCCATTCTTCACTATCATAGGATTTTCAAATTTGCATTCAGAACGGCATGATTGCTTGGCTTCCAGTGTGTTCTTGAGAGCTGCACATCCAAATAACTTCCCAATTGATACTGCTTGTCATGAATCCCCCATTCCCCTGACTATTTAGGACCAGGCTATTTCCAGGAATAACAGTGTTTGTTCCTAAAGTTACATTGCTGATGCTTGAAATGTTTGAGTTTGCCACAATGTAACATCTCCAGTCTCTCTATCGTCATCTGTTCCTGAATGCGCTGCACTGCAAGTGACCGAGAACAAGCTGTAACCATTCCATGCCATTCAGGGGTGAAACAGTTAAAACTGGCCTCCTGTTAATACATTACACAGTGTATGGAGCGCACTACTAATAAATGTTTCCCATAGATCTTAAAAACTTGCACTCAACACTGCACTTCTTTGGGTCCTCTGCAATATACCCACCAAGTGCGAAAGCAATCATTTGATTGGTTATTGAGAAAATTGAAGGACAGATGTACATATAGACAGAGACTGCTTCAATTTTAGTTAGATTCTGCTGATACTAGTAAATGGTGGTTAGAGATCTGGTAAGTCCTGCCATGGCTCCTGTTACCACCTGACATTGCTAACCCAACTAAGTAAACCAGGGACAGTAAAAGAAAGAGGCTAAAGGAGTTGGATGCATTTAGTGAGGTAGAGGTAGAGATATTTCCACCAAAAAGGAAGTGATGTCAACTTCTCCCAGCTGCTGCTCAGGAAATCCCACCCTTACCCACCCTATTTTATTTCCGTTTGGCACTCCTATTTTATCTTTCTTTGTCATTCTCTTTCCATCTTTGTGTTTCCTTACTTTCCCTGTATTTCTTCACCTCATCTATTAAAGCCTTTTTTTCTCTCTTCCTCCATCTGACAGACTGATGTTTCATCTGTTTTCCACCACAGATAAAAGGCAGTTTGTTCTCATCGATCTGTGGGTCATGTTTTATTGAGACTGGTCTCCCTGCAGACAGACTCATTTTACAGAGGTCATAGAACCCTTCTCTCCTATCTTGCTGTGGCTGCCGCCCATACATACAGCACAAACGTAGGCTATACTGTATGTCAGCATTTAAACATTTTTCAGATTAAGATTTCAATTACAGTCATTTTCTACACACTGAGTGAAATATATTTACAGCTGCACCAATCATCTGTTTTGCTACGATGACCAGTGAGCTAATGTTGTTTTTAGGCACACGAGCAGCATGGCTCTAGGGCTGGCAAATTCAGTTTTTCAGTCAGTTGGTCCATTGCTTTGGTCCACACTAATATCTTAATACTGGAATAAAATTCTGTAAAAACAACTTTTAATTTGTCTAATACTATGGTTTATGATATGTACAAATTACTAATAATAATTAGCTTTGTTACATGTAAAGGGTCACTTTTCAAAATAATGTAGGGTCAACTGGAATACAAAAAGGGTTAACTGGAATACCACCAAATGTAACCTCTCTGTGGAGAGGGCGGAAATATTTAAACATCATCTCAAGTTGGGTCACACTCATCAAAATGCTGCTCAATAGCTTCACTGCTGGTCAAAAACTCAACAAACAACCTTTAAGTCATTTACTTATGAGTGTATTTTAGCCAGCTATCTTCCGTTTTATGTCAAGTTTTCACAACTAGACTTTCAAAGTTGTCTGCTTGCTGTGCTGTTCACACGACACAACTTGCTGTCTTGCAAGTCATTGCTGTTTTCACATTACATGACCGACAAGCATTAAAGGGTCACTACCATGAAGATTTTTCACCTGGAGGAATCAATGATGAGTAGCTATGTCTTGTGTCCAAACTAGTACATTTTTTTAAAACAAAAACATGCATAAGTGGCACAGGAAATTACATGATACCATGCATGAAACATTTT
This sequence comes from Plectropomus leopardus, assembly GCF_026936395.1. NCBI lineage: Eukaryota > Metazoa > Chordata > Actinopteri > Perciformes > Serranidae > Plectropomus > Plectropomus leopardus. Next base: position 35,435,923 of record NC_142176.1, on the reverse strand, counting down.
TAGAAAATAATCCCGTTTCCTCTACAGTAGTTGCAGCAAAAACTTTAGTCCATTTTGCTACACTGTACAGATAAGTTCCTATTGCTCAAGGCAACCGGATTTCCCCTCAATCTGATTCTTGCACTCTCATAGGTTGTACCTCAGCGGCAAGTCCCCTACAGGTCTAAATATTTAGCCAGCTAGATATCTAAGATGCGTCTTCACACGTAGCACTCAAGTGCCAATTTGCTAGTGTTAATTTGCCTATAATCTGGGGCTTTTCTTAGGGAGCTCAAAAAACTGTAGGCAACTGGAATATCAGGACTAAAGTAGTGTAATGTGAACTAGGCATTAGTGTAATGCCTTACTGATCCAGTGTCTCATAAAATTCTGCTCTTGTCTAGTGGATGTTCTGCTATAAAATCTTTACTCTTACGTACATTTTTTTCAACAAGGTTTCGATTATCATTACAGCGCTCAGACAGCCCAGCCACGTGTCGTACGGGACGCAGATTTACCACCCACCCCAAAACTCTAGACTCAAAGACTCAATGTTGGTTAGTAAAAATAAAGCCTGAAAGTTATACAGGAAAGAGCTGTTATCACCTATTACAATTAGCTTTCGCTCACATCATGTTTACAGTATGTGTCTGTGAGTAGGATGGTTTATGAACTGTTTCAGAAATTTTCCACATGGATGAAACCTCACATTTACTACAGGGTAAAATATTGAACACTTGAAATTCTTTGGCATGAAACTCACCAAACATTCATAGATATTATATATTGATACAAAAATACTATCAAAGTCTGTCAGAGGCATCACTCCAAAAACACCAGTATCTGCTTGTAAAATCTCAAATTGGTCCAAGTCTTGACTTAGCATTTCAGACCATCTAAATGATGTCTGATGGTCTGAAGAAAAACACATCATACAGAGGCTGTTCTTACAGTATTGAATCCAAGGAGAAAAAGCAGTTGCCAAATGCTGAGGGTCGAACAATGACAGTGCCTTTGCTTAGTGTCAGTGACACTTCAACCAGACTGTTTGAAAAGTTACAAGGCCAAACATCAATTTGCTTCAGACAAATGGGCTTCACAGAGCAAAGGATATATCGTTTAGGGTAAACATTAATAGTACAAATGACCCACTTCTACATTTTTCACTGATGGGAAAGCAACCTTGCAACATACATAAATCCTTTCCAAAGCAAAGAAACATGGACAAAAAAGCTATTTGATTCCATATCCAATTCTGAACAGAAATGTTAGATAATTAGTGACATAGAATAACTCTTACCTGAGTGTTGAGTGTTGCAAGGCTGATGGAACGACGCGTCTCTGTCTCGGTGGATCTACAGAGAAACAGGAAGACACTGAATCAGCCTCAGCAACATGTGACCGTCACCCACAAAGAAATAATGATGCAGACCAGCGTGGCAGTTAGGAAGTGTTGCTCGGTACACAGGATGGGAGGCAACGATAAGACACTTCATAACAGCAGACTTGGAGTATTCATCCGATTTAGTAGCTACACCCTGACTTCATCTCCTCGAGGAGACTGTTGGGAAAGATCTAACTTGTTTTCAGCCTTCAGAACTCGCAGCTACACTGACACCAACTCAAACACACTGACACGCGCACACACACTGCCTGTCAGAGATCTGCGGTTGGCTGTAAACACACAACACTGGGGCTCTGCTTCCTCTGTGGTCTGAGTGTCTATACAACAGCTGTGTGTGAGAGTGTGTGTGTGTGTGCGCACGCACGTGCAAGAGTAAGAGAGCTGGTTTTAGCTACAAAAGCCACAGGCGCCCCCCTCTTCGCATGCAGCACAAAAGCTTCGACAGTTTGGCCGAAGCTATGCAGATTTGACTGACAGCTCTGAATGTGAAGCTTACAGAGACTCAGAAAAGCTCACTGTGTTTTAATGAACTCCGTCATAGACATGCAGATAAAGATGATCAGCTTTGATTTTGAATGTGTCCCTCTTACAAACAGAGTCAACTAAAAACATATGACAAATCTATTAACAAGGAGAGACTGCCAAGACTAAGGAGACTTTCACATCAGGGACCGGGGCCATGATCTGAGAAATTTTGACCCCAAAGTCCAGTTCATTTTATCTGTGTGAATGCTGAGTACTGTACCTGGGCATGGTTCATGTGTACTCCAGTATGGTTAGCATCAGGCGTGAAAACCAAGTATACCAAACATAAGAGTGGACCTCTATTTAGGGGCTAATTTATGCTAAATGGAGACTGAGACAGACTGAGCTTTCTGTCCATACTCTGCATTCGAATTTGTGCATGTATTCTGAAAAAGCTTACAGATACGGAGCAGTAACACTAGAGATTGTGGTGGCAGTGTAGTGTAGTTCAAGTAAAATATGACCTTAGGAAACAACAAATAAATGCAACAATTGGTAATATATCACAATATATAGCAAAATTAGTAAAAAGAATTTACCATTCAAATGTCCGAATATACAGTATATAATGGTCAAATAGACCTCTGCTGTCTACTATGCTGCCTTTGTTTAAAGGTACATTTTTCTGACCTCCTCCATCAGGGCTTCACTTGTTGAGTGAAACTTTTGAAATCTGCCTTTTAGTACCATCTATTGGCTATATCTGTGCCATAATAAATGACTCATAGAGGTATGAGGGCTATGATGTTTACAGCGTTAGAAATGGATCTATTTTCATAAGTAAAAGGAGTACAAATGAGCCTTAACGTGAGAAGCAGGTGACAAGTAGAGCTGTGAATGCATTTCTAAACGTAGCCGGTCTCCTCCAAAATTTACATACAGATGCCGATCTGGACCGCAAGGCAATGGGTGATAAAGTGGGAAGGCAGATGAGAGGGTCATTTCTGACACTGGCTATGTTAACACGCATGCTAATATTCCACTATTATTCCAAATTGATGATGATAATATATGATGATAATGATAATATTCTGAATTTCTTGCAGGTTATGTAAATAGCATAATATGTTTAGATATTCCAAATTAGACCTTTTTCCGAATTGTATTTATTTCTAATTAAGACATGTTGGATATGGTATCTGGTATTCAGGTTTTAGCATTTTGGGCATGTAGACAGTGCATTTGGAATATGGGTTTACTGCAGTTTGCCACATACAGCCGCTTGCCTATTTATGGTCAGCTCTGTCCATCGTCATGGATACTTTGCACACAAACTAGCTATCCAACAATTTGCAAGGCCAGTGTAGAAATGCATGCCAAATGAAAAGCCCAAATTTGTGATCAGAAGATGAAATACACGTACATTGTAAAAGACTTGGATACCGACAGGCAAATATTGCGGCACCGACCTTTTTAAGGATGTGGCTGAAAGAATGACGTGATAAACATGTTAGTGCATGTTAGTCAGAGTAAGCGTGGTTGCATGTTAACAGGAATATAACTGGAAAATTAATTTTCATTAGTTATGTAAACAATTTTGTAGGAATATTGTCCTTTTGAAATAAAGGCAAAAGCCTGAATATTTTGTGCATGTAAACATAGTCACAGTCTCGAAAATATAAACAATAGTAGGGATAGTGTGAAGGTGTGTAGGCTTGGGATCTTGTGACTGGTATGCAGTGCTACACTGTAGCAACAAGATAAACAAACGTCAAGTAGAATAGATGATGTCACAAGTGAACCTGTACGGGACAACATTATGTGAAAGCTGAGCGGCAGGGGAGGTAAGAAGAGGGGCAATTGTACTCAGGCATGGTACAAATCAATCGTATCTAATACAAAAACACCATAAACTCTCTCTGAAAACATTGCTTTTTTTTAGGGGTCAAGTTATTTTTCAACTGAGCTGATACTTCTGCAGGGGAGTATAGATCGTAGCTGCTTACAAATGTTTATGGTCTGTCTCCCTTCTGTTCCTTCCTTTCTTCCTAGTGCAGCTTGTTTCCTCCTCTCCTTAATTCTTCCCATCTAACTTCCAACCCCAGTAAACCCCAGTTAAGCCTGGCTCAGATCGACAGGCTTTAGCACGGCCCTTTAAACTCGCCTGTGTAAGACTTGTACAAAGGAACCTCCAGATGTAAACAGGTCCCTAATCTAAAAACCATAACCTTTAATCTTAAAGAGGAACTAAACAAAGATGATGTTTCACCACAGCCAACCATGTTAACACTTGAGTTTCATTTGCAAGATACTGATACTGTATGTTCGTCTTTCAGCCACTGTATGGATTCTGTAGCTTTTATTGGATCAGTGAGAATCAAAAAACTTTAAATCATTGATACAGTTAACATTGTTTCTGTGATGCCTGCAAGTACTTGAATCAGAGGGAGGACCAAGTCATTGTTTTGTGAGTCACAAGTATGTCTCAAGTAAGGACAGACAAGTTCTAAATTTTGAGTTCAGAGTCTTAAAGAAGTCATAATGCACTCCTCACCAAATATAATGCTATTTTAACAACAAAGTAATAATAAAATACATTCAAAAAAGTCATGAATGCTTTTAAAAATTTGAACTTATTTGTTAAAACAAGTTTTCTGGAAGTTGTTGCATCTCTGTGTGTCAGTTTTGACGTTTTGCATATTGCAATTCCTTTTTTATCGACCACTGCATAGTTTTTGTACATAAGCAAAATTTTCTTTGTATTCATTGTTTTCCCAACTGGTACTCAGTAATGTAAAATTAGTTAAGGAAAGGAAAGGGAAATTAATTGATTTGTGGCAGACTTTCTGAATAGGTTTATTGGAAGGCATCAAGTATGTTAAAGTCAAAAAGCTCCAAAGTCCAGTTGAAGTCATGAGTTATTGGTGATTAAGTCCAAGCTGAGTCTTTATTTTTTCAAGTCGAGTCTTAAGTCATCAACTTCGTGACTCAAGTCTGACTCGAGTCCAAGTCATCAGACTCAAGTGACACCTCTGACTTGAATGTAAACAACTATTCCTGGTGTGTAGTTCAGAGTTTGACAGACATTTAAGACCATATTTAGTGTTTAGCTTAGCATAGACTATAAACACTGTAAAACAGTTAGCCTGGCTCTGTCCAAAGGTAGTCCACTTATGAGTACCTCTAAAGCTCACTAATCAACACCAATCAATTCATTAATTATTTAATTCACACAAAAACCAAAGCGAAATTCTGTCAGTTTGTGGTTTTACAAGAGGTTATGTGCTGGACTACTTCTTGGCAGGACACGGTCGCTTCCTGAAGTCTTGTCATCACCATAATGTTGCCAGGCAACCTATGAAGGCTCCAGCAATAATTTTTTTGGATTAACCAAATAATTGGCAAAGTCTATGTAAAAAAAAAAAAAAGGATAGCAAGAAAGAAAGGAAGAAGAATGCCTATCACACTTTCCTCAAAGCTCAAACCAGCAATCCCAAACACAAAGACATTAATTTATAATAATAATTTAAAAAAAACAACAGAGAAAAGGAGCTAATCCTCATATTTGAGAAGCTCGAACCAGCAAATGTTTGGCATTTGTGCATGGTGAATGTAATCCTTGTAATCCTTAAGATTTCCACAGAATCAAAAGTCAATTTATGTTCAGCATTTTTCTGGCCATATCCATTCAACATGTTTACATTCAGTGATGATCTATTTGGTACTTTTCATCTTAGGTGGCAGAGTCTGCCATTCCTTCACGGGACTTTCTGACCTGTGCACGATGACTGCTACAAATAAAAAAAGGGGAAACTAAACTGAAGCCCACACACTGCAGTTACTGAGTAAACTGGGGAACATAAAAAAAGAAATAAAAAAAGGAACAAGTGAGGAGGTTGAAAAGAAATCAAAGATTTTGATCATTTTATAAACAACTAACCCTGTCCCAGAGCACCAAAACACTCAGCACTGTTGTGCATGCCTGGGAGTGGCATATGTGTGTGTGTGTGTGTGTGTGTGTGTGTGTGTGTGTGTGTGTGTGTGTGTGTGTGTGTGTGTGTGTGTGTGTGTGTGTGTGTGTCAGAGTACCCACTGTGACCACGCACTTGCATTCCTACAAACTCAGCGACAGGCACTTACATACCAAGTGGCACCGTCTACATACACCTCCATCAGCCAACACTGTTGCATGCATGCACACTTATTACAAACATTCTACTCATGTTACTTTTTTTCACTCATCAAGGCTCACATGCACACAACTAAATCCCCCGCACACACTAATGCATGCACAGACAGCACACACAGGCTCTCTTTTTTCTCACAGCTGTGTTCAGATATCAAACAGAGCCCGCTGAGAGAGAACAAACACGCTGACGAGGAAAGATTAGCTGGTCACAGAGGGCGCCAGTACACACAAACACAAACACACAGAAATGTATGCACAGGTTCTGCTCAGAAGTGAAATGATTGCCAGTGATTTCAACAAATTACAAAAGGCTACATGGCTTGACCTTACAGCAGAGCAGTGACAGTTAAGTGTTGAACAGGAACAAAGGATCCTGAATAAAATACAGATTAAGGAGAAAAGTAAAGGAAACAATGGCTTCAAGTATTTTATTAGAGTGTTTACACACTGAGCCACCAGAACTGCTTTAGTCCCTCTGTGTATTTTGCACAGATGATAAAACGATCTGAACTCTGCTGCATGATGGGATATGAAGTGAATACTTCTCGTAGGGAGTGAATATATGTGATAGTACATGCTATTTATGCATGTTGTATATATTCACTCTTGTTTCCTTAATTTTATGCTGCAGTTCATACTATTCAGTTCAATTTTGACCACATGACTGAAGAATTAACAAATACAGTACAGGCCGAACAAAATAGAAGCTTGTTTAAATTTTGTCATAGCATCAAAATTCGAGAACTTTTTGTCCCATACAACTTAGTTGTTAGGAATTCACCTCAGCGTGCTCATGGCAGTACAAAAGCCACTCACAGCATAACAATAAAGACAAGTATGACGAAACTAGAAAAGTGCACAAACTAGAAAAGTGCACACTGTCCAGTAGACGTGCTACAGCGTGTTTCAATAAAAATACACGCCTTTTCTATTTTTGACAGAGGCACAACACTTCCTGCTAACAGGCACTGTATGTGAAATATAGATGTCCTATGATGTAATTATGAAAACGAATGTATTTGTAACTCAAACACAGCCATGAATCTTTGATTCAAGTATTCATAACTGGACTATGAGTGGTGCTAACCTTTAAGTGCTGTAGCACAAAGTTATAAAGTAAATACGATAAATAAAATAAAACAAAAGAAACAATTTAACTGCCTTTCGTACTGATGGTAGAAGCACAAAGATGAAGGAAAAATGACCACGTCCCTGACACTCAAGATGGAGGTGAAGATAACAAAAACGGGGATTATTTTATCTCGTAATGTGCCAAACTTTAGTGGGTTGTCACTGTTCGGGTATAGGGACCAAACTTTTCTATGAATGTCAGTTGTTGGGCCCTGCTGAAGGCCAAATGTGTCCTGCAGCAGACTGTAAGGCTTGTTTTTTTTTTCTTTTTAGCCGAGCTGATTTTAGGAAAAACTGCAAGCCTTTCTGGTCGGTTAAGAGGAGTGAGGAGTCAGCAGTCAGTGACAGAATACAACTGCCAATAAAACAGGTTTTCCAACAGTTGTGAATAAGAACAACCACAAGAGATCCTTGAGCATACAGTAATACAAAATATAAGGCTGATTGGTCCAGTAGTTTGCAAGTTTAGTCGCGGACAGATGGAAATACACACACACACACACACACACACACACACACACACACACACACACACACACACACACACACACACACACACACACACACACTCATGCACGCACAAACACAATCCCCTCCAGGCTTATACCTGACAGAGTTACTAAAAACACATCATACATAACTCCCACTGCATAAAATATAACTTTTATCCATAGATGTAAGACAGCCTGTTAACAGTCCAAGAGGAGAGTCTCGTGCAACTTATCGATAACATGTAAGGTGCTTTAAAGAACAGTATTAGTATTTTGCTTTTGTAAATCGCTGGTACAGAACTGGGGAGCCATTTAGTGATTAGATGTTTTTGCAGTACGTGCTGCTGAGGAAATGGGATGTCATGGTTTCGATGACCCAGAGTCTTTTTCCTGAGGCGAAGGCGAGGTTATTAAGAAGGGGTTGGCAGGTTGTTTGAAGAAGCAGGGTGTATTGAGACCTCTGCGCTGAATGCGGGTCCCATAGATGTCAGAGATGAGGGTGAGTTTGCGGCGGAGGATTTTTGAGACGGAGCAAACAACTCTGTCCAGCTGCTTCCTCTGCTCAGTGGTGAAGTTGCCATACCACACAGAAAAATAAAAGGTGAGAACACTTTCTATCACAATTCTGGAGAAATGCAGCATCCTTTCTTTGGGCACCAAAACTTTTTGAACTGGCACAGCAAGAGAGAGTCTTTGTTGGGCTTTTTTGATGATACAGATCAAATTGTCATCCCATTTCAAACTACTTTTAAATCATAACCACTCATTTAGAAAAAAGAAAAAAAGACCGAAGGAACGCTCCATTTTTAAGGTGATGTATGTTTTAGGAGAAATAAACTTTATAACTACCAGAATTCTGGCCACTTACTGTTTGATTAACAGCTCTTACTTGTACTTTTAATTTCAATACTTTTTTAAACCAGTATTTTTATTTATTTATTTATTTATTTATAATGTGAAATGCAGTGATGATAGAACAAGTGAAAACAAGCGAAACGACATGTAAACAGTCAAGAGAGAAACAAAATGACACGTACAATGCCACTTAAGACAGTGACACAGAACAATACAAAACAAACAGGGGTTTGTCATTACAGGCTTTAACTAATGGGTATAAGAAATATGGATAAAAAAACCCACAAACTGAAAAAAGCAAATCTATGAAGATGCATGAGTATGTGTATGTGTTTGTGTGTGTGTGTTTGTGTGTGAGCAAGAGAGAGATCGGGGTGATGAGTGTTTATCAAGTAATGTTCTAACAGGTGACTTTAACTTCTATCAAAGTCATTTTTGTGGGATATGTGTACAAGGTAAGCCGCCATCCATTTAACAAGTCAAGCAACCAAACATTTATCAGATGAGAGTTCCAGCCAGTTAGCAGGCCTGCAAACCAGCCAGTCAGCTAGCGAAGAACCGATCCCCTCTCTGAAAGTTGCCAGTCCAGAGGCCGAACGGCCCAGTGCATATTTGTAGCGTCCGGGGAATCTAAATTGTACCCAGTAAAAACACATCTGGTTTAAAAATAAAAAAGGCGGACTGTTCTGTGTATGCCGGGGCAGGCTGGACTTGGACTGCTGCCTTGTTTCTAAACAGGCAGGCAGCCAGAGAGGTTCCGCAGCATTGAAGGATGCCACGGCTCACTGAATGACTGTTTCAGGCCAAGTGTGTATACATGGTTTGATCCCTGAGGGCGGCTCGCGGCAGACCTGAGGGCAAGGCTATTCTGTGGCGCACCTTGGGAGTGCAGGAAATTCAACTTATCAAACACTTAAAACAGGATAAAAAACAAATCTACCAGACAATGATGCAACTGCTACACGAGATTTTTCGGGGATGTTTACTTTGTATTTTAAAGAACTATTATGAAGAGCCGCCTTTATTAAAATCCTTTTCTATAACCATCCTTCACAAAGAATTCAGAGGTCATGGCCAGCTACAGAATAGTGCACAAGAGGAGCTAACAGAAACAGTGTTTTGCTAAAGACCATTTCAGAGGACTGAATTGGGGCTCTGTGGTTGAAGGTCTTTTTAAATAACTGTTTTATTCAGAATGAATCTTTTGAGAAGCACAAATCACAAGCAAAGGGGTCAAGAGTCAGTAGTTCAATGGCACTTCGACTAGGTGGGAACAAATACTCCTGCAACCATAACATGAGCAGAATTAATGTGCTAAATATGCCCAAAAAAGGAGAGAAAAAAAGTTATTTCCGGCCTGTTTGATGTGTATGTTTACTATTTATCTGCAAAAACACATGTGCTTAGTACTATGCTAGTTAGTTTAAGGGTTTAATCACAGTAACTGTACTTGGTAAGTGAAGTGATGATGTGTTTTGTGACTTCAGGCCAGGAGAGATGCTGGGATGTGAAACGCTGGTTGGAATGAAGTCATTTGGCCGGATGCCTGTTTCCATCTGAGGCCAGAGGAAACCGTTAGTCCGGCACTGCCTTTTTCCCACACCATCATATCTCTCTCACTTTTCCTCTTGCTCACTCTCTCTTTCACTTTCTCACACACAGACTCTCATCCTCGCTATCCCCCTGAGGTGAAAAGAGGAGCTGACTTCAGGAACAACTTTAGAACGTGACAATACACTAAAGAGAGGTGTTACATGTACCAGAGCAATCCACTTCATAGATATTTTCCTGTCCGAGCTGCCCTCCCAGTCTGCTCTGCTCTGCCTCTGGATGTCACAGCCGGCAGACAGCATGATGGTGGGCATGACACACTGTAGGACAATCTCCAGACTCTGCTGTCGTGTAGGTCATGCTTTAGTTTATGCATGATAATTACAGTAATAATCAGGCTTTCAGTCAGTGTTTATGGGTTTATTATTAGGTAGTTTATAGTTATGAGCTAAGTTTAGTACTCCTCAAGCAATAGGAAATAGTACAGCTTTGAGTCATTAGCTTAGTTTGAAATAAATCAGTCTCGTCTTGTTTAGTTGATAATTATTAGCTTATTTTTTAGCTTAGTTTAGTCAGATTCTACAAGTTTTGTCCCTCTTATAATTTGTCAGGTTGAGGCAAGGTAATCTTATTTGGGGAAAAAACTTTGGCAGCCGAGAAGAGATCCCATCTAGGGATGTATTCTAGTCCATCTAGGACAGACATGCAATAGATGTTGTGTGTACAGAATAGATCAACATAGTGAAATTTAAGTATGGACAGTCTGTAAGGCTGAACCCGACTCAGAATTATCTCAGTCGAATCAGATGCGGCAGCTCAACACGAAAATTTATTTTTTTCCCCATATAAAGTTTGAACGGGGTTCAGTGTGACAGCACCAATCATGTAATATAGTAAATAAGCTAATGGGGCTAACAGCAGATTGGCAGTGTGTAACATCATTTCACTCCATCACCAGATATCAAACAAAAGCCAGAGACTGAGTCGTACTGTGTGAGCTGTAAATTCATCAGAGAAGGTTATGTTTCTTTAGGGCCTCCTCTCCTGCGGCTATGCAGCAGCCTGTGCCAAAGAGCAGTGTGAAAGTTAAGAGCACTCACTCTGCTCCAAAGTCTGGGGACCAAAATGTCTCCAGGAGCACTCTCCATAGCACATAAACTGGTGGAAAAAAAACATAACAAACACTGCTCGAAGCAATCTCAGTCGACTGACGTTTCTCCAACTGATGATTAGAAAAAGGTGGCCCGAGCGATATGGATAATAAAATTATTGGCCAAGATCAACTGCAAACATATTATGGATCCAGGTGGATACTGAGCATCTTCCTGGGTGTTGCCAAACAGCTTATATTTTTTCATTTTTTTTTTGTTAATCTTATTACTGTATAGATTATCAAAGCAGAATGACATTCACTCCATTTAAGTCCCAGTGACAGTGTTATTTCTGTTTGCACAAAGAAATTAAGATTAAAGTGCTTTTAAAACAAAGACCAATAATTACAGCAATAACTATAAAAGTAAGGAAGTGAGCATCTGGACTGCTAAATGATAATGTTCTGTAAACTCTGGCACCAACTCCAAGCATGCACTTGCCCTGCTAATTCAGATATATTTTGATTGGCTGTCAGTGTTTCTATTGTTCATCAAATCACTCTTAAAGTGGTCTCAACAATATCATGTCACTATTGTTGTTATTTTAGTTGTGGTGTGGACTCTGCCAAACAAACTGAGTTAAAACAGTTTTTAACTTATTGAGTGCCATTGACGTATATATACGTCAAAGTGTGTTTTCAGCGGCTGGCAGAAGGGGGCGCTGTCACACTCCAGGCGTGTAATTTTGTGGCTGCTGGGATTTGTAGTTGTAGTAAAAAAGACGATAGCTCAAAGCATGAAGTGGAGTAGCCGGGATCAGAGAGCAGAGAAATCTGTACGGAGGTGATTCGAAACTACAGCAACGAAGCTACATCAATTCAATATCGGCATAAAATGCTCCCCAAAAAACGGAGAGGGTCAAGTGGCCAGTTTCGCCAGTGGACGCTGGAAGCCACTTTCCATTACATAATAGGGCTGGCACTCAGTGAGTTAAAATGACATGTTTATAACATTGCAGTAGCTGGTATTGTTCTCACTTTGTGAGTGTGTGTGTTGTCATGGCAGTATGTAGTCCTGGTGACCCCTGTTGTAGCAGGAACTACCACAGAAGCCATTTGAGTATTTTGTCAGGTGTTTATATGTCTGTCTGTTTGTGGACAGATGAAGTCAATGCAATAGTGTTGCAACTGTGCAACATGAACTTTACAGGTGTGTAGTTGAGATCAAAATGAAGGCCAAGTTGGACCAAGATGGTTGTGGCCTGAGTAAGGGGGTCAGAAGAAGTGGGATACGAAGTGAGGAAGAGGCCATTGCCACGCCACCTACACCCCTGGCACACATATGTTTTACGTCGTGGGTTGCTGTGCTGTGGCCAGAGTGATTATATTGCAAGATGTTCCCTAAGTTTAGTTACTGCTCTTTGTGTGGACGGCCCTGAGAGTACACAGTTATGAAACTGCATCGCAACACGTACTTTGGCACAGTGGGGCTTTAGGCTAAATGCTAACAACAGCATGCTAACATGTGCACACTGAGATTGTCAACATGCTGATGTTTAGCAGGAGTCATTTTAACCATGTTTGCCATTTTGGATATCTGGATATCTGTACCTAAATTTATGTTCATCCATGAAATTGTGAAGATATTTCAGTCAGACAAACTGAAAAACAGGCAGATATGGCCACCCCTCGAGTCAAACGGCTAACATGGCTAAAAGAGTGGAGGCTTGTGATTTTTTTAACAGGGACAGACCCAAATAAACTGCCTGCATGAGTAGGCTACAAACCTAGTTTTGAGCAGGTTAATTACTGTCGCCTAAAATGGAACTTCTTTGAAACCACAACATGTTTACCAACAACCAGCAGGACTCACTGCTGTCCAGCAGCCAAAAGCAAAATCTGACGCACAGTGGAAAAATGGCATACAGGGTTCTATATGTGTAATGCCATTTAGGCTTTAAATAGCACTTTTGGGTGCTATAAAGATCCCATTTAGAAAGATTCCAAAGAACACCCAGTTCAAATGGTTTGACACAGAACCTTTATGGTAACAAGACCTCTGAGAGCGAGCGAAATGTCCCAACTTAACAGTGTGACGAGACATTTTAGGAACATCAGTGAACTTTATTATAGCTTTAAAGTTTCTCAGTACTAGTAATTCAAGTGCCCACCATCCTGACCAAGTAATCCCGGAAAGACCTTAAACTGTCTGAGCCTCATTAAGTTTCATACACAGTTATTCCACAGAGATGGATAGAGTGCAGGCATCTGTCTTAGTGTTAGCATGCCCATGCACCGTGCATCCAGAAACCACACTCCACCCCGAAATAATCAGCACTCTGTGTCTGGAGGGCCACTATCAACAACCATGCAATCATCTCCCAGGGTGCAACACAGCAAAACCCGTCACAACATCTCCTGCAGTCGACTACGGGTTTGCCGAAACACGTTGAAGCACTTTATGGTATGTATGACTCTGTTTTACTTCAGAAATAACTTTGTCCAGGCAGCTTTAAAGAATAAGTGTGATCAGGCCTTTAAACACAGTGTGTCTGAGGAGCTTAATCACTTCAGGAAACTCTCTTTAATAGACTTAATTTCATGTAATAATGTCATTAATTATCCCTGACCTCCCTTTTATGGTTCACTTTTACGATTTCAGCCCTGCTTTTATATATCTTTCCTTGCTTTTATTGCTTTTGCCATCATTTTTTATCTGTTTGAAGCACTTAACAACTGTGTTTTCAAACCCTTGCTTCAAATTACTGTTATTACCGTAGCAGCAGCAGTATTATGCTACCAAGCAACTTTTTCTTCTTTAAGTGTGGATAGGTGGCCTACCTTTATCAAAACCACGTCTACAGCTCTCTCTCCTTTGGCACACAGACTGTACCTCCGCTTGTGTCGTTCGTACATTTTCCCTTAAATATCCAGAGCAGATTTACTAAACGGCAGAAAATCCAGCCGAAACACAGTTTGAGGAGAGCTGAAGCTGTCTGCTAAGCTTCACATCTGGCCACAGAAGCAGCCTTCTCCCAGACTCCAGTTTACTCCCTCCCTTCTTCTCCTCTTCCCTCCCTCCTTCTCCTGTTCCCTCCCTCCCTTTTCTTCTCCTCTGTCGCCTCTCAACTTCTCTCCTGACTCTCTGACTCATGCTTTGGCTCTCTCTCTCTGTATTTTCTCTCCGTCATTCTCTGTGAGGCAGTCAATGTCTCCCTCTCATCCTGTAAATCAGCCAGCTAAAGTAGTACATTGTTACAGTGTGACAAATGACAGTGGGGCATTATTACTTCAGTTAATGTGATTCAACCATCAGGATTTATGCCGTTGAGACTCGACACCCCCTGCTGGAGGAAGACGTACTTGGAGCCACCTGTGAGGCGCCCTCTGGGTGTGATTGCACCTCTCTCAGATGATGGATGTGGCCGGTGGCCGTGTTAAAACAAAGTCAGGAGTGGTTTTATAGCAGCAGAAAAAAAAGTTTTCACTTGCATATTCACACACATGGGGCAGAGCTGGAAAAGGCCAGTTACTCATCGGTGCAGAGTGCACTTCAGATTTTACCCTTCATGTGATTTATTACATCTCGGCCCGAGTGATATAGGTGAAATCAATACAACATTATTAATTATTTACAAATCCTATATGAATATATAGCAAAATATGGCACACAATCTGATTGATAGTGTTTGCTGTGAACAGTGTCCCACTCTTACATCAGACAAAACAATTTTTTTAAACAAAACCAGCAGTGATTAAATTGTATCAGTTTTAGTTACAATTAGCCTGTAATCATTTAATTAGGCAACAGACTTTTGTAAAAATGATAAGAAGATCCCATTGTTATTATTTCTTCTTCTAGCATATTGAAAGTTGCAGATTAATCTGTCTGGACAATCTTTTGAAGTATCTACTCCAAAAACAAGCTCAGAGGCAATCATCCAAACATGGAGCACTAAGATTAATAGATTCAAATACAGACACGGACACAAACAGCAGGGTGGACAGCAAACATGCACAGGTTTTTTTATGCACAGCTCTGGGTGTCTGTGGATGTGTTCCAGACATGCAGATTGTGAAATGTATGCAGACTCAGACACAGCTACACAGATGTGAAAAGCATCATTTGGGATTATGAAGGGAAAGAAGCCGAATTATGTAATTATAAACAAATTTCACTGCTGTACTAGGAAGATGTAAAAAATGAAAATAAGAGTATGATATGTTTAAAATTATTTCACCATTTAACCTTGCAATCAGACACCTATAATTTTAAGGGAACTGAAGTCCTTCCATAATATCCCTGTTCTAATCCAGACTCTATATGGAGAAAAACAGTAATTTAACATCCCTGAACACAGGAGCTGCTGGTCTACGGCTGTTAAAGTCAGTAAATTTTTTTTTATGTTTTTGTGTGACTTGTGTTTAAAAGGGTTAGTTTGGATTCACCAAAGTGATTGAAAGAGCGGTAAACCAGAGCTCTGTGTACAGTGAGCTAAAATTGCTCTACGTCAATACAGTCTGGTGGATTTGACAAGAGCACAGACGAGGAACTAAAGCTGTTAAGGGTGTCCCAATTGAAGAGGGCAGTCTGACGCAAAAAATAAACTGTTGAAAATATTCTCAATATAGTGTACACTTGAACCTATACTGATGTTTTTACATGGAACTTTTTAAAAGTGGCTAAAATGCATTTTGTTGCTGTGCTGGTCTCCAGCAGTAAATTCTTCTGTGTTGGTACTCCAGACTGCCAACTGGCATCGACTATATGTCATGTATAAATGCATATTTTTACACTCTTCTTACAATCATCCTTTTCATTCATATAATACTAGACAGGTCGATCAGCTTCACCTCCCGTTTTACACAACTAAACATGGCCAGTATTGCCTCAGATATCAGCGTACAGATTTGGAATGATAAATTATCAACAGCTCATCATTTAAAAATTGGAAAGGAAATTATCATTACATTTAATTCATTATGTTTAATTATTTCTGAATGTGTGTGTGTATATAAAAATATTTCCCTTTTTCCTTTACACTTTGAATTGTATTCTATGTCCTTGGTTTTTACTGGATTATGTTTACTGACTGGTATCTTTTTCTGCTCTTTGTTGTCATTCATCTTTTTTTCTGTAAAACGATTTAGGGGCTGTTTTTGCTTTTTTTAGTCATCTGGATTTTATGCAGTTTTTAATTGTGTGCATATAAACTCAACTCAGCTCAGCTCAGCTCAACTCAACTCAACTCAACTCAACTCAGCTATGTACTACTCTGACTATGGAGAAGTACTTCACATAACCCCATTTCATATGATATGATATATTGATTCCATGTAAACGTGTGGTAGCCCCTACAGTCTGTGAGTGTTCCCTGACATGAGAATCCAGCACAAAAGGCGTGAATCAGGGCCAGCAGCCACAAACAAATCAAATTCAAGTCTAATCCAACTTCTGAACTTCACAGAGCACCAGGTGTCTCAAAGATCAGGGGGACACTGCAGTCAATCCGTTGAACCAAATGAACCACAGTGTTTGCACAGGACATTAAAAATTTGAATACACACTTCTGTTGGTGGATTTGAAAACTCTGCCTAGACTATGAAGGTTTGAACACTCTCCTCTTCATTTCCCTGTCTTCAACAATAGAGTCAGAAATTAAGGGGACTGGCAGATTTTTCTCATCAGCAATTTATGACTTACTCTTGACCAGGAATAATGTCCTATTCATGAAATATTTCGCCATTAATTTTTCCATGTCTGTATCTCATCACTGGAAGGAGCAAAGGAGCTGAGGAGTGCAAGTGAAGGAGGACACGTATCTCATTGAGCTGGGGGCATTGTAAGATATTCCTATCAGTGAAAAAAAAACCCAACTAAATTGTCTTTTGGTCTTTACTTGTCTAAACAGAGCAAATGATTTCCACAGGTTTGGCCTATATAGAAGATTAGTGATGCCTATAGAATGTTGGCCTATATAAAGATGGACGACGCGTCTTCACTTCCTACCATTGTACGAAAATGACAGCAAAACATGCCAGATACAGGCGCTGCCATCTTTTGACGTCATTTGGAGCCAGAGTCTATGCAGTAACGTTTGGGGGGGTAATTATAAGCATTAAATACTTATAAAAAATACTAAATTTATCTGAAAAATACTAACATCAGCCCTAGTTATAATGCTTGAACATCAGTGTGATAAGAAATATGTAAACTGATGGAAAGCATCTTTAGGAGGAATTTCTTTGCTGTGTACTTTGAGTTTTTAGTTTGTCCTATGTCCCATCTGACCTGTCCTGCAGCCAGCCACCAGGGGGCGATCCAGATTTTTTTGGTTGCACTTTGGGGGAGCCGTCATGTCATCCATCTTTGTGTACAGTCTATGGCCACACCTGGCCAATTTGTTAATTAATACTATGACATTTAGGCTACACTACAGATGTATGACATTGTTGAAACACAGAGGTGTTTAAAACTGCATTATGGTTTATCTTGTTTAAATTATTGTTGGAATTATTTTATTATTGCTAGCGCTGCCTTTTTTGGCCCTTGACAGGATCACAGCACATTTAACTCATCTGTTACTTGCTTGTCTTTAAGTAGGTGTTGTTATGATTCCCTGTATGTATATGTTTTATGAAGTCCATTTGCAAAAAAACCCCAAAAAACTAATTTCTCTCATGCTTACGTCTTGAGGACAGGACTCACAGCTGCTGATAAAAGTCTGATTGACTAATAGGAACAACATTTTTTGGCACTGGTCCAGTATTAAACAAAATCAACAAAACAAATTGCAATGTAATGTTAAAAGATAACTGCAAACTGCCAATTTCCATCCACTATGTGTTTGTTTTTGCCACTGATAGGTTTAGATTATTATTTTAGGTGTCTAAATTATGGAAAGGATCCCTGATCTTTTTATTAAAGAAAAAGATCAATTTTGTTTAACCAAAAACAGCTCTGAAATCGCCATCGCTAAAGCCACCAGACTTGATAAAAACAAAGAGTAATTTTATCATAGTACACACATTTTATTCATAGTTGACCGAAACAAACCAAAACTCAAAAAAACATCTTTGTCCATCTTCCCACTGTTGCAACAATAACAAACTCTGATTTAGTTGAAATAAACCCTCACTTCACCCAGTTAGATGAAAAAGTGTGCTGGTTCTATACATGCGTAATTACATGGAGTTTGGTGGATTTGGCGATGGCAATTTCAGGGCTGATCCTTGTTAAAAACAAAGGATCTCACTCCTAAACAAAAAGATCTATCTCTGTAGGGATATTTTCCATAATTTGTTAGACACTTATAACAATATAGACACTTATTACAATAATTCACACTTCATAACAATAATCTATTAGTGTTGCACAATTTCCCAGAGTGGTTACATTGCAGCCTGTTTCACTGCTGCAAACTGCAGCCCTCTATCCTGCTCAACACTGGTCCAATTTAAAAAAAAAGATTGTCTACATTAGTCACTAAACACAAAAACATGGGAAATAGGGTTGAGGTTGAAAAATAACATAGCTACCCTTTTAGTGTTGCTGTGCAGGACTGCTATCTTCAAGTACCTAAATTATAAAATGAAATGCAGAAGATGTCGTACATGCTGAACTAACCAGCTCTAATTTATTCGCTGTCTAAATAGCTCACATCTTGTCAAAACGTTGACATTCACACTCTTTGTGATTTTAATTACTTCATTAAGCTTACATCTCCTTTCTTGCAGCTTGTTGTTGTAACTGTCTTTCAGATTGTGTTGGTCAGTCAGCACTTATAACAAAACTACAGACATTGTTTTTAAACCCATCACAACAAGTAAAAAATATGGGCGTCACCTTTGACTCTGAGCTTGGTTTTATTCCACACATTAAAAACATATCAAAAATGGCATTTTACCATCTCAAAAATATTGCCAGAGTCCGCCCGTTTCTCTCCCAGGCAAACACAGAGATGCTGATGCATGCTTTTATCTCTAGTCGTATTGACTACTGCAATGCTCTACTCTTCCAAAAAAGAATATTACTCAGGTACAACTAATCAAGAATTCAGCAGCACGTGTGCTGACGAGGACCAGAAAGAGAGTACACATTACGCCTGTTTTAAGATTTCTGCATTGTGTTTCAGGATGATTTTAAGGTACTTTTATTGTTTTATAAAAGTCTTAATGGTCTTGGGCCTTTTTATTTATCAGACTTGCTTTTATCATATGAACCCTTGCGGACCCTGAGGTCCTCCAGTACCGGCCTTTTAATTATTCCTAAGGTTAGAACAAAAACCCATGGTGAGGCATCGTTTCAGTAATATGGCCGCCGTCTGTGGAACAGCCTGCCGGAGGACCTGAGGGCTTAAACGCAGGCACAAGGCCCACCTTTTCAGTCTAGCTTTTAGCTTATCTTTCTTATTTATTTTCATTTATTTATTTTCTTATTTATTCTATTAATCTACCAACGTATTAATTTATTCATATTTTATATTTATTTATTTATTCATATTATTCAAATTCTTAGGTTGTTAAACTGTATGTTTAAGCTAACTTTAGTTTACGTATATCTTATCTCAGATTTGTTTTGTTTAATCTGATTTTCAACTTCTTAACCTTAACTCCTTAACCAGTCTTAACTACTTTATTGTTTATTTATTCTGTTTTTAGTTTTTTACTCCAGCTCTGGTGTGTCCTCACGGAGGGCCCTTTGTACTGGGAGCTGCGATTGGCTCTGTCTGTGGGGGCATCGTCGTGGGGTCGCCCTCTCTTGGCTGGATGGGGGGGGGTCCTGTCCACAGCTTCATGGTTTTGGTGTGGACTCCCCCGTCTGTCTGGGGCGGGGAAATTTCTGTAGCCATGTCTCTGTGAGCTTTGATCAGCTCCTTGTCCAAATGGCCCTCCATGCTGGCGTTTCCTCATTTTAGTCGTCTGTGCTCAGCCATGTTTCTTATCCACAGCCATTCTGTTCTGGGCCTTTCTAATGTTGTCTTTCTGTATGTGTTCTGGGGGGTGGGTGGGCCTGGGAAGGGGGGGTGGTTTATTTGTTTAGATGGTGTTTTATGTTTTGAACTTGTGAAGCACTTTGTGCTACATTAAATGTATCAAAATTGCTTTATCAATAAAGCTTGATTTGATTTGAATATTTTCTGCTGCTGTCTGTTATAGAATCCTCACTATATACATATACATAAATTCTTAGGCCACTTTACACTTTGTTATTTTAGCAAGGTTAATGGTCATACATATTTATTTCTCAGTAGTCTCTTTACTGAAATACAACTAGAATATACACGTAATATGTTTACAGTATTTAAAATGCAAATATTTCAGAATAAAACTACTTCAACAGGCTAAAGTTTCAAGTATTTAGTGTGACCCCCCTTTATCTCTTAGCATGTCTTGAACTCTCTTTGCCAGACAATATGAGATTTCCAAAGCTAATCTTCTGGTGTCATTATCACCAGGTTGCATTCAAGACATGTTCAAAGCTCAGTATTGATTGTCTGAGCTACCTTTTGTTATGGCTGTACCATTCCATTTTCACACTTCTTCAGTCTGAAGGAGCCAGCTTGTTTTAACTTTTTTGGTGTTTTAATGCATTGCACATTGGATTCTGTGTTTATATCTTAATAAAGACACAGAAATATACACAACTTTGCTAAAACGACAAATCTATTGTGGCCTTAGACTTTTGCACAGCACTGTATATACTTTATATTTCCCACTTAAACAATGATTCAGTTCACATATTATAAAAGGTACGCATACAGTAAATCATGATGGTTGATGACTGTTCTAATGATAATATTTCAATTATTTAAATAGTGTAAATTAAAATATTAGAGATGCGTTCAGAGGACGAGTCTTCAGTAAGTGAACAGACCATTTTCCAAACACTACTACAGTTTGTTCGACACCAGCATGACTCCAAATTGCCCGCTCATCATAGAAATTACTGGAGATTTCGACAGGATCAAATGACAGGTCATTAAAGTCTCCCTCTGGTCAAAAGAAAAAACTACAGTGATGCCATTGAGACCACATCGCCCTCTGCTGGCGACCCCAGCATCCTGCAGACCGTGTGTACATATCCTCCTACAGTCAAACATCTGGCATTCAAAACAAGCAACTGACCCAAACCGCAACCCAGGAATAAGCAGAGCCACTCCAGTCTATGGCTGCTGAGGAATCTGTCAGTCAGCAACATTTCAGAGTAAAGCCTTGTCTACTGAAGATCGCATCCATGTGCTCAGTGGGTGAGCTGAGACAGTAAATGAACTGCAAAACATGACTCCCACAGGACGAGGCAGGGAGATCCTGTTGGGTTTTTACAGTGAGGCAAATGTAGAGGGCATACTTAAGGACACTCTGATGGGTTATATATTTATTGTTGAATGACTGCACTAACCAAAAATACAAAAAAAACAGACTGCAAGTCTGAGATTTTTACTCAGGAGGGAAAAATGTTCCAGACAGCTTTATTCCTCAACTCTCTGCAAATCTTTAGTTGGCACATCAAGCTGCTCTTAGGCAACCTCTGCCTTTCTTTCTCCCCCCCCAAAAATGCTGGAGTACTTTTGGAGATATTTTGCAGTTCCTGGCTATGTCTACCACATATTTAAAAGGGAGTTTGATTTTTAATAAAATATAACATGTTGTTACTGTTTAAGCAACTGAAAAAAATGCAATTCTTCTGCAACACTGACTTGTGCTTACATTTAACATAATGGTTTTTTTTTCTTTTCATTCTTATTTCTCATCAAATGCAGCAGATGAAAAGTGCAAGAGTAACTTTGTCTTAAGTCTACAAATGCATGCACATTACAAACTGCCCATGTCACTGTGATGCAAAATTCTCCAACTGTTAGCAAGTGGAATCAATCACACCTCCATAATTCAGCACAGACAGAACTAATTTCCAACAGGACAGTTTTTGGTTGAAATAAATCTTGCTAGATTTGATAGTCTTGCTAGCATCAGAGTATGAGACGGGTATATGACAAGTGGAACTAATAACATTGCAATGTCACACTTAACAGAGGAGGGATCAAGTCATAGTTTTGAAAGTCACATCTAACCCATTAGTCTTTGCACTCAAGTTCCAAGTCAAGGCAGGTGAGTCCCAGGTCAAGTCTCAAGTCCGAAAACTTTGGGTTTCAAATCCTAAACAAGTCATAATGTGCTCTTCACCAAATGTAATGCCATTTTCTCAAAAAATGTATTAAAAAATCAACTGTTTGTCAACTGTCAACTCACCTCAGTTTAGCATTAGCTTGTTATGTTAATGTTAGCCAAAAATATTGTACTTTGTGCACTGTCAAATGTCAAACAAAGTTGGAAGGTGTTGCATCTCCCTTTTGAATTCAGACCCACATGTTTTGCAAATAACAATTTGGACTGTTTTTTTAATCCTTTTTTTTCCAACTGGCGCTTATTAATGTAACTTAAACACCTGATGGTTCTGTCCTGCAACTTAACTGGATACTGTTGGCTCAAACAATGTATATCATAAAGTGTTGATCTACTGGGAATGAATAGTGTTAATGTTAGGTGATTCAAGAAAATTTGGGAAATGAATGGATTCTAGTGCACATGTTAGAAAAAGTATAATTTCTAATCTTTGGGCTTGGGAGAAGGGATCAAGTATTTTTTAGTCAAAGGGATCAAGTCCAAGGGAAGTCACAAGTCATTGGTGATAAAGTCCAAGTTCAACTGTCTTCAAAAGTCTTTTTGATTTTTGTCAAATCGGATCTTGTCATGTGACTAGAGTCCACACCTGTGGCAAGTAGATTATTATTATTTTCCCCTGTGTTTGACAAGTAAAAACATCTGCTGTGAAAAAGGTCTATTCAACTTTAGTGTCCCATCATGTTTTACCCAGCGTCATGCAGTAACGAAACTTGGTTGCCTGTATGTTGACAACATGTTCGTGCCAAAGGTTACTTAGGGTGTTTCAAAGAGTTTGGCAAACAATGACTCATCTTAGACACACATTAATGAAACCTAAAACAAAAGCAGAGCTTGATATCAGACAGCAGAGACTTACCACGGAGAAGTCTGTTTCCTCTGAGGGGCCATTTTCATCCTCCCCTGCACCAATTATAGTGTCTTCAGACATGATGACTTCCACCTCTGGAGAAATGCACACAACACAAAGCAATCAGTCCAATGGCAAATCCTCCAAATGTAGGAATCAATAACAAGAGTTTAGAGTGAAAGGAAGTGAAACTTGTCAATCCTCACTGCAGAAACACTGAGGAGTCTGACTGTGTAAAAATAATGATGTAGCACTGGGAAACTATAGTTTCTCTCTACTATTAAGGCAGAATATTTCCCAAAGGGACAATACCCATTTGAACATAAATGGATTAGTCACTTTTTTGATTGTAAAACCAGAAACCAAATAGTCCACTGATAGTACTGTATAATTATCTGTGATGGATTAAAGGAATTTATCTTGGAGGGCTTGAGTAAGTGAACAGGACTTGACCAATGCTAGAAGGAGTGGAAATTTTAAGAAATGGCTCTCCATTAAAAAGCAGGAGAAGGAATGTCTTTTTAAAGGGAAGGTTCATCCCAAATATCTGGAGTACACATTTTCCTATTACCCATAGGGCTATTTATCAATTTAAATTGTTTTGGTGTGAGTTGCAGAGTGTTAGAGATATTGGCCGTAGCGATGTCTGCCTTCTCTTCAGTATAATGGAACTAGATTGCACTCTTAGTGCTTAAACTCCAGAAAAACGCATCTGAAAACTCAACAACAGCAATGTCTCTTTCCAGGACTTACTCAAGATAGCCCACAGAACTTGTTGTGAGAAGTTTAATGAAGGAACTATTTTCTTTTTACTGAACTACACCCAGCAACTGTATCATCACACAGAAGGAAGTGTGCATCTACTGCTAGCTGACCTAGCACCAAAGAGCTACATAGGGTCACGGTTCAGCTAAGGACGATACCATTAATGTTTACATCTCACACTGTCACCAAAGGCTGTTAAAATAGTGGACATAGAACATGTGATGTCACAAATTGGTTTGTTGACTCCTTTTTTGAAGCCTTAAGTTTGGCATTTTGGCCAAAGTAATCTTGGTTAAACGGAGCCAGAAGAGAGCATATTTGGATGAGACGCTGACGCTGCTAGGGCTGGATCTGAATGGGAAGCTGTGGACACTTTTGGAAGACAGCAAGTCAGTCAAAGAGTCCTGCACTTAAACATGCATATCCTTAAGCCATAAAAAATGTGAACAGGTGAGATATATATCACCCCTTGTATAGCTGTTATGAAGAAAATAGAATAGCTAAAACTGTTTTTCGAACCAGGTTGTAAACGTGTATTTCTGCTGTAGAGTTTGGGCATTTTAACATGGGGATCTACGGGGAATGACTGGCTTTTGGAGCCAGCCTCAGCTCGCCATTTGAGGAACTGCACTTTCATGTTGACTTCATTTTATCAGCACTGGAGTTTGCCACTTGGCTGTCACATGCACAAGCCGCTCATCCATGAACAGGTGCACACTTCCCTCCGTGCATTGATTTGGTTGGCCGTTGTAGAAAGAAAATAGTTCCTACATGGAACCGCTCACAACAAGCTCTCTGGATTATCCTGAGTAACCTTGTCATGATTTCTGGAAAGAGACATTCCCGGTGAGTTTTTCAAGTGTATTGTTTTGTTTTTTTAAGCACCACAAGTAGAGTGCCATCTAGTCTCAATTGTATCCAAAAGAAGGCAGGCATCTCTACAGCCACAATCTTCAACAATCAGCAACACACCAAAACAATCTAGATTGATCAATAGCACTAAAGGTAAGGGGAAAAATGCTCATATGATTTCTGTGTGAGCTGTCCCTTTAAGCATCCACTGGAATCCAGATTGAATATTCACAACATCTTTATTTCCAAACCATGAAACAACAGGGAGCTTGTCTGTCATTGTTTCATATGTTACCTGATGCTAGGCCACTGTCCGCCTGTAAATATATCCCCTCATTCATAATGACACCCCAGTCTCTGTGTGACGCACAGCACCAACCTTGCCCTTGACCTCTCTTTATTGGACTTGGGTCCAGAACAATTTTTTCCTGATGAGTGAAAATTGCAGACAGAGGAGTGCTGGGAGTTCACTTAAAGAGAAGAGACAGAGAGACTCAGCTGGTCTGACTTCCTGCTCCACACTCAGATCAGCTGGCTTGTTTATGTTTGTTTTAGAGAAGCCAGCCTTCTAGCTGTGCGTCTGAGCCTCGGTCACATGCGCTGGTAATGTGACTGTGTTTGCTGACATACGGTGTGCTGAAGCCAGAGTGTGCCTGTGTGCAGGAGACGAAGACTAACAGAGAACATATAGAGGGAAGTGTGTCATACTACACAGCCTAAGGTATCAAAGATATAAACCGGCTCATTATTTCCTGCTGTGCAACATGTCACAATGTATCCTGGTGTCCCTGCATGACCTGCTGTGGGAATATTATTGTGTGAATGTCCCATTAAACTACTTTTTATGAAAAAATAAAATCCTGAATAATCACTAAAAGCTAAATCCTAATTAGAAAGATAATTAGCACCAAAATAGCAAAGAGCTAAGCAAATCACGTCTTCACAAGAGCAATATATCACAACAGGATGTCATGAAAAAAAAAACTCTGTAAGCCCTATTATGGTGAGCTACTCTGCATTTAGCTTTGCGGAGCTATTGCCATTAATCACCACGGGAGCACTGAATCTGATTTAGCATATTTGTTTAAGAATAAGACTTTGACAAACATATTGCCCTGTGATGTATGTGAGTGTGTGGAACTGGAATAAACCTGAACGTGAGTTGAAATAAATCATTGTTTACCCACCTTGAGTTGCATTGTCGTGGCTTTGTGATGATCCATCCACTGCATCAAGAGTCTCTGGATTCGTCTCATCCTCAGTGTTAGGTCCAATGGAAGTTTCACTACTTGGAGAAGGTGGCGGTACTTCCAAGGCATTGACGTCCACACTATCTGAAACACCTTGTGATGAAGATGCATCAATCTGTTCCTCTGAGAGCATTAATCCGTAATGAGTTGACGTCTCATCTGCTGTCATCTCTAAATTATCCTGTTTGGGTTGCACATCTTCACTGTTTTCAGCAGCAGATTTATCACCAGTCTCTGCTGACTGATGCTCTCCTTCAACCGGGCCACTTTCTTCTGCAGCAGATGGACTCTGTTCCAATAAAACCCTGCTGGCGACCTCTGATTCCGGATGCTCATTCCCTGCATTCACTTCAGAGTCATCGGCTTCTTCAGTTTCACCTTCACCGACCTCCATCATTGGAGCGTCCCCGCTCTCTGACAAATCCACTTTGGAAAGTTCTGCAGCCAGTTTCTCTCCTGTCCCCTCAGGATTCAAAGCCTTCATTGTCTCAAGGCTGGTTGACAGTTGTGATTCAGGCTCAGTGCCAGTTTGGCTGCAGTCTGTTGGTGCACTGTCAGTGCCCGACTCAGAGGGGAGCCCTGCGTCCACAGTTAGTGCATGTTCATTGCTCTCAAGAGTTTTTGAATCATTTGGTTCCTCCTCTCCCATTGATGACAGCTCTGCTATCTTGGCTTGAAGCAAGTCCTGATCCTCGGTAACAACGTTGTCCTGAGTGGGATGGAATATTTCTGTTGTGGAGCTTCCGACTGATTGGAAACTGCCATCGTCATCGCTGGAGAGGCCGTGGGTCATCCCTGACTCATCATCTGGCATCATTTTATGTGATGAGTCTGTTTGTAAGTCTTCCATGGAGTTACCAGAAGTCCCACAATCAGCTGTATCATCCAGTTCGTCTGCAGGCAAACTTTCGACACCAGCTGTGTCTTCACCATCTACCTCTTTACTAGTAGCTGTTCCAGTACAATCCCCAGTTTCTGGAGCCAAGCCCCTTTGCTGCTCTGTAACGTAATCCCTACCAGCTGTTTCCTGGTTTTGTTCCAGGCTGTTTATGTCTGGCGGAGGTTCCCCCTCGTGGAGGCCTTCTATCGAGAGACGTGGAACAGCAGATTCAGGCTCCTTGATTACATCACCGCCATCTATCAGTGATGGGTTTGGTAAGTCCCCTGAGGTTGATACAGAGTCTGGTAACCCTTCGTCCTCTGTCTTCTCATCTAAAGAAGGTTTGTTACAGTGCTCCTGGCTCTCCTCAGTTCCTTCTTCCTGACAGCACTCCTTCATTTCAGAATCAGAGGGGCCAGAAACCTCTGAGCCCTCTGACGACGGGTTCTGGCCCATGTCTGAAGCTTTTCTGTCTCCACTGGGCGTTGCAAGATCCGTGGACTCTGTCTCCTCCTCGTCCCTCCTTGTAGCTGTGCTATCCTCTGCTTCCTGCTCTGATCTGTCCTTTCCCTCTGTGGCCTCCTGTCCTTCCCAGATCACAGCCTCTCCACTATCAGTTTCCTCTGTCTGTTTATCACAGTCTGCTGGTGGTAGGATTCCCACAGTGAGGCTCTCTCCTTCTGCCCCACTCTGTGCTCCTTCACTCAAACTCTGGGTGGGAACAACAGGCTGCTTCCCTCCCTCCTGCTCTGTTTGGCAGTAATCTCTCCCAGTGTTTGAACTGAGACACACCCCGTCTGCTGGGGGTCCAAGGCCATGCTCCTGGGGGTGTATTTCTGATGCTGGAGTACTCACAGACAAACTCCAGTCTCTCTCTGCATTTCCAGTATCACCATGTCCACATTCAAAACCACTGTGGCTTTCCACTGAGCCGTTTTCAACCAAGCTCCCTCCTGTTGCTGTATCCAGGCACTCTGACGCTGTAGCAGGCAGCTGTAGTCGCTCCACACAGGATATCTCTGCTTCTACACCATCACAACATTCAGCAGCTGTGTGCAGAGAATCAAACTGCAACTCTAGTGCAGAAACTCCCTGCAGAATATAGAAGAGGAGGAGGATAAACGTTAGCTTTTTCCCCTCAGAGTAACAAACAGGGCTGCTCTCTTATCAATCACCAACTCTGTGATTGCATAAGGTGTTCCACCGGTTATACAAACGGAGCTTGAAGGTTAAAAAAATTGAGGGCACTGAAAAGACAAACAATCCAACAATGTTTAGCAGCAGCAGGGCTCCTAGATAGAGATAGCATGCTAAAAGGGCAGGGTGGCGTGACTCACCTTGGCATGGAGATGGCAGATCAAGTGCTGCAGCTGCTCCACACTCCTCTGAAGGGTCGGAGGGTCGTGGCCGGCGCGGTTGCTCAGCGTCAGGGTGTGTGTGTTCAGCCTGGGGAAGTGGCAAACTATCTGGGCGTCCGTAGACACCAGCTGGAGAGTCTCAGTCCCTTTGTCCGTCTCAGCCCTGCCGTGAAATAAACACTTAGATCATCACGAATGTCCTGCAGCGTGATTGGCTAACACAGCACAAAACTGCTTTCAAGAGGTTTTAACAGTGATGTCAGCCGGTCCACACTCCCCAAAATAATCCACGTGCACTGCTTTTTTTGTTCTCCAGAGTGGAAAAGTCTAAATGCTGTGCTTGTTTTTTATCTATTTGAGCGCTTCAGCAGGTAATCAAACAACCAATAGAGAAGCTGTTGAGTAAAGAAAGTAGTTGGTACATGTTAAAAAGTTCCAGACGCTGTGGCAAATCAACCCAAAATGTTACTTTCCTTCCCTGTAGTAAAATACACCCTGCCTAACCCCTTTTAGAGACCACTCCTACTCGATAAGCTTTCCCAGAAAATTTCACTCCCCCTCCTGCATGAGCTCCGAGTTTTGAAGGTAAAAGTATGTGCAGTGTTTTTGTTCATACAGATAAGTGCTATACAAGAGGAGACACCTCCCAGTCAGGCAGATCTGTTTGCGTAATCCTGGGTGGACTTGCTTTTGCTGCGAGGCCCGCTGGCTGAGGTCACCAGCCAGGCTGCTAGTGACTTCACTTTTCATGAGGGAAATGTAATTACCAGCACATAAAGGGAGAGCTGTAAGTTGTAAAGCAGCTTCAGTGCGCTTGGAAATGAGTGAGCTCACTAAGTGGTAGTTGTCTTTCAGCTTGTGGCATCTTCATTTTGAGTTAAGTGAAAACTATTCTGCAGCAGATAAGTAGAGTGCCTAAAAGACATAAAAAAGGGTCCATTTCCACTTTAAGCCGTGTCTCAGTCCATTTAGCAAGAAGCTGCTTTTTTCCCCCCGCAGTTTAATGTTTCACTCGAAAGGGATGAAAAGAATCTGACCTCACTCATCACTCAGAAAAAAGCATCATTAGGGATAACACCTGACAACCGCAAACAAAACACATACATCCTCCTGCTGTTAAGCTCCGTAGAGCCAACACTTGAGCGTGTGTGGATTTAAGTACACATTGTGAGATGTTGTGGTTCTACAACAGGTCAGTAAACACAGCAGTGGTAATCAAGGCTTTTCTGCTGCGGAATAGTTTCCCATCTCTCTGGATTCTCTTGGAACAATACTGGCAGCCCACAACTTTTCAATTTGCCCTCAACTATCTGGCTGCAGCTGAATGTGCTAGGCTAGGCTGCAGTGGGCTTTGTGGTGATGCTTTTTGGATACCTTTATTGTTCCATGAAGACAACAGACAAACAAGGTTGCCCTAGGGCCTTAGAACCACGCCGTCTGCCCTCTGATATACAGTATTAACACGAGAGTGTTTGTACAGAGAGGGGGGCAATATTCACTGAAACTCAGAGCTCAGATCACAGTGCTGTCTGTTATAGACTTTTCTCTTCTTTTCTCTTTTTTATTGTTCTTGAGTTACACTGAAACTGAAAAGCCCATCTGTGGAAAAACTTTAGCATTACTGGAAACGGCCTTTGACTCTGCTTTTGGTAACTTTTGTAAAAATAACTTTTTGTTATATTTGCCCAAACTGTCAATACATCCACACATTAGTACATGAGATGGATAATCTGTAAAAAAAAAACATGTTCATCCTCCTCCTCATAGTACTTCTAATGGCATTTGCAAGAATACAGTGTATGTAAACAAAAACAATAAATCAGAACTGAGGATTCTCTAACGCAGTCATCAATCATTACAATCACTCAACTGCTGTCAAACTGATCAAATATGAATCGAGATTCTGTGACCGTATTGCCTCTTTCTTGCCTAAAATGTTTACAGAAATATATTTTAATGGACTCTTACACTGTAAAATGAGAAGGTTTGTGACTCGGCTGCCATGTTGAAAACAGCTGATGCAAAACGAAGCACCGCCCATTGGTCACAACCTTTTAATTTTACAGCTTAACAAAAATATTTTCCTGAAAACAACCGAGGCAAGAAAAAGGCAATGCAGTTACAAAATCTTGATTTCCTCGGCTCTGATCGGTTGTTTTTGTTCAGTTCAGACACAGTGGATTCATGAAAATGCCATTAGAAGCATAAGAAGGCTGAGAAACATGATTTTTTTCCACAGATTATCTGTCTCATGGACTATTTATAGAATTTACAGGATACTGTGACATTTTCAGCGAATATGACAAGTTATTTTTTTATAAAAGTTAGTAAGTGTAGCTTTAAGTGCATAGCGCCTTAAAACTTTCGTATTCTCCCAGGCTTATGGTCTATTAGTGTGTGTGTCTGTGTGTGTGTGTGTGTGTGTGTGTGTGTGTGTGTGTGTGTGTGTGTGTGTGTATTTGATCACACTTGACTGTGCTGATAATTTCATGTTCTATATGCTATTGTGTTGATGGTGATGATTACTACTCATACTGTATTCTTTTACATGTTTATGTTACTACTGTTCTTATATTTTCTTCTATCTGGGGTATTTTAATGTAAAGCACTCTGAATTTAGATGCCAAAAAAACCCCCCAAAAAAACCTGCCATTGCTATTGTCATTAGTGCTTACTGTGTGAGGAGCTCGTGGAGGTGTTCATGTCCTCGCAGGGCTGCGATGGCAGAGGGCGTGTGGCCTTGTCTGTTGGCCAATTGCAGGGCTTCTTTTGCTCCAGACTGCTGCAGCAAGAAGTGTGTAACCCGAAAAAGACCTCGACGTGCTGAGAAATGCAGCAGAGTCTCCTGAGGATTCAGGTCTGAGAAAGAGACAGAGGATGAGAAATACAGGAATAAACAAACACACAGAGGGGAAAGACACAGAGGAAGACAGGAGAGGAGTCCAAGCAGCCAATTTGTGGTGCAGTAGCCAGCATACCAACACTTGCTGCAGCTTGGCAACACCACAGCACTGTCTAATTAAACCAGTACAGGGTCCATCGTGATCCAGTAAAGAACAGACCTTTACATATTTATAAAATGATACAATTGCAGCTTTCTGTCTGTCTGCAAAAAAGTAACACACCATATTGATTTTGTGAGTCAGTACTGTAAATGCTGGATTACAGCCAACATGCCAAATGACAGTATTTTTGTCATTATTCATTTATTTTGGTCATTTCTTTGCACAAAATTACAGAATGTCAATATTTTGTGTTTCTGTAAGTATGTAAGTCTCTTAAGCAGCATCTGATTTATTATAATACAACTCAAAGCAACAACAACAATAATAATGCATGTGACTAAATAAAACTACAGCATTTCATTTCAGCAGAGGTGAGCAATACTAAGTGCATCACACTCCCATTTTTAATTTAAGTCCATTATTGGCCCAGTATATCAATCAAACTCCTAATAACACCATCAAACACTGGAACCCTCCGCCTTTACACATCCACAAAGACAACAATGGAATTCATGGACGGACACACACACACACACACACACACACACACACACACACACACACACACACACACACACACACACACACACACACACACACACAAAGACCTCTATATTTCTGCCAAAGACACAAGAACTCAAAGAGGCTCCCTTTAGCATTATAGCCAGAATGAACGACTGCTGGTTATTTCAGAGAACCATCTAAAATTGAATCTGTGTAATTAAATCTCCCTCTACATTTTTGGGAAATGTTATTAAAACATTTCTAGGTCGACATGCCAAATCCTTTTTGTTAATATTAATATCTTTTTCTGCTCGACCACTGGCAAATGTGTTGTCAATTTAAAAGGCCATGGTGAGATAAGGGGAAAGCTTGTTTAAAATAGCAGACAAAGTGAGCCCTGAAGTTTAATAAACTGTAATTTCACAAAGAGGTGGAACATATAGGTCATGGAAGAGAAAAGCTTAATAAGTTAAAACTGGTAAGTTAAAACACTGGATACTTTTTCAACCACCACATCATTTTCAACATATGTTGAAAATGATGTGGTGGTTGAAAAAGTACCAGGATGTCTTGTAATGCAGAGTCAGTACACTGCAAAAAGAATGCTCCGGTTTATCAAAGCAGCTACTCTGTGGTTATTTATAACAACAGAAAGTGCAGGATTGAGAAAGATAAAACATCTACAGTACTGTTGCTGAGTCCAGATTTCTCTGGACTGTTTCTTCCCTCTTAGGAGAAAGATTTTGTTTTACTCCTGAGCTTTCATTTGTCACTGCCAGAGGATTTTCCTCCTCCAGTGTCCATACACAAAACCGGATATTTATTTGAGCAAACAGAGAAAAATTCATGGTGTTTCAGTTCAACGCAGACAAGCAGTTCTATAATGCAGCTCCTCTGTGATTTCTAATGGGATTTTGCAGCTGTGCCTTGTGCAGATTTCAACAGTAAGATAAAATCAGTCGGAAAAAAAGTAAAAAAACACAGCTCAAAACCGCAAAGGGGCAGAAAACATATTTTACTGTCTGTTATCAGCACCGCAATGACCATTAGGCGGCATTTACAATGCTGGTTGTGTCTGCTGATGAGAGGTTTCACTCCATTTAACGCGGACCGGTCTGCACCAGCCTGCCCTGATGAATCTTGAGCTAATGGGTCAAATTTAATGCTCCACTTGGCCGAGCTGGGCCGGACTGGAATGTGAGGTGCCAAACAGCAGCAGGAAATGCTTTACTGCCGGATTTGATGGTGGTTTCTGAAAACTGGCTGCCACAACATCCATGACATTTTGGCACTACGGCATCTGGGCGGGTCAGCTCGGAGATGTAGTTACAGCTAACATGCCGCAGTAGAGAACATGCAGTGTCATGGGTCACCTAAACAGCTTCACTGCTCATTAGCAGAGATCTAAGCTAGGTGGCTACTAGTTAGCTTCACTAGCTAAACAATGGTCAAATATTTTTCTGACTTTTCCAGTAAAATTACTACTTCAAAACAAACAAACAAAAACATGAATTAACTTAACAAACTACCACTGCTAGAACAACTGCATAGCTCTTCAGTTTTAATTAAATTATGTTGTACACATTTTGTTATAAATTTATACTGTTCTATATTTGTGTTTCTTCATTTAAGCAATACATATTTTTTCTTTTAATTAAATTTCTTTTTACTATGCTTTTACTTTTAAAAAAGTTGGGGCTGCAACAATCATTTTCATCATCTATTAATTTGTCAATTGATTTTTAATGAATGATTTGGAATCAATTGAAAACAAAGAAAACAAAAAGTTTCCTGAGCCACCAGTGAAGTTTTGCTACAATTGCCCATAACCTAATGCTGTTCAATTTAAAATGAAAACATTAAACAGGTAAAGGCAGTACTGTAAGGACTGTTAATTAGGAGCACTGTTTAGTTATTCATTGTTTAACACTCTCAGAGCACAGAGTGTACTCTGGGCACACATGGAACAGTAATGTGAAACCTAACCATTCATCCTGCTGGATGAGTGAAGTTCCCTTTCACTCATCTCTGCAGCAGCTTCCCCTCTTGTCCATCCATCAACTCTGATCAGATTGACTGAATAATTATTCACCTCACAGCTCAAACTCACAAACTGCTGCTAAGGAAAAAAAACACGCTGCCTTCAGTGACTCACAAAAACTACTGTACACATAAATCCTAATTCTGTGGGAAATGCTGCAGCAAATTAGCCTCACTGTTACCCTGCTAGCATGGCTGCAGACTCTTAAACTTGTTGATGAATGATTCAAGCAATTATTAGACTACCAAAAAACACCAATGACTTTATGAAACACTTTAAGTCCTATACTCCACAGTTAAAACCTGACTATACTCAAGAACGCAAACACTAAGGATAAATAATTTGAGAAGATTTGACCATTTGTATTTGTTGAGACTACAAATTAGAATGTCATTTGCTGAAATAATATTAAAAACAAAGACTACAGATAATTTTTAACTGTATGTTGCTACCTGTTCAACACCAGTAAATTAGCTGAGTGTTGTTCACCACTTCCATTGACACACACAGTCCTTCCAGGTGAAGTGATTGTCCCCGAGGACAATAAATGGCTGGCGATAGTGAGATCAGTGACTGCTGCGTGTCCACAGCGTGAAGGATGACTGAGATAAACCACCGCCACCTCCACCTATAGTCTCCTGCTATCCATCATCTGACAGATCTGATAAATGGAGAGCAGAGTTGCACCCCTCTTCCCTCCCCGCAGTTCACCGCAGCTGAACGTCTTGTATTGAAGCAGTGACATATTGTGAAGCGCAGCCTATTAGAGCACACATCACTCACCACAGCAGGAAGCCGCCTTCCACATCAACAACATGACAACTGACTTCAATGCAAAGGAGTCTACGTGTTTTTACGTGTGTATGTATGTACATGTGAGCCCGAGTGTGTCCATCTCTAAAAAGCCATACACTTTTCACAACACTAACAAGCAGATCTTATCTAATCGACAGGGAGGTCATTACTGGAAATTTGATTCGATGACTTTTCTTTGTCAGGCTCCTTACAAATAATGAATAAAACATGTTTAGGAGTGTGTGGCCTTTCAATTTCCACCATACATTTATTTCATACTCATTTTTTGTCAGAAATCCTGCTGGTTCTGCTGGTTCGATCTAATATCCAAGTCCAAGTTAAACTATAAGCTATTATCTTAACAATAGCCAGAGGCACAGGCAGCGCTCTAACTACTCCCAAAAGTCTTGTTTATGCCGCTTCACAGAGAGCAATTACCTTGCTGAGTTTATCATCCACATCAGCTCGTTTGGCTTCCTTTAACTGATTAAAGTCATCAGAGTCAATGGCTGGAGAAAATTGCCACTTTAATTTTAATAAAAATGTATGTTTGTTTGTACTGACATAGCTGTTTCTCACAACCCAAACTGCTGTCTGGCCAGGCTGCGGCACAGAGATACGCAGCTCTGTTTGATCATACTAATACCAGTGTCAGATGAAAGTCCATGTGGAGATGTGTTTTCATGTCTGTCTGTTAATATAAGCTACCAAGTAACAGCCCTCTTTTTGTGGTTGCAGAGAGATGTGTATGCCTCCATTATTTCCACTGCGTGTCAGGCCGTGCTTAATAAAACATTACAAGACACTCTATCATACAGTCATTAATCCAGCAGAAATGCCAAAATATACTGCTTACAGCTTCACAAATACTGTGATGTGCTTATATGTCTCAGGCTACTGCTTTGACTAAAGCTAGGTTTTGACTTATAGTTTTGAATCAGATATCCACACCACTACTGATCCTTCTGTATTGTGTTTTGATTATATTTTGCAGTAACTGTGTTTCCATTGTTTTATTTACAATGCAGCAGCTGTGGGCACTGCATGTACTTCTATAACCAGAGTTGCAGTATATCTGTAGTGAAATCGCATTACTCAGTTAATCAAAAACATGATTGGTCTCTTAAGTACTGTGTGGAAAATATGCAAAGCTGAAGCCTTTATGTCATGAGCTGCACATATACAGTAGGTGTGCTGACACACATTACAAATGAGCCCTGATTCAGTGCATGCTCTCTGCAATTTGGTTTCTGGTTGTTTAAATAAGAACATTTTTCTACAATATAAAGTCAGTTAGTTTTTTTCTTGAATTGTTATGCACCTTTTGTGCCTTTTCTGGTGGAAATATCTTTAATTTTCTAAAAAACTTGAGGTGGCACCTCACTTGAAAACCTGCTTTTCAAACAGTAATGTGTGTAAAACATTTTATTTTTAAGCACCAAGAAATCTGTCCGGTAGATCCTACAGAAGCTGTTAAATGTTGAAAATACAGCCCAGCTGACAGAACAAAATGTTGACATTGTACACTCTGCAAACCATTGATATGTTACATTTGTAAATTTCATACACGTAGTTTGATGTCGTTCAGATTACATGTATATGAACGGATTCCATGACAACAGGGTGAGAGGGCTGTCAAGCAGCAGACTGTTTGACATAAATAAAAGACAGAAATCTTTTAATGAGAGTTCAAGATATTTCCAGCCATGTTTGTATGACCACCATGTGTATTTTTAAGCCCTCATATAATTTACCCTAATAAAGTGTTTTTTGTGCCTAGACATAACCACATGTTAAATCACAGCTTTGTCACAACGTAAAATTGAAAATTGGTACATGAAGAAACATACATTCAGCATATATGCTACATATGTAATATCCAAATGTAACATATCTGCGGAGTGCCCTGTGGCTCGGTTGGTGGAGCGGGTGCCCATGTGCAGTGGCTGTGTTCTCACCACAGTGGGCGCGGGTTCAAGTCCAGCCTGGGCCCGTTGCTGCATGTTGTCCCCTCTCTCTCTCCTCCTTTCACACTATGTCTCTCCTATCTAATAAAGGATATAAAAGCCCCTGAAAAAAAACTTTAAAAAAAAAAAGTAACATCTGGTGATTGCAGAGATGTACAACGCCTACATTCATTCTGGTGATTTAGTTGGAAAAAAGTCACCTTATGTTTAAATAAAGGTAATAATCTAGAAAATGTAAATTGTTCAAGGTATACATCTTTTCTGGGCTGTCCCGTTATCTGCTCCGATAACAAATGGAAAAAGGAAGAAAAAAGTCGAGGCCACAAGCCTCTGCTCCATGAAATCAGATTTACCTACACAAATTTCGATCAAATCCTTTTGTTTTCAATGAATCCCAAGCAGCTTGCTAACAAATGACCAACCAGGAAGTGCTAAAAACAGACCAATCTGCACACTCTGAACGCCAATGGTGAGCCACTACCTGGCCACTATCTCCTGCTATCTATGTGCTATGTTAGCTCACAGAAATTCCCCTTTTACATTATGTTTCTGATTTTTATCAAATGATGCATTTTCTCTGATTACACTGAAGATATTGTGAAGTTTGATTATTTAAATCCTAACCAGGCGAGTAACTCCTGCAAGGTTCAGTTAGCTGACATTCTCCAAGCAGCACTTTGACATCTGGACTGTGGAGGTCAGACAGAAGCGGTACCTTAATGTGAGTGTAAAATGTGTGCGGTTCAAAGGAACACTGTATTTATGTCACGAATCATGATATGCCTTGTCATTTTATGTTTATGTGCTGATATATGTATTTGTTGCTGTTGTTTGGTTGTAAGATAGTTGTATTGTTATTTTGAAGTGTTAGTTTTCTTCCTCATATGATGTTTGAGTAATCCAAAACTTAAAAAAAAAAATTAAATGGCAAATATGCACTCACTGATCAGTAACATCCTGTCAAACGCGATCAGGTTTCCTAATATCATTGATCTCAAGTCAACACTATGAAATGCATTTCATGTGACATGTAGACAAACACACAAACAAAGGTGCCACATGTGTCATTATGTGCAGTACAGCTGTAATTTGACAGTATGTTCTTGCATCGGCTCCGAGACATTCTGTCTGACTCTTGGACATTTTACTGTGTGAGTAAATTACATGCTACAGGCAGTCCCCTGCCCTCCAGTCTCACCAGTGCTGTTGGTTAGTTTGTTCCCCAGTAAGCTCCATCCTGGAGGCAGGACGAGGTGGTGGAGGGCCAGCGCCAGGCTCTCATCCAGGCGCTCACACTCCTGCAGGGGAATCTGACACTCATCCAGCAGCAGTGCCCCATCAAGGCCGTCAGCCCGACCCGCCGTGCTCACCTGTGCGGAGGGTGATTACAAAGATGAGTTTTACGGAGGAGGAGGAGCTGAGGCTTAATTTATGGGAAGCACTCAATTTAAAACACTCAGCCTAATACCATTAACCGCATGCCTAAAATGTGAGATGTAAATGCAAGAGGACACATCCGCATGAATCTATCAGCACTCAGCTCGATTTGGGGCTGAGCTGTGTTGACAAAAACAAATCATATTCAGATTTTTTTTAAAAAAGGAGAATTTGAGTGCCTGAGACAGTTACATTATCTTGTCCTCCTCCTTGGCAGAGCAAATTTTATATTAAATGTCTATGGGATGATAAACTGTGCAGAAAAGAATTCATTAATTGAATACCAAAGACTGTGAGACATCAAGCCTTGTCAGGGAAGAAACAATAACATGGCAATCTTTTGTCTTTCTGTCACTTTGCCCACATTGCTGTATCACTTGTCACCACTTTTCTCCCGCTCTGTGACAAGCCTCGGTCTGTGTGGTTATTTTACCGCTCACTTGGATATGACTCGTCGTGTTGCTCACCAGGAACTGGGCCATGTCAAAAGCCAAATCCTGGACAAAGCTGAATCGATGCTCGGCCAATGGAGTCACGTGACCCAGACAGTGCTTTGGGTCCTCAGGGGCCTCAGGGACACCTCGGCTGACTGAACACAAGGTGACAGACACCACCTCGCAACAGTCGTGAGCTACAAGACAATACAAAGAGGGACACAGGAAGTAAGGTGGAGAAGACAGAAGAAATGAGAGAGAGGGAGAGGTGACAGGGGACAAGCATTAAGTATAATAAAATGTAGTTTTTAAAATGTTTTTCACAAAACACAGAAAAATAAGTTATGATATATATTAATATGACTGAATCCCCCATATTTAAAAATATATATATATATATTTAAAAAGTGTTGTATGAGCATCACCAGTTGCAGCTGGAAAAGATGATTTCAGCAACACTGCAGTCATAGCAACAACACAGTAGGTCATGGGAAGTAACAATAATTGCGAAAAAAAAAGGAAGTGCAACAGTTGTGACCTATGAAAAAAATAGTCATTAAGAAGCAAAGGGGCTGAGAAGCAAAGTAGATATTGTTGGTGGGTTGACATTGGGGCTAGATGAAAGGAGTTTTAATTCATTCATTTATTAATCAAATAATAGTTAATAATTAGACAGTTAAACATTAAGATGTTTTCTGACCTTCTTTGACTTAAGTTATTTTGAAAAGAGGACATAGTCACATGTGTATCTTGAGCCATTTCTATGCATTTACCATAAAGATCAGAATATGGATGCACTCAGCAGCAGCTGATTTTATCATGGTGATTCCTTTTCTCACTTAACTCAGAAACATCAGTCAGTACAGATGTTTCTGCGTCTCACCAGCCGCCAGGTTGATGGTGTTCATCTCTTTTAAAGAACTTACATAAGGTGCATCGCTCAAGCTACAAGTGAAGCAAATAACCCACAGACAGAGGAAAAAAGATAAACACGCAGAAATAACACCTTAACATTCAGAAATGCAATACTTGAACTATATATGATTACAGGACATTACTTCAAGCTTAAGTGTCAGGTTTATTTCTTAATATCAACTAGAAATAGTTCCCTCAAGGTGTTCTTGGGGTATCGCAATCACAAGAATAAGACGACTGCAAGGACATTGTGACCAAGTGAACACTTTGGCCAAATTTGAAGAAATTCTCTCAAGGTGTTCTTAAGATATCACATTCACAAGAATGAGACTGTTAAGGTCTCAGTGACCTTGATATCTGACCACCAAAATCTAATCAGCTCATTGTTGAGTCCAAATGAACATTTGTGCAAAGTTTGAAGAAATTCCTGCGAGGCATTGTCGAGCTATTGCGTTCACAAGATGCCATGAATGTAACAAAGCGGAGGTATAATAAATGCATTTATTATTCCATTAAAAACAAATAAATGAATTCAGTCATTCCTCAGCTGTTGGGTAGGTAAGGCCGCCCTTCCAATGATAATGGTAGGGGACACACTGGGAAAAAATTGTCATGCTTATATTTTACCTCTAAAGGTAGCATGATTTGGTTGATTTCATTCAATTTAATTTTCTTTGTAAGTTGCTATTTATTGTGCTACTTATGTCAAATGATGGAGACTAATTTTGTGACAATGAAATGTTAATTTCCCTCTCTCCAAGAAAACTTCCCCCCTCTGCATTAACTGCCTGCACAAGAAAAACTAGATTGCTTGTAGAAATTCATCTACTATAAGCAATGTGCTGCCAAAAATCTAAAATCAACAGTGACATGCTCTTTGCATAAATTCTGTATTTCAGGCATCAAACGACTGTACAAGAAGAACTGCTTACAGTGCAGATTGTAACTGCTGACTTGAAGGGCGAAGGGTTCATTTTAACATGGCGTTGGAGGGGGATGGGGTCCTCCCCCAGGAAATTTTGAGCATCAAACACTTCATTTCCTGCATTCTGGTGAATTTTTATGCACCAATTTGTGCCTTTTCTGCATCAATTTCAGGAGGAAAATCTCTTTAATTTGATTCACATAAAAGTCCTCTGCTACTTTCAACAAATGCATATGTTCTTAATATTTATTGAGGGGGACGTGTCCCCTGTGTCCCACCTGATTTCAGCACCTATGGCTGACTTCAAACATATCTAATTAATACCAATAAATATGAATATTATTTCACTTCAGTAAACGAGTTTAAATTTATCTCACTAATACCTTTTCATCTGTCACAAATTAAACGGGACCTATCAACAAATTAACAACACAACATGTTATCACAGTTAAATTAAAATTGATGCAAATTAGTTTTCAGTTGTCATAACACAAACAATGCACAAAGAGGACTGTAATCCACATGCAGGGTCAGTGTCAAAACACAACTAACAGCTGACAGATTCTATGTAAATGCACGCAGTGCTACTTCTAATTCACAGGGCACATAGCCTTCTGCATCAGTTAACTTCCTCACCAAATACACAGCCAAGTTTTGTGGATGCATGACTTCTTGTGATTCAGCTTTCTAAAGACATATCAATATGAGCTAATGCTTGATGGCTTCCTCTGCTTGTCACTGCAATCATAGCTGGTTAGTCATATTTGGTCACTCGGCAGCTCCACATGAATATAAAGGTTAAAATGCTGCTCAAGGGCACCCCAATCCAAGCCAAAGTAGTGATTCAGTGTATTTGTAGCCATTTTCCCAGGCCACTAAGGAATTCTATCCCGCGACCTTCTGCTTGGTCACAGGACGGTTCCTTCGAAGCTCTGTGTGCACTGATGGAGGGAGCGGTGAAGCAGAGCTAATCTGTTAGTAGAGAGTAAAGAGTAACACCTCCGCCTGCCCCCCTCAGATGGCTGTAATTCAGCCGAGCTCTTAACGAGATAACGCTCTTTAACACGTTCCGCCTCCTTTGCTCCTGTCTGGAACACAGACACTTGAGGAGAACAATATTTATATCATTTGTATTTGTCCGTTCAGCTCACATTCGATGTCTTTTTTATCATTTTGCTACCATCCATGTTTATTACAGGTTAACACATATTCTGTGCTTTTACCACTCTCTGTATACACTGATCTTTGACCTTTGATTTCCACGCTGCCTGTTGTTTTTCATTCACCTCACAGAAGGTATCGCTGACTTCAGTACTGGCTAAGTACAATCAATTTTGCAACTCCAATAAGTGGGATGTTCTCCAAGAGGAGTGATGAATGGCTCTAGAAAAAGTCAAATGAGGTGATCTCTCTCTCTAACACACAACATTAGTTTAAAATGAGGACAGTGGTGTTGGGTGATTAATCATTTATTACTTCGACTTTCTTCCATGGCTATAATAACTCCTGACTTCCCTATGCTTTCTGTGTGATGTCGGGGAATATAATAATAATAATAATAATAATAATAATGATAATAATGATAATAATATCCCCTTCTTAAATACAATTTATGTTCTGAAACAGTCTGTGATATTTTGGCATGCTTTTAAAACCCTTTAAAGGGACAGTTCAACTCAAAATCATACATATTTTCCTCTTACCTGAAGTGCTATTGTTCAGTCTAGTTTGTATTAGTGTGAGTTGCCAACCACATCACCGTGCAGAAGGAGATAATGTTACAGCTTAGCCAAGGAGGACGCGGTTAATGTTTACGTCTTACGATGTCACAAGCATGAGCCTCTCGTCCGTGAGCAGATGCACGCTTCCTTCTGCATCGTAATATAGTTGGCAGGTGTAGTTTGATAGAAAGAAAGTAGTTCCTACAGGAAAATGCTCACAACAAGGTCTCTGAATTATCTTGAGTAATTGGGTCATGATTTCTGAAAAGAGACACCACTGTTGAGGTTTTCAAATGTAGATTTTTTGGCACTTTGAGCACCACAGGCCAAGTCCCATCTACTTCTATTATATTGGAGAGAAGGCAGACATCTCTACAGCCAGTATCTCCAATACTCGGCAACTCAAACCAAAACAATCTAAAATTGATAAATAGCACTACAAGTAAGAGGAAAAATATGCAGTTGTGATTTTGGAGTGTACTGTTCCTTTAATGTTCATTTGGGGAATAGCGCAATATGGCTATAAAGAATTAACCAGTACATAAGTTCCGACTGTTTTCACTCTCTGTGATTACAATAATGTTTTTATTTTATTTGTATTCTTTCAGGACTTTGCCATGATGCATGTTTCATACAACCTTCATTCCACTTGGTCTTTGTTTACTATCACTATTCTGGGTATTCTAAGGGGTACCTGCAACAAAGTCTGTGCTATCAGTTAACACAGACAGACATGACAGCAGAATAAAAAATAGATTTAACATGTATCAAATGCTGTTGGTGGAGCTGCCTTCTCAACGGCCCATTAGCGAAGCTGTGAGGCGTTGTGGGTGGAGTGGCTTACCAGGACACAGTGCCTGCAAGGTGTCATGACTGCTCCTTAGGGTGCTAGTCAGGTGCCTCTGTGTGCTGCCAGCAAATAGCAGGAAGTAGTCCACGCCCTCCTCATCCGCAGCCAGCTCGTCATCAGTGAGCTGCACCGCGATGACGCACCGCCCCTGTAGAGAGAGAGAGGGAGAGAGAGAGAGAGAGAGAGAGAGAGAGAGAGAGAGAGAGAGAGAGAGAGAGAGAGAGAGAGGAAGAAGAGGGAGGAAGAGCACAAAGAAAGATTGGAAAAAAATGCAAAAAAAAAAAAGTAAGTAAATATCTAAGTAAGTCTGTATAAACTTAATCATAAAAAAGTATATACACATCTCTTTATTTATTGATTGACCAATATGCAGTACTTTTTGGCCTGGTAAGACCATGTGAAGTTAAACCTCTCAGTAGAAAAATTTCCTATTCACACTTGGTGCTAAAGTGCATTTTGTGCTGATCCAAAATCATACAAGCAGCTTCAAATGCATCATTATAATGTCACATTTGGAAATAGGGATGCATGTGTCCACTTACACAGTTCAGCAGTGATACTCAAATTACGGCTTTGGGCCAAATCGGGCCCATAAGAGGGTGTCAGGTGTCCCACCACCCATTTTGTAATTCACAATAAAAATTAAACTAATTCACGCTGGGATATTTTTTAAATGTGAATAAGGTGCATTATAGAAAAACTAAAATAAAGCTTGTTTATCATTGAATGTCCTCAAGAGAATCGCCCTTGACCTATGTATGGATTACTGCATGGACCTTCTAGGCAGGGACCAAAAGAGTCATGGGCCCCCCTGGCCTTCACCTGCAAAATGTCACTCTAATGCCAATTTCCAACCAAAACCAATTAAATATTGCATTCCCACTGACAGGGAGCACATCACACAAGTCTGCCTTTCTGTCAGCTTTTGTGTGTGTGTGTGTGTGTGTGTGTGTGTTTGTTTTTTTGGTTTGTCCATGCAACGTCAGAGACAGGTAGGGGAACAGGTGAACAGTAGACAGCAGCAGGAACAGAGGTCTTTGAAAACTCTGAAACTTTGAAAACAGTGGTTTCTTCTCTTTATATATCTCTTACTTATTCAGTCTCTCTTTCAAACTCGGTACAGATGTATTTGGATCGGCGTTTTAGCACTGCTTAGGAGGAGATGGACAGTAATTAGTGGCGGCACATCATTGCATCTCACCAGTTAAGGGGCTGAAATTACCGCTTCACCTGGGTGTTGTATTCCCATCAATGCCGATTGCATCCAGAGGCGATATGAACCCGTGTCTACTGCAGAGTCATTTGACGCGGGTGTGAAAGCCCATGGTACGCATTCTCATTGCATTAAAAAGCCAGGTGTTAGCAGGTTTTTTGAGCAATGGGAATGAGGCTAAATTGACACATTGTGACCAGGAAGAGACTCAAAAAGACCACAGAGACACACACTAACTACAAAAGAGGCAAAAGAACCACAAAAAGCCACAAAGCAACCTCAAAGACAAGAGACACAACATGACTTTAGAGAGGGAAAAAACAGCCAAACTGACACAAAATTACGACAACAGAAAGAAAGGCAAAATCGCCACAAAAACTGTGTATTTCCAGAGCTATGTAGAGAGGTGGTGGGGACTCTTACATATCTGTGCCCAGTGTGCCATTGTCTCATTATCCACCCGTGGCCTGCCCACGCAGGGATGCCGTGACTTGGTTTGCCTCTTAATAACAATGAGTGAGGACAGCAAACGTTGGAAGGTTGAAAAGGCAATTTTTGTTTATTATACTGTATAGACTAAAAAATATTATTAGTGTTTTTTATTAACTGGGCC
Source organism: Plectropomus leopardus (assembly GCF_026936395.1). Taxonomy (NCBI): domain Eukaryota; kingdom Metazoa; phylum Chordata; class Actinopteri; order Perciformes; family Serranidae; genus Plectropomus; species Plectropomus leopardus. Next base: position 35,391,211 of record NC_142176.1, on the reverse strand, counting down.
TTGGCCTCCTGTCATTTTGGCTCCAGTGAAAGGCAAGCTGAGCATCACTGCAGTACAGTGTGCACAAAAATGCTCCAATGCATCCCTTACACAATTTCATACAGCCTAGATAATGTGTGTATAGCTCAACAAACCCCAAACAACTGTGACACTAAAGTCAAAAGGCAAAAAAGTACAAGTTCAAATCTAACTCCTCTTCACTAGCTGAGTGAAAATGTGCATATCGCTCTCAAATAGATAAAATCAAAAGCAATCAGGGGAGTGAAATCCAATCACAGTTGGTCACTTTAGATGCATTTAAGACAAACACTGATGCCAGATGTGAACTACAATCCTTCACCACTGGATCTTGTTACAGATTGGATATCAGGATACAAATCTTCACAGGACTGTGGTGCGCGACTGTGTAGAGGCTGCCAGTTTTCTCAGCACCATACTTGTTTACAACAATTACACAAATGGCTCAAAGTTAATATGGTAATGATTTATTGATTTTAAAACGCTACTCATCGCATCATTAGCACACAAACTGGGAGGCAGCAGACAGCACTGAAACACGGAGCAGCAGCTTGACTTTCTGCCGACTCAGTGAGAGAGCAGTCAGGTTGAGGCCGCAGAGGAAGATGAAACTATTTTACCAAACCAGGAGGCAGCATGATTAACAACTTCTGTATAAGTGCTTTTTATCAACGAATCCAGCTTTTTAACACTTGTGCATCCATGGAACATTAATCAAGGTCTACCCTCTTCTCCAGAGCTTCACACTGAGAGCTTTTCTTCTTCTTTGAGGAGTGACTCTGCATTTATAGAGATTGGACAGCTGGGTATTCCCTTTGTAGCATAAAAACACAAGTGAAAAAGTCCAAATAATGGAATAGCCTCAGTGCGTTTGTCTGCTCTAACAAAACATAGTAACTAAGCCTTATTTCCTACGCCCTGCAGTTGTATGCCACCACAAACCAGTCAAGTTGCAGTTTACATCCGTGTCTGTCCTGTCTCAAATGTTGCCATGACAGTTGACAATGCTTCAAATATGGATGTTGCTGCAAAGAAGCAACAAATTCTAAAATGTGGATGCCTCTAACACATTTTCAAACCAGCAGCACAGAAGATCTACACAATCAGTGCAGTTTCAAGTTGGGCATTGGTGTTAACAGTTCAGTATCTGTCAAAAGTTTTCCCCCTCTGTTCCTGAATTATAGCTTTAAAAAATACCCAGTTCTGAAACAAAGTGTTTTTGCAGAACATGATCATGTCACAGTGAAATTGACCTTTGACCTTTGGTTAATAATAATAATAATAATAATAATAATAATAATAATTCTACATTTTTGCAAAAGAAGCAGATGCACTGTGTTTAGTGTTTCAAGTAAATCTGCAACACCTGTCCACAAGAGGATTTTTAAGTTAGTCAGTCATTTTCTGTAACCACTTGTCCTCATAATATAGCTGTGTCCTCTGTGGTATTTGCTGTGAGAACCGTGTTTTTTCTCTTTTAGCCTTTGTAGGACAAACTTGTTCTCATGTTGTCTTATTTCTATGTCTGCTAGCGCAATCAAAATCAACTGATGAGGATGATTGCTGATTTTGCCTGAGACATGCAACTTCAGCCTCAGCATTTTAGCACAGTATCACGCCATTTATAATAGATCCATGTATCACACATGCAGACATCAAATGGACATTTAAGACCCCTTCTCTATCATTCTCCTTTTGAAAAGAGTCACTTCAAAACATAAAAAGTTTTGTCTACATCTCTCTGAAATCAAGGACACGTCGTTTTAAAATTTTGTAAAAGTTTCGAGTGGTAAATTTCCTACTCTTATCATTGTAAACTGCATTTGTGCAGAAAACTTGTGTGTGATAATAGTAACTAAGTGAAAAAATCATCAATGCATCCTCCTTTTCTCAGCTATATTGTGCTTATTAGATAACATCATGTGTCTTGCCAATGTGCAAATAATTCCAATGTGAAAATACAGTTATGCAGTAATGAAAATACAGAGTCTATTGTGCAGTCTGTTCTACAGTCACAATCGGCTGTGTTGTGGCTGGATTGTTGTGGGCAATGATGTAGTGTCATCTGAGGACGGACTGAGGAGGAGGAGAAGCTACAACAAAATAGGGATATTGTTCAAAATTAGCTGTCTTCCACTGGGGGACAGCAGCTCGTTGACACCGGGGAGGGATAATGGGACATTTCATCCCACTTAATCTGACCAGTGCTACAATCTTTTCGGCAGCCCAGTGCAACATGAACAGCCTGACATTGCGGTCGGTGATGGCCGATGCGGAGGAGAGCTTAACAGCTAGGGTTAAAGGTGCTTCCTCCTTCTCTTATAAAGTGGTCGCCTCAGGGCCTAGTTCCATACAGGGGGATCAGCAGGTTGACAGCAGCGAGGCAAACCAGCAGCTGTGGGATTGGCAAGTCTCTGTTTGGCAAGCCCCTGCTGCTGCTGAGCAATGTGAGGGGGAAAAATGTGTTCAAAGGCGACCACATAGCCCAGAGGCCACAGGAAGAGAGACAGCCTGCAGTAACCTTCAGAGAGCTGGGACTAAACATACTGACTTGCAGCATGAAGGATGCAGGCTTTGCTATGCACGGAGAGTCTCAGCTTAACAAGCAGAGCAGGGGCACTGGCATAAATGAGTTGTAGATGGGTGGAAGCCAGCAGGCATGACATTCTCTCCATTAAAAACTCATCTCTTATCCCCAGCCCAGATTGGAAATTAGGGCTTGGTGATACTGAACGGATTGGTACCTCAGTGGATTTGGGAGTTTGCACTCATGTGTAAATGAGAACATTTTAGTGTAAAATAAGATGCACAGTATCACTATGACTAAAGAAAAGCAGAAGTTGTTGTTTTTTTTTGCACTTGTGAGGGCCCGTGGCAAATCAACTTAATCACAATATCAACTCGCCGCATTTGGCACATTAGCCACTCAAATGATTTGGTGACAAAAGAGCAGCATCTAATTGTGTGAAAAATTAATATCCATCCATCATAAATAACACCGTAAGCTACTGATTTTTTAAACTGCACTTAAATTAAGTCCTAAAATCATACAATCATACAAAACACGTTTTCAACCTCCTCCTGTTACTTTTCACCTCTTCAGTTTTGATTGCTGATTGTAACAACACTGTGATCTATGAATTCAAACTAATTTGAATAAAAAGAGCGAGAACAGAATGGGATATCGACTAAATGAGATCATTGTCAGTCCTTTAAGAGGCAAATGTGTTGGCAGGGGGTGGAGGTGGAGAAACAGAGATGTGAAACATCTGCTGGAAACTGCAGGAAACACAGCTGCACACAGCGGCCTTTGTCAAACATGCAAACAAGCACACACACACACACACACACACACACACACACACACACACACAAAAACACGGAAACTAAAGCTACTGACAATAAATCTAATAATAACAATAACCCAAATGCAAATCTGAAAAGTTCTCTCCCACGTGTCGGTATTAATTCAGAAAAACAAATCAGCGGTTTTGGAGCTGTGTGACGTGCACAAATGGATGTCTTTCAGCCACACCGTATGACTGTGCTCTCTGCTGGTAATAAGTACTTAACAAAGTGACCTGCTGGGGTATTGACCTGCTAATCATGGCGCTTCAGCAGGGAACAGGCAACTATTAAGCAACATCAAAAGAACAGCTGGAGGCTATGAACCCAGCCCCCTCCTTTTAAATATGCATGTGTGAGTGTAGCCTTCTCCCTCACATCCTGCAACTGTACCGGGTTCAACTCTCCAGGTAAGACAGTGTGATTTTAGGCCTTCACACATACTGTTAGGAGTTCTCACCAAAGCTGCTATTAATGATGAATTTAGAAATGTATTATGCAGCTTAAATTAATGTTTATCCCCCTGGCTGGATTTTTAACTATAGGCAGCACAATGTGGAAGTTTGCTCCACTTCAGCACCCAAACTAATTGTCAAGACATCCCATGGCACCTCTAAGATTTTCTCTTCATTAATTTCTATAAATGCAACAGAACTACCTTTCTAGCGTTTACTCAGTCATTAAGCATGGAGGCTGCTATAATAAAACTAGAATTACCGCCTCGCAGTTGTATGCCTTCGCGACCCAGCTAAGTTGTACTCACAGTTTACAATAATGTCTGTGCAAACATGGATGCTTCACACTCATCTTCCCTCCAGCAGCACAGAAGATCGACACAATCAGCACAGTTTCAAGGTAAGTGTCACCAATTCAGTATCTTACCCAGAGTTGTGACATTGCATGATGTCCAGAAACAGTGTTTTTGCAAAACATTATAATGTAACAGTAAGGTTGACCTCCAACCATCAAATTTTGGTTGGTTTATTCTTGTTTCAAAGTGGACGTTTGTGCCAAAGGTGTGATCATGTTCAGAATGACAAAGACAAGGTCACAATGATCTCTAACCACCAAAATCTAATCAGTTCATCCTTGAATCCAAGTGAACGTTTGTGCCAAATTTGAAGAATTTAAGTCAAGAAGAAGAGTTAAATTAAATTAAGAAGGTGTTCTTAAGATATCACGCTTACAGGAATGAGTCAGAGGAGGTCATAGTGACCTTGACCTTTGACCACCAAAATCTAATCCATTTATCATTGAGTCTAAGTGGACACTTGTGCCAAATTTGAGGAAATTTCCTCAAGGCGTTCTTGAGGCATTGTGTTCACCAGAATGGATGGATGGACTAGCCAAAAAACATAATGCCTCCAGCCGCAGCTACTGCCTGCACAAATGCATAAAAATATATTATGAACAACACATCACATTTGATCATCCATACAGAGCTGACATAATAAAATGTTAAATGTTTATGGTAACACTTGCATGACAGTGTGATTCATCCCTGCTGGCATTCACAAAGCAGAATACTGCAACATTCTGCTTGGTTTGCCCAGAAACATTGCTGCTGCTTTTGTTCCCACTGGACAATTTAGAAGAGAATTTATGGAAATCTAACTGGCTCGGCAGCAAGTTTTGGGTGACAGACACACATTCGATCAGCTCTTGTTCACACATGGCAAAATTTGACAGAGCATTTACTAATCAAACTACACACAACCTCCAATTTACAAAAGGCTGCTGACTTACCGAGCATCCTTCATCCCTGCAGCAGCAGTGCAGCTGCAGACCATCACATAGCAGAGGTCACACGTTCCATCACTACAGCTGCCTCTGTGCCCACAGTCATGCATCCTGTGTTACAGACTGAACCCCTACCTTCTCATCTAATTGTAAGCCACTCTGGAAAAACATTGTCTTCTAAATCTCAAGAATGTAAATAGCATGTTTACTCACAGTTAGAACAACAGAATTGCACTCTCTGTTATTGAGGGAAGAATCAAGAGCTTCCACAAGTCAGCCTCTGCCCAACACGCAATCGTATAACTCTTTCTACGCCCTCAAATTTTGAGCCCATCAGCTCCTCATTAAAAATCATACTTCAGCTAAAGTAATATTGTAAGAGCACCAAAGGCCTTGACCTCCTTACTGCTGGCTGTTTCCACAGTCGGTGATCTTGGTACAAGACTTACTAACTAATTGCAGCTGTTATTATCAGTCACTATGGAAGGCACAAATCCCTTAAATGTTATATTTTTTAAGAGGTACAATTACAGGCCGACTACTTAACCCCTTTGAGCTATCTGGCTGAGAATTGCTCTGATAAGTGTCTAAAATCTGATGTTTAATGAGGCCTGACTGCTCGCCTGGTTCCACTGAAGAGCCTGACTGTAAATCACAGATAAGGTTGTCTGAGTGGTTAATGTGTGAGCCACTCTAGCCTTTAGAGACACACACAGACTCACACAAACACACCCATGTCTCTGACTTATCTCGTTTCCTGTGCGCCTTCCTCACCTGCTAGTGATAGAGAACTTGTGGAAACCACTCAGACACTCACTTAAAAATGTCTCCCACTCACACACACACACACCTCATGTATAAAGGAATGCAGGTGCCACAATGGCAAAGACATTTAGGCTAATTTTTTTATGTTACCTGAGGGTAGTGTTGACACAATACTGGAATTTCTAACTTCAATACAATACCTTTTCATTGAGAGCATAACATTAAAAAATGTATTTAAAGATTAATATAACATAGGCTATGACATAAAATGATGACTTCTCTTATCTTAGTAGCAGAGAACGGCACTGACTACAGTACACATAGTACACATAAACAATAATAGACAGTAAGAAAGCACTGCTGGTACCAGTGTATTGACACTGTGTTAACTGAATATAGAAACTGTTAACAATATTTAGTATCAGTTTTTATGAATAACAAATCACTACCTGGAAGTGTATATTTCAAACATCAAAAAATAAGTCCACAAAGCTAAACTGTTAGTAATTTCACAATAATTCAGAGTTGTAAATGAGCTATAAATAGTCAGTGTAACAATGAAGTTGTGATGTAATCCTAGAAAAAAAACTGATGCTCTATCCAATTGAAACTCTAAAAAAAATAAATAAATAAATACTACATACTTAAACATACTACTTTATTAAAACTTTAAAAATACATTTGAATTTTATAATTAATCCCTGATGATCTTCCTCAAATGCAAAGTACAATCTATGGGGGTTCATGAGACTTTGTGGCTGAGAAAACAGTATATTAACATAGTTTTCCTCCACTGTTGTTGTTCAGCACTTGTAAATGTAAAATGTGACGGTTTGTCTTCGTGGTAGGCTATTTGTCCTGCCCCTCCTTCACTGTTGGTCGTTGGGTAAAAAGTGATGGGTATGAGCGCCTTCAGCTCTTGGCAACCAGAAAAGAAAAAAAAAGACACAAAAAGCTCAACGCTCGGTGTAGAATAGACGCTGAGCGCCTCAACATACTGCTGCCATTTGAAGCATAGTGTAATACACAGCCCTTCCATTGCAAAGACTTAACAAGGCACACTGGCCTCAGGAATTATCGCTTTTCTTTCCAATGAGTTGAGGTGGCGCTGTCGCTAGAGCCGCACGTCACTGTTTTCTACGTGTTTTTGTAATTCATTCCTGCTAGGTGTCCTTCTTCTTACAGCACTTAACGGACCACAGCACTTGTAGACTTATATGCTGCCCCATTAGAATTGCAGCCCCAGTACCTGCAGCACCTGCAGTACTGAAAAAAATGAGTGCCATTATGTTCTCAGACTGTGGCATCAACTCCATACCAAAGTATTGGTTCTGGTAATATCCGTACACTTCATGGATGAAAGAATGCAGATGCCTCATGTCAAAATGAAGACATTTAAGGATCATATTAATGCCACCTGGAAGTGTATACAAGACTAAGTCAAAGCCTCAAAAAGTGAGGTTGACAAGCCTGTTTTTAAATGAATAGTAATTTAGAGTTGTAAATGAGGTATAAATGATCATTATTATTAAAAAAAAAAAAAAAGTATGACAGGAAATTGCCTAAGGCCAGGATGTAGTCCTGGAAAAACAGCTGGCTCTATTTAACTGAGGGGCATCTTTGGGCATTATTCACAAGTGACAGTAAGAAGGATCATGAGATTGGCTGCTTGTTAGGGGCATTAGATGTAGAAAACTGCACTGTATGAAAACCTGTTACAACAACCAGGAATATAGGCCACAAAGCAAAGCTTTCAGTTTATAATTTTTTTCCAGTTTATTGAAGCTGCTGAGATAACCTCTGCGGGATGGCTGCAACATTCTTTATGACATGGTGGGTAGGTCAGCAGGAGAGAGGACCTCAGCAACAAGCTACATCTCCTCCACCTGAATCGCCTCATCAGGCTCTTCTGGTACACCCTGAATTAGACTGAAGTCATTTTGGAAAACATACTCTCCTTGGTCAACTTCTAGGTGACAGTTTGGAGATCCTTAACACTTGGAGAAAGTTAGTAGTGGATATCAGAGGAAACATGCATCCCCGATCCAGTTTTGTGCTTACAACATGGATGGGTTTGATAAATGGTAGATGGAAAATCACATGCACATCTGAGCCTAAATTCACTGTTCATATCAAAAAAGGAGCTTGGAAATTTGGTTAAAGCTTAAGAAACCCATTCTCTTGTTGCTCAGTTATTTGGGAAATAAAATGCCAAAAACCCTTGTTTCTGCACAATGAAGACCCTTTACTACTTTGTCAGACATCCTGCAGATCAGTAGTCCCTTGCTCTTTGACAAAAGCAACTTTGCAGTACAAAATGGTCTTTTACAAACACAGACAGACTGCATAATCAACCATTTTAGCTCACAATTAACATGAACACCCAGGAATCAAGAGGTCAAGCGTCCTTTCTGCAGAAGACACCAAGCTCTTTGCTGTAATTACCTGCTTGTGTATTGATTTGAACAAATGGCGCATGTCCAGGTAAACTGGGCCTCAATTTGTTCTTTCCAGAATGATTATTTAAGTTACAAGGCCGCTTAAATGTATCATTACCTACTCTTTAATCGAACTGTGATGGTTTGCTCCTTTGACCCAAAATCTAAGCTGAACTATTGCCAGTGTAGCTTTGACAATATATATGTTCTTCTCAGTTCAGTGGAGGAAAAAAATAACATGAATGTGTGGAACCAAGGTAAAAATGTTCTCAAAAATTATTATTTAAAAAAAAAAGGAGATGTATCATCAAGACCAGTTTCACGTTGTCATATTGGCAGTCCTATTTTTGCTGTTGTCATTTCTATGAAATTATCTGGGTCTGTTTTTGTAATATCTGTTCACCAAGTGGCTCCTTTTTCATTCCATTGACAGCATGTAAAACATGACCACTAAATACACAACAGAGGACTGCGAGCAGGGTGCAAACGGTTCTAAATATTTGCTAGTCAGCAAACATTAAATAGCCAGTTTATTTGCATGCAGTCTGATGTTGTGTTCTCCACTATCTGGCTCTGTACAAACACACACTTGTTTTCCAGTTATTCCAGTTAATTAGACTTGTTCTCAGGTTGGAGTCAGGCGGAGATATTTCAGGAATTACATTAGGTCATCTACCTCCATATAAAGCATTAATTAGGGTGATAAAGGTGTAACTTGTTCTGCCCTAACAGGTGCAACAAGCACTAAAGTCAGCACACACCTACAGCACCACGTCTAATCAGGCAGAGTGAAGACACCTGTGGGGGTAAACTAACGCTGTGTAGGGCCATATGTCAGTTCTAGTATGAAAAGTGATACTTACATAGAGTGGAGCTTGCTGTGGATTGAGTTTCATGTCCCTGGACACTGTAAAAAGAAGAGCAAAAAATTAGAGGTTATAGCTTTGCAGTGTGTTAATATAATGTATAAAGTAACAAGATAATGTGTTGGCAGTGTAACAAGACGTAAACACAACGATAAAGGGACTCCAAAATCAAAAATACATATTTTTCCTCTGGCCTCTAGCGCTTTTTATCAGTTGAGCCTGTTTTTGTGTGAGTTTCCAAGTGCTGGAGATATTGGCCATAGAGATGTCTGTCTTCTCTCCAATCTAATGGAACTAGATGGCACTTGGCTTGTGGTGCTCAAAGCGCCAAAAAATACATTTGAAAAACTCAGCAGCAATGTCCCTTTCAAGAATTCACAATCTGGTATCTCAAGATAATCCACAGACCCTCTTGTGAGCAACACTGTTAGGGGCATCCTCCGTGGCTAAACTAGGCTGTACCAGGCAATTTAATAATAATAATAATAATAATAATAATTTAGCAATAGATGCACACTTCCTTCTGCACAAAGATGATGTTGGTGATGTAGTTTGGTAGACTAAGAATACAAGTAGTTGAACATGAAACTGCTCACAACAAGGTCTGTGGATTATCTTGAGTAAGCGGGTCATGATTTCTGGAAATAGACATTGTTGTTAAGTGTTTCTAAATGTATTTTTGTGCTCTTTAAACACTACAAGCCAAGTGTAATTTAGTTCCATTATATTGAAGAAAAAGCAGACATCTATATGGCCGATACCTCAAACCTCAGGGAATTTACCAAAACAATCTAGATTAATAGAGAAAAAAAAATCTATTTCTGGTCCCTTATATATTGAAGTCGATATGGATAATGTGCTTGATGCCTTTTTAGAAGCAGACATGGAGCAACATTAGCATTCCTTTGAGTTTTTTGGCTTGTTTAAAAAGTGCAAGTCCAATACCCTTTACCCATTCAAATTAGTGCATATTTAAACATGGAAAAGCCAGTTAAAAATAGGCAATAGACTCCTTTCCCATTGCCAGTGCAGCAGAGCTGGATATATGGCTCTGCAGCAGTAGAGTATGACTTATTCTGTGGTTTTCTTCTTCTTCTTCTTCTTTTTTTTTTTTTTTTACTGTCACATTTGAAGTCCCAGATGTGCCAAAAACAAGGTTGGTAAACAATAGAAAGCAGCATGAAGGCCAGTAATAATGTTAAGGTAGTTACTTCTTCTTTCTGTCTTTTACTCATTCAGTCTTTCTTTAAAACACTGTGCTGACTAATTTGGAACGGCGTTAGAGTGCTGCTTGGGCGGAGACAGACGGTATTTTACTGGTGGCCAATACTGCCAATGGAAGCCGATCGGAGCTTGAGTCATAAATTACCCGTGACTACTGCAAAGTCATTTGACCCAGGAGTGAAAGCAGATTGTAACCTTTCCCATGAAATAAAAAAGCCAGATGTTTGCAGGTGTTAGTGGGTTTTTTGTGCAGTAGAAAAGGGGCTCAATATTCACTCTCCATGCAGCTGTTTGAAATTTGGAAAAACATGGAATGAGCCAGTATTGTGTTTTGTTGGAGTAAAACCCTGCAAACAAATTGCTCTAGATCACACAACACTAGACAATGGGGCTTCTTTTTTTTTTTTTACAAAATGCATGTATATCAGCTCTAGCAGCATCAGAACATTGTTGCTGACAAGGTGACAGTTAAGCTTGACCCTGGCAGTAGTCCCAACACTCTGTGGGAGGTTAATAATGCATAAGCACAGCAGAGACACACACTGAATCAGACACGGGAACACACATACACTCATCATCCAACAAAAACTGCCAAGTCTCTATTTGGGCTCGTTTATTCAAAGACAGCCGCGGCAATGATGACAAACTGTTTTTGCGCTCCTGCCTCCTCAGATAACCCATTAGTTGTTCAACAAGCAAGAAAAAAAAGGAGGTTCAGCACCAAAAAATAAAAACAACTTTGCTTCTCTTACATGGCTTTACGTCGGGAAGATAAGTTAGCAGGATTTACCGGTTCATGTTCACGTTTGATTCCCTACTCCCAGTCTGAGACTCAGGCCTCAAAGCTGTTTTCTGGGCACAAGGTCAGAAGCGGTGGGTGTGTAATTACATCCAAAAAAACACATTACAGCTATAGAGACTTGAGAACGAATGGATTGGAAACCTTTTTGTTGAACTTTCTTGAAGAGATATTGGCCTGCTTGCATTCATCAATGAGTCGAGGGAATGCTCTGCTTTGAGAGCCTGTATTCTCCTCAGTTATTCGGAGAGACAATTTTCTTTTGTCCAACGTTCCCTGGCACTAAAACAAGTCCTTGCTGCTGGCCTCAGTGGTCAGCAGTGCATTAATCACATGAACCCCACAGCGGGGGAGGCGGCGACAAAAGGCCAGGACCTAATGAGTTCAGCAGAAAACACCAGAAGAGTCAATGTTGGATTCGACAGAGCGAGGCGAGGCCAATCCACTCTCTGCAACCAAATCCAAACATTTTTCTTCTTTTCTGCTTAATAAATAGGCTCGAGCTAGAATTAGGCGCATCAGGTAAGGGGATAATCAGTAGCTCTAATAATACTCTGGAGTCTAATCCTCTTGCCTTAAGTGCACTGGGCCAGGGACCAGCTTCTTCACCACAGGCACGACTTTGACTGATAAGACTCTCACATAATGTCCCCAACAGGCTCACTGGGTCTTTTATTTTTGGATATTTGGACATTTCTCATCTGCTGGTACTATGCAGCTACTCCACAGTATATGAGCATGCATGGGTTAATGTCTTACTCAATGGTGCTTCAACAGGCCATCACTGTTGGCAAACATTACATTTCACGTGACGTCTCATTCACCACCAGGTGGCCTAACACATTGCACAATTAAAAAAAATGTCTGGTTGGAGGTAAGTGCATTGCTACAGTCACAGTTTTCACTGTTGAGGACAGAACTGATAACATTTATTCACCCAAGGAACGTGTCCGTGACCTTTTTCAGCTCCTCCTGCTTTACATTCTCTACACATTCACACTTGACACCTGAACACAACAGCTCAGTCTGCCACTGGCACCTCTTTGGAGTTGTTAAGGGATAAGAAGCCCTGTGCTTTCCACCCACCAAGAAAAAGCCTTTTTGGTAAATGTTATGTATTTATCAGAAATTATTTGAAATACTGGTTTTGGGGAGATTTAGTTTGAGGTTTCAACCAAAATTTGTCCCAATTGATGCAAGTGTGATACTGTTGAATATGTCTCTGCGGTATAACTCTGGTTTATAAATGTCATTTGAATCTGTGGTCATATAGAGTGAATGGCGTGACAGCTGATCTAAGAGTGAGTCAGAGCATTAAAAACTAGACCTGGGGTTTTATTATTATTTAACAGTACAACTTGCCACTGTGTTGTGTCAAACTGCTTGCGTTTTTTACATTTAAGAGTTTAGTTAACTGAGAATTACAGTAAGTGTGCAGGTGGAACTTCAGTATCATAGTTAAACACAACTCAAGTAGAAACACATTAGCTTACACAACCTTTAACCTTTGCCTTTTTTCAAAACATGCAACCTACTCTCTGACCACTGGGTCACAAAGCAATCTGATGTCCTACTTTGGTCATTTCTATTTCTCAGTTTTTATCAGATATGATGCAGATAGGGAAGTAAGACATTATGAGGATGTTGATTCAATATACTGCATCATCACAGGATGTGATTGCATATATGGACTGTATGTAAAGAAATTATTATTATGTCTTAAGTGGAGCCAGTACATCTTGATCGCTCCCCAGTGGCTGGCTGTAGTATGGGTCACAAACCCCACCCACTCCATGTTGGCAGATGGGACATGAGTCAAACTAAATAATCACAGTACACCTCAAATGCATTTTTCCCAAAGATGATTTCTGTCATTTTAGTTATCACGACGATGTTCAAGAGGTGGATTTTAATTACTTATTTGAAGCTATAAAACAGATGTCATGATTGACAGCTGTGTAGGACAATTGATGCGTTGGTGATTGAGTTGGGCCAATGGTGCTGAGTTGAGCAAGTGTATTGGTGGGACCTAGATACTACAGCTCCCCTGATCAATATTACGGAGACCATGGATCCAAATGAAATCACCAATATAAGATGGCAGCACCCTTATCTGGGATATCTTGGCTTTACTTTCATAAAATGAAAGGAAGTGGAGAAGCATCATCCATATTTATATACAGCCTGTGGTCTAAAGTAGCAAACATGTCCTGCCATCAGAGGAGGAAGCTGTGGGCCTGTGTAATCAAGCTTAAATATAGTTAGAAGGATCCCATTATGGTCTACATGTGTTTTCAGAGCTGTTTCTGTTAAGTGAAGTTCTATGGGAACTTCACTCTTAACAACACACTAATGTTTTGGAGACAATTCAAAAACTACTTTTGTAAGTTATAGTCTTTATCTTTTTGTCTGTGATGCAGTTTAATACTGCAGGGCCTTCTGATGCATTGGTTGTTTATATACCACTAATAATGCTTTCAATGGTAAGAAATTTTCTTACCATCAGGATACTGAAAGAGTTCAAAGTAAACTCAAGAAACGAAAACCTACCAAGCTAATGTGGCTAAAAAAGAACTATCGTTTTCTCAAATAATTGCTTTGAGGTGAGTTTCTGGCATCTGATGAATATACATCCAATATTCTGTGATGTACTCTAGAAGTTATTTTGTCTCAACAAACTCCAAAAATGCCTGCATGTTTATCTTTATATTAGCTAGATGATCAGCTTTAATCAGCCTTATTTAGCTGTTTTGTGCTAAACAGCTAGTGTGCATCGAGCTCGTCTGAGCTTGTTTGCTGAACCCGTCTTCCAGCTGTTTTATATAGGGCGTTAATGAGAGAGGTGGGATTTAACCAAACAATAAATCAAACCAAAGTAAAACAATGAGCTTAAAAAAGCTACAAGCTGTGTGGAGCCGCAGAGTTTGGGTGTTACATCTCTGTGTGCATCTCTACAAGAGACTCTCTCAACAGACAGGGAGTCACTTGATTTTTTGACAACATCCAAAACATTAACTTAAGCTGCAGTAAGTAAGTTTTATAAAGAACAACTTTATGTTATATTGTCTGAAACTGTCCCCATATCCTGACAGAAGTACATGAGACATATAATCTGTGAAAAAAAAAATCAGGTTCCACTGGCTCCCAGTAGTGTCCCTAAGGCCCGTTTCACACAGCGCGCATCAGGAGCGCGAGACGTCAGCCTCGCCAAGCTGTAGCGTGTTTCATGCTTGTGGTGTTCATACATGCAGCGTTGATGCAATGTGACTGATGTGTTGCTGCTCGCTGCTATTAGTACCGTGTTTTCATATTTATAAGCACAAATTCCACTCATTTATGAAGTTGTGCAAGCTCCTGCACAGCTGACAACCTGTTCCTCTACATGTTTCAAAACAAAATGCATTGTATCAGCAACTGATGGGATTCTGTCCACAGAGACACTGTTAGAGGCTTTTGTTTTGAAAGGGAAGCAGGGAAGTTGGAGTAAAACAAGCGCCGTTGTATTTCCCTTCACTTTAATACATCTATGGTATTTCCTCATCTCTGTGACAGAGAGAGACTTTAAACTGCAGTAAAAAGTAGTATAGAGTCAATACAATTATGAAAACATTTGCAATAATAAACCGAGACTGAACAAAAACAAACGATAAGAGCCAGTCAATCTGACAGTAAATTATTTTTATAAAAGTTACCTGCTATCGCTTTAATGCAGGTTTAAGATTTGTTCATCACCAGACTGCCTTAAATCTATTGGTGAGGGTGAGAAATTGTCCTCGAGGGCAGCAGCAATCATTCAGAAAAGACACAGGGGACTTCTAAAATAGGTACATCTGTAGGACATTTCTAAGAACAACTCCTGGTAACTGCAGAAATGACAAGACTCAATACACTGATTTCTGAGTCACAAAAAGCTAAAGAGTTTTTCTCAAAGGTACACAAGTTCGAGGCAATTTACTCCGACAAGATATTTTGGAGCTGTGGATAATACCCAGACTTATGGGTCAAGTTAAAGAGTACATGTCAGGTTATATCTGCTACAATGCAGACAAACCAACCTTTTACTTGTATTTTTCTAAAATGATAGAAAAAAACAAGATTCTACAATTACACTGTTTTTTTGCAAAGTTAAATGAAACTAAACATAGGTGTATATTTAGAGGGTTTTTTCTACTTAAGAGGGGAATGGGCCTGAGTGAATCTGGCTTTTTAACTGAAACCCATTACGCTCGACAATAATTGACTCAGACTCTGCATCAAATTAAAACATCATAGATTCTTCTTATTTGCAATCTGTTCTCTTCAAACTAAAAAAGGTAAAATAAAAACCTGTGCACCGTACATATACTTCAGGAAAAGACCTTGTATCCACACCAAACAATGTTTTCTTCTCTGGTAATAGAAGAACCTTGAGAAATGACATCCCCTAAGCTCACCCTTCGGCCACCCGACACCTGCTTATAGAGATTACACAACCCATTAACTCCAACTAAAACACTGGGTGCAGCCAGCCTTCAGCCGAGCTCCTTAAGAGTCTCCATTATGGCAGACGCTGCCTTTAAATTGCTGTAAGAAGTGAATTTTCTTCTTCTGCATCAGGATAGCCACAAAGAAGCAGCCACGTTCAAGTGCACAGCCGTCACAAATGAGCCAATAAATCAAGAGACAAAAGCCCCCCCAATGCAGGAATAGGAGTGGTGATATGCCAAGTCAGGGTTGTGAATGGAGCTGCTATGGCTTCTGCAGGTCCCCTGGCTATCAAAATAAGCCATGATAGCCATGTGACTGCAGCGTGAATGGGAGGATGAGCTGGATTAGCTTCACAACTCATTAATCGGACTACACCCTTCCCAATCAACAACTGAGGATCCCCAAACACAATCACATCCAGACGACAGACTAAGACTACAGTGCATTACCTAATATTAAAAACTTTTCTTACAGCTCTGTCTTTAAGTGTTTTGCTTTTGTGTCTGACATGGTCTCTCCTGGGGAGAGCGATCCTTGTTCTCAGTGGGAGTCACCAGCTTGCCATCACAGATGACTCAATAATCCTCCCTGGATGGAGGTGCATCCAGGTTAATGTCACAGTCAAGTAAACACCACTTTGGGTCCAATATAAGCCACAGGAAGAGCTTCACCAAGTCTATTTATTGTGATGAAGGGCCTTTTTGACAGACCTGATTGTACTCGCTCAAAACTTAAAGGTGCACTGTGGAGTTTTCTCCAAAAAAAATTGCTGTACACTCAGTGTTTCTCACCAAAATGCACTGTGTATCTTTGAAATGTAAAGTATCAATTTCAGCAGTTTTCAAGTATTTTAAATCTTAAATCCAGCATTGTTTTTATTCATGCTTACTAGCTTGCAGTCTATTCTTGCACAGTGCTGCATATGTTGGCATTTTACCATCATCTGAATATCAGCTACAAAATGTGAAATCGCTGGTTGAAATGTGTATTGCATCATGCATGTGCATCCTCATGCATGAGCTAAACATAAAGGGATCAACTCAAAAGCAGCTCAGGGTTTACCACACGTTCATTTATTTGTGGCAGGCCATGATTTACAAACTGCTGCTGGGGAAAAAAATTACTCATGGAGAGCTTCACCTGCATTGCCTTGACAGACATGCAAAAACCTCCAAATTCAGAAATGGGAAAAATAATGATACAAAGGGACATGCATGGCAGTGCTAACAATTCCATGGCATTGCCATGGGTCAAAAAGTCCACAAGGAAACTTTAAGATGATGATTTTATGTTTTCAAAATGCCATCAAATTTCCAAGCAAACCAAGACTTTTCAAAAAACAAAAAACGGTCAGACTTCTAATACATGTGTCCCTCCTCTTTGGCATCATTCTCCAAAGGCATGTAACCATTGCACAAGGTAAACGTTTTCAAAACTCTCCAGATCAAAGAGAAGTTACACTGTATCACTTTAAAACATGCGAGTGAACAATGAACTAAAGGTATGAGCAGTAAACAGTGGGCAGATCAGAGGCGAGTGATAGCATCAACATAATCTTTCTGTCAGCACCATTCCCTCCGTCCTCCTGTCCAAAGGCCACATCTCTTAACTACTGAAACAAAATGCACGTGCTAAATGCAGGTCAGGGCTCTTCTGTTGCTGGGAACCCATTTAGTATGTCAACACCAAAACATTTCAGGAAATAAGAGAAGTATGGTTTCATGCATGACCCAAAATTGTAAACCCAGGCCCACCCCACAACCATGATCTACGTGCCTATTTGCAGCGTAGCAATGCTCTTCTAGTCATTTACAGGGCAATCACACCAATGTTGGATGGAGGCCCACTAATCTTATCAAAAAGATGGCAGCAATATTGGGAAATAAATGTCACAATGGCTATGTTATGTTCAATACTGCAACGTATTGTACTTTCTGCACTTCCATAGAAATCAATGAGATTTTGCATTTTCATCCAAACCAGCTATTGCATCTGTCCTGCAAATCAGAGTCAACAGCCTTTAGCTTAGAGGAGTGAAAAAACAATTCTAGATAAGTTAGAAAGGAAATGAACAAATAACGTTTTACCTCACCAACTGCCATTGAGCAATGCATATAATGTGATCGTACTGATCAACACCTAGGTTTTTATCTTAACATCTGTTGCTAATAGAAGAGCACAGGGCTCATCCACCCTTTCCTGGTTCAATAATGCCAAAAAAAGCATAAAGTGGAAGCCAGTGGCTGCCCAGATTTACAGAGTGCAGAATCAAGTACAGCTACTTAAAATTAAAAGTGGTCACACTGTTTGAACTCAATGTGCATAACACTCAATGTACAACTTTACATCAGTGCTTTATTGCCTCATAGCCTCATGCTGCAGTCTTTCTGGGTCAAAAACTTCCCACTGGCCATTAATTAACTTGAAAAATGCCAATGCAGATCCATGTTATGGGGACAGCAGTTACCTGGGGCTGCTCCTTCATGAAGCTTTTTAGATTAGGCTGTGCATAGAGAGCCGCAGTCAAGGACATGGAGACACCTGTAAAAAGGGACAGAAGCCCAATTTAGATCCAAGTTGTCATCCAACACCAGGGCTCCATGATGTCAACAGAGATGGGACTCAAGTCTCAGAGAGAGAGGCAGGACTGAGTTTGTACTGAACCTACACAGGCGTACCCACTAGTATAAACTAGACAAGGACAACATGGCCTGGATACCTATTCTTTCTGCATGGTTTGGTCTATTTTTACTAAGGACACATGCATCTGACAAACATAGAAAACATCACCAAAAGGCATCTTTGTCTTGACATGAAATCCACATGGAATAGTTTTTCAATTGTGAGCAATGACACTAAGAGCCTTTGAGGTTTAGGGGCTCAATACCCAGTTGGGCACCTTGCTTCAGATGTAAGGCCTCATGGTGCAGTAAGGAGCTTTGGATAAAAACCTCCACCAAATGGCCAGATACAGAGTGCCAAGGAGAGCTTTCAGACTGATTTAAGCCTGGTGAGAGACAGCGTTCAAATGAACTGTCCAACAGTTCATTGTTAACTTCCTTTTATTCATGTATAATCAACCTGTCTTTTCTTTGACATTCTTTTTTTTATCAGATTTGGTTATGCACATCAAATTGAATTTTACATTTTTGCTGAAAGACTGAATGGACCGAGACATTCTTTAGCTGAAAGGCTTGTTTGCCTTTTCTGTCCAAATAAGAGTTTCATTCCTAACATGAACAACATCTGACTCATAGCGCAAGGCTTCTAAAAATCTTAATGACCATAATACCATAGAAATTCATGAAGAATTCACTACTCATCAGCGGCTAGTTTCCTAAGTGAATACAAAACTTTTGTAATCAAAGCCTTCAAATGTGTCACACTGAGGGAGGGTTAAGGCTTTGTGTGGCTCAGCTGGGTTTGATGTTTAACTCTGACGTTTGTTTAACCTCTCACGCTTTCTCCCCTGGTTAACCACTAGTTACTGGCCTACCACTACAACATGACTGCACTCCTCTGTAGCACTAACCCTAGAGAGTGCAAAGTGCGTCTGCTCTGTGTTGAACCCTCATGTGATTATTTTTACGGTCCACTATCGGCCCCGCTCTTCTGGGGAACGGCTAAATTAGTCCGGGCTACGTCACCTCCTCAACAACCGACACCACAGCAACTTGGGCACACAATGTTGACTACTATTTAGATAGTCACGGCTGTTTGATTTAATCAAACCTAGCTATTGTCTCCACGTACAGATATGAGGCCATCGCGGTGATGTGACCTCACCCTGCCACACAAAAGCCGCCTCTGTGCAGAGACTGCACACAAACGTTGGCTGACAACACAAGGACGGGGGATGAAAGGTCTCCTCAGTGTTTGGTGACAGTTATTACCCTCTCCACTGAAACCAAATACCTGTGGGCCCAGATAGCATTATCTTATTGTGAGGCACACTAGGGGCTGGCCTGTAATCAGGGTCCGGGCCTTGATCAGTGCTCCTCCCCAGGTTTGATGCCACCCCCTCTCCCTCTGTTTCCACACCGTGACACTACAAAGTGCTTTTAAGTGCATTTTTAAAGGAACAGTCTAACAGCAGTAAAGTGTACTATATTACATCTGTTCACATCTGTATGTTGAATATGAAGCTAGCAGCAAGCTATCCCAGCATGAGGACTGTGAACAGGGACAAACAGCTGCCTGGCTCTATCCAAAACACATCTAAAGCTCACCAACATGTATCTTTGTTTAATCTTTTCAAAACAAAGGTGTAGAAATGAAATTGGTCACTGTGAATTTGTAGTTTTGTGGGGTATTAGGTGCTGAACTATTTCTTGGCCAGAACAAGTTGCCAGGCAACCAAAGAATCCAGGAAGTAAGCCTACTAGTTCTGGCCAAGAAAATGTCTGATTCATATTAGCTGTGTTCAAAAACATTCCCCATTATGGAGTTAGTGCACTATAAAGTGTGTTCACCATTTTGGAGTTGTGTTCCAATTCTTGGCAGTCAATTTCATCCACTATATAGTGCACTATAAAATACCCACAATGCACAGCAAATTTGAGTGTACATATGATGTGCCCTACATTTTTTCCGTATACTACAATGCAATGGGATGGCGTATTTCCAGTGGAAGAAAATTCCAGTGTAGTGTCCAAAATCTCGTTCAGTTATTCCCTATATAGTTCACTATTTACATGACATAGAGAATAGTGAGTGAGTGAATTAGTGAATGATTTCGAACACAGCTATTTTTTCTACACTTTAGGTTTTGAATAGACAGAGACAAGCAACATATAAAGTGTTGTTTAGTGAGCCAGGCTAGCTGTTTCCCCTGTCTCTATGCTAAGTCTTTCTGCTAAGCTAAGTTAGCTGGCTGCTGGAGGTAGCTTCATACTTGTCATGAACCCTTTTTCCACCAAAGTTAGCGTGTGGGTTTTTGTAAACATTGGAAACACTTAACAGACTTTTTTTCTTTCTGGTGTGCCACATTCAACATCATGTAACAGGGTTAGCAAACAGTAGAAAGCAGCAGGAAGGCCAGTGATACGTTATAATGATTACTTCTTTTTGGGCCATGTTTGAGTGTTGTTTGGATGGAGATGGATGGAATTTGTGGTTAGATGTTACCAGAGAAAGCGACGCACGTCCAAGTGTCCTAGAGAGAAAAGGGGCAAAAATTTGCACGCCTGCCCAGGCGTCATGTTTCTATCTCTGTCAATAAGAGTCGATCTTAGTCACAGGAGCGGGAGCTGATGTACCCAACTAAGAATTTTGTCAGTCAAATCAGATTTGGCTTTTCAATATGAATATTCAGCAATTCTTTTTGTTTTCCATAAAAAGTTGTAAACTTTGAACGGGCTCTGTAGAATGTTCAGTGTGATAGCACCATTTACGTAATATAGTAAACAAGCTAACCATGCAAACGGATCGTAAATGTGCAACATTTTTTTGCCGACACTAGACAGCAAACAAAAGCCAGAGACTGCACCCTGTTAACTTGCTATGAGCTGTAAATTCACCACCTCGAAGCAGGTCTCTCCTCCACCCTCCTCCATGCCGCTGTCAGCATGTCTGCAGCTCCCTGTGCCAAAGAGTAGTGTGAAAGTCAAGAGCTCTCAATCTGCAGCAAAATCTGGAAACCAAAACATCCCCAGAAGTAAACTGCAATTAAAAAAAATACAACTCGACTTAAAGGAACCTTAATCAACTGAGGGTTTCCAAATGATGATTCAAATCTCTGACTTTCCAGGGGCAGCCCTAGAGCTGATAAATACCCCTGGCTACCACAGAGGTTCTTCCTGTGAGTTAATGCCAATCGAAACCTTTCCCACTAAAGACAAATGTAAGATGTTGGTGGGTGTTAGTTGGGTTTTTGTCAAATGGGAAAGGGTATAAGTACATAGATTCATGAGTGGTATAATTTTTTTGTCTAACTCTCAGCAAGTGAATAAACAGATTTCCTTAAATGTCAGTCTTTTACTTTGGCAAAAAAGAGTGCTGCTGCAACATATCAAGCTTTTTGACTCCTTCAGAAAGAGCAGGTTTGGGCTGGTACTTAGAGGGATATCTGACGGGTGTCATGGCTTTCTGATGAAATGTTTGGACTGAAAAATTCAAAATGGCCCAGAAACCTGCAGAAGAATAAATATGCTGCATACCTTTGCCCGTGTGTAAACGTTCAACACATTACAGAATGAACAGGGCAATTTCTGTTACTTGAATTCAGCTGCACTTAGCAATCCAATTTTTCACAGGATCCTGACGGGTGATAGCTGAGTGAGCGATGTGGATTTAAGCTTATTTACAGAAGCAGACACTTGTGCAAAATGTCTCAAAATGATCAATACAACATTGCGCTGTCAACTTGCTGCACTTAATCATTGAACCGTGGTGTGTGAAATAACAAACTGATGTTGAAAAGAAGACAAAATAGAGGCTGGGGAGCAAAGAAAACACACAGAAAGGCAGAGAGACATCAGTGTGAAAAAAGGAAAGTGGTTGTTAGTCCCATTTGAGAGGTAAGAGGTTTAGCTGGGAGAATCCTAAGCAAAGCAAACCTCAGCCTCACAGCAGGCCTGATCAGATTAACATTACCTCCACTGCAGTAATGGCAGATTGTTAGATCATTTCAATTAACCAAACAATGTGTGGAAGAAAATATATTCATCTCCAGCCCAGCCCTGACACCGTGTATTATTATGCTCTTGCAAGAATGTCCTGGGTTAAATTCTAAGCTTCAAGTTTAATCAGCCAGAAACCCCAAATTGCCCACAAATATGTGTGTGTTTGTGTGTGTTTACCCTGTGAGAAACTGGTGACCTCTCTAGGGTTTTTCCAACATTTTGAACTACAACCCATGACACATCTCAATCCACTCTCCGTTTCTTACAAAATTGTTCAAAAATGGCAAAAGAAGTGTGAAACTAAAACCACTGCAGTGGTTTTGGGAACTGAATTGCCAGTTTTGTGCATGAGTTGCTCACTTCCCCCACTGATTGCTTGTCTTTGTAACAAGCATCAGCCCACAGGAACGCTCCACTTCTTAAACAGGAAATGTGTAAAAGGAGGGACTTCGAACTGAGATTAGTTGAAATTTAACTGCTATATAACATGAAGTAGTCTTCTAGAAGTAACTGCTGATTGTTGAAAATGAACACAAAATCAAGAATTAGATTACACTGTAAAAATATTGAAAAAAAGATCCTGTCATATCATTTTGGCACTCTTGTATTGCTCCATATTTTAAAGGGGGAACTCCATTTTGCACATGACTGTCACTTTGCTCATCATAAGGGGCACTACGTAACCTGTGAAAACAGTTGTATGGAGTTTTTTTGGTTTGGATGGAGCTTATTAAAGTTGGAGAAAATAACTACGATGATCTCATCACTGAATGAAGTATACCATTAACATCCCATCTACATTGTTGTTATTCAAAAAATATCTGAAAAGTTATTCTAATTTGCAAAGACTAATTTGAAAAGATTGAACGTCACTGATTCATTTGTAATGCATTTCACTTTGTAAATACAAACTTTTGGACTTTTTTTACATTTTTATCAACTTTGTATTATTGCCTAGTCTTGAAATTTTGATATATTATAAAATTAATGTTTGCATCTTTTTCTTTTTATGAATTATTCTAGTTTTTTAATAGGAGAGATATCTCCATATGCCATTTTTAAGCTTCTAACCTCTCCTTCACAGTCTTTAATATTTTTAATTTTCTTATTCTGTCTTTCATATGCATGTGCAAATAAACCTAAACTAAACTGCACTAAAATAAGAATCTTTAGTTCATCACAATGTATCATCATAGTGATAAGGATTTTATATTTTCACAAAATTTGACAGTATTTAAATGTCTACTTTCAGTTCCCACATTCTTATACAAAGCCCAGCTACATGCAAGACCAATCACAACATCCACCATGTGACCAACAAGAAAAGAAAGGAGAAAGAAAAGAAAACAGGAAAACACAGACTGACTTAAACTGTGAACAAAGTGGAACAGACACTTGCAAAACTCAAAGAATCCAAAATTTGTTTGAAAAATATATCTTAAAATAAGTGAACCCTCCATATTTCAACCTTTCAGAAATAAATCAGGTATTTCATAATAACTTAACAAAGAGTTTTATGTACTGTAGTAGGCATTTTGAGGAAATGTGTGTGCAGAAAAAAAATCCCATAAGCAGAGCCCACTTAGAACTTATTTAGAACAGCTGACTCTTTAGTCATACATGTTGTTATCAAAACCATTGAGTGTTATCACAAGGCAGACGTTGCTAGGCACAGAAGGTGCTCCACAGTCAAACTTTGCCCTGGGGAGTATCATCAAAACACAAACAAGGAAGAAAACCTTTAGAATCAGAGTGTAACTTTATACATACTTATTGCTTTAGTTGACATCACCACCTCAGAGTTGTTTGTTGAATTGTTCCTCTGTAACCTCAAGCTGCAGAGCGACTTTAAAAGCAGCACATGAATGCATCAAAGGCAACCTTACCCTCGGTTTATCTGATGACGACAGCTGCATGCAGAACCCTTCAGGTGCACATTAAATTCATTTTAAGTCCATCAGAGAGAGAGCAGGTGTGTTTATACTAGGCAGGTATCCTGAGTAGCGGGCATGCAAGCTCTCACCACACTGATTACACTGAGCTAAATATGGCTTTGTGCTAACACAGACAGTAGGCAGATCAGAGCCTTGATGTCAGCAGCGTGAGGCGGAGCCTACAGGCCACAGGTCAGGTGTCTGCTGCAACTGCGGTAGTGGAACTGCAGCTTACCTGCATCTGCTTTCTAAACAGATCCTTATCAAAGGTGTTGTAGTTTGGAACATGTGCAGATACACACTAATTCCATCTCTTAAATCAGACCAAATAATGTTATGTTGTGTTAATACACAGAAAAGGCTCCAAGGCCGCTGACAATGTTTGGTGTCGATGGAAAAATCAATTAAACAGCTGCTCAAAATCAGCCATTTAATTATAGGGAAACTCTGAGATACATTACATATTGGTTTTCATATACTCTTTTTTAAACTGTACCAGACAAGCAAAGAATACTGATTCCAACAAGCAAGTGGTGGAAAAGTATTCAGCTTATTCACTTAAGTAAGAGTAGCAACGACACACTACATGAAAACATCCAAAATCTTGCTGTTACAGCTGCAACATTTCAATCAAAGCTCACAGGGACATATTGCATACTTTGACAGCACTGCATAGCCTTTGGATTAATAAATTAAATTTCACACGTTCGATTAAATTCTTGACAACTGATGAATCCCTTTGATTAATTGTTATCCCTAATCTGCAACAATTTTTAATATCTGATTCATGATATCAGTTTAAAAAAAAAAACGTTTTTAGTTTCCTGTTCTCAGATGTAAGACTTAGCTTCTTTCTTAGTCTTGCATAACAGTAAATTAATTGTTTGGGGGAGTTTGACTGTTGGTTGGACAAAACAAGAAATGTGATCAAGGATTCACTTAAATGTTTCTTTCGACCAAACTACTACCACCTACCATAACACTGCACATGCATCTACTGCTAGCTCACCTAGCACCACTGAGTTAGCTAATGTCACTGCTCAGCCAAAGAGGACGCCAGCATCACAAGCCGAGTGCCATCTAGTTCCATTACATGAGAAAGAAGGCAGACATCTCTACAGCTGATATCTCCAACTCTCAGCCACTCACAGCAAAACAATTTACAGTGATATATATAGTACTGCAGGTAAGAGGAAATATAAGTATTTTGGATAGGGTATTTTTAGGGCTACCTCTCCCTTTAAAAGGTATGGTACAGAGGTTTAGATGCCGACTATAAACCCCAGTGTAGCTGTTTTTGAGTTTTGAGGGAGTGCCTTTGTCTTCCTGTCATCTCTCTACAATCGCTATCTAATAAAGGCATAAAATGCCCAAAACAAAAAAAAAAAACCATAAAACAAGTGGGCACTGGATAAAATACATTTCCTATCAGCAGTATAGAGAAGTCCTGGTGTAACAAATTTCATCCCTGTCTCACTGCAGACAGGGGCTCGATGTAGCCTTCTTTATACCTGATATAAATTTAACTTGCATCCATACTGCTTGTGATTGGATTCAATTCAAAGGTAGGAAACATCTTCTGTGTACATACTAAAATCTGATTTCAGTGTGTACACAGGGGGAGACCTCCTCCTTGTAGCTTTGAACCCAACAGTAAATAACCCAGCTGGTTTGTACTCCAGCTATCCTGACTATCCAGTTTTTGCAAGTATCTGTTTGCATCATTGTATTTGAGCCCCCCGTCTTCTGTTTGTTTTGTGTTTGTTTCCTGTTGGATCAGCACACCAAGGTTTATTTCTGTCTATATGGAGGCTTTACTCATTTACACATTGTTGTTATTGAGATGAAATGCAAGTCTGACTACTTCTGGAGGATATTTTTCCACTATCAGACCTGTGTGTGATTACACTTTATGCATATTTACAATATACAATCTGACCAGAATGCAGATGTAAACAATGATGTGTCATGGTTAATGTACAGCACATCCACATACGCATACACATACACATGCAGCAACTGTAAGGTCCCTGACACACCAAGCTGAATTTTGGACTATCTCTGAGGGCCAGTTACCCTGGTTTTGCTGTATGTCCTGCTTCTACTGAAAGTAGTCAGCCCTTGTCAGCGGTTTCTCAGAGCTAGCGAAGCCTGTCTGGCAGTAAAATCACTCTGATTGGCAGTTCAGCTCAATGCATGAGAAAGAAAGGAAAGTGAGTAAAGCAAACAATCGACTAAAGTCAGGAATGTCTGGGATCAAAACAAACTTTTTGTATAAGGTACTATTATTTTTAGATTATTTTTAGCCTTTTGGTTCTTTAGCTAAAATGGTTCCTAACTGTTTGTGTCATTATTTGCTGACGTATGGTAAATATCAATTCTTTCAAAGTGAGGTTGTGTTTGTTAATGTGCTAACTGGCTAACAAGCACACTGAATTCATCCTGTTGGCCTTCCCATTTCCCTTTTTGAAGGACAAAAACAGACTACCACCACTTGCCATTATGAGGAGTCATTTTCTCTCATGCCGGTGCAGAAGGTACCTGCTAGTGTGCTGCTGGCTGACACAGGCAACAAAAGGCGACTCAACAGTTCATCGCCACTAGTTCTTTGGTGTCAGTTTCGTGTGTCTTGGCTTTGACAAACAGCAAACTTCAATACTATTTACTATCAACCAAATCAAAAACTCTCAGGAACTTAAAGTTGGTATCCAATGTCTGGTCATATTTTTCTTGTTCCACTTACTCTTTGATCAGAAATTTGATTTAAATTGACATTTGGACTATTTTATTTAAATAAAGTTCTAGTATGGTACTGTTTCGGTATTGGTGCCACAATTCAGATATAAAATCTGCACTATTATGCCAAAGTTTCACATAACACACTGCCCTTCCATTGGTAACAGGTCTTTCAAACTTGTAAGCAACTTTCTTTCAAGACAAACTTCTCGATGGCAAAGTTGACAATATTTTTATAAAAAGATGTGGTAGCGCCGCAAGCATAGTTACAATTAACAACAAAGGCTGCCCGATGAGTCCCAGTAGGAAAGAGACACCACCCCGAGGGCACAAAATGTGCATAAGCAGCAGAGATGGCTGCTGTTTTGGAACAGTGAGTGCGGCTGCTGTTTGGCGTGCTGAGAGGATTCCAGTCTTAACAAAAACTGAGTCAAGGCCTTATTGTGAATATCAGCTGGGAATTAAGCAGTCGCCCTCCCAGGCATACAGAACCCATCCCGCATCATGAACTAGCACCTGTAAGACTTCCTCTAATGCTTCTATTCTATAGTAAATACAGTGTAATTACAAGGCTGACACTGTGCAAATCCTCCATCATCATTAAATTAGGGGGTTTGTGAAGATGAGAAATTGGCTGGGTTCAGTTTGGAGCCAGCAGAATCCTCATGGTAATTTACAGTACTCTCAATGGGAGGCCAACTCCTCTTTCATTTGTCCCTTGTACTGGAGCTAAATACTTATTTCAGACTGGGACGGCCTCACCACTGGGCCTTAAGTTTGTGAAAGAGACACATAGAGAGGAGACTAATGAGCTTTTGCTTAATTGAACCACTGTGTAGTCCTCTCCTGATAGCCTTGTGAATAAAAATGTATTTGTGTATGGATGTTTAGCAGTCTAAGAACTCAAGTACAGCGTAGTCTGCTGCTGCTTCCTGATGCCTGTAATCAGTAAAATGTGTTAATATCTCATTATAGAATTAAATTCTAACTTTCATGTTTCAAAGATTGTCATTACAGACTTACCCAGTGACAAAAAAACACCTACTCTGAAGACATAACAGCTCTGATATTCAAGACATTAAGGACTATATGAGTTTCTTGAAAAGATAGCAGAGTTAACTATCATTTGTTAAATTAAGCATTTAAAAAATAAATCCTTCACGTGTTAATTTAAATCATTATACTGTAAAAACCTTATAATCTAGAATGTGGAGACCTAATTTAAATGCTGGAAAACCTACACTTTGAAAATGCACTTGGTAATTACCATCACAAACCCCAAAAATGTTTTAGGTCTTGGAAAGTGGACATTTTTTAGATTTTTTTTGCCATTGGTGCAATTTACTCAAGCACACTCATGTATTAAAATCATAAAGAACAGAGCCAAAAGCCCTTTTTACACAGAGATCATGCTATAAGACCACTACTAAATCCCCTCTTTGTCTCATCTTTGTATTTTTACCAAAACAATGGCATCATGCCACTCCAGTGTGTGAGATTCCAATTATCAGTCAGAGACCCTCAGTCGACTGAGATTGCTTCAAGTCAGGAAGTCATTTTTTTCTGTGCAATGTACTTCTAGGGACATTTTGGTCCCCAGATTTTGCTGTAGAGTGAATCATCTCGACTTTCATGCTACTTTTTGATATCTACAGTTCACTAGCTTCTGTTTGATGTCTACTGTTGGCAAAAAATGTTGTTGCATGTTTATGACCCTTCATTCGCCCCATTTGCTTGTCTATGGCGTGCATGCCACTGTCACACTTAACATCCTATGGAGCCCATTCAAACTAAAACTCTGTATGGAAAACAAATCAAATTGTCTAATATTTGTATTGAACAGGCAAATCTGATTCAACTGGCATAATTCTCAGTCGGGTACAGCCCTGGGCGGCATTTAGGAAGCAATTTTATACACAAGCAACTTTATACACAATACCAATGGTAATAACAATAATTTACCGTCGCTGTTATATGGCAACTTATCCTCTGTTCGGAGTGTAATTGTTTCCCCAAATTGCTGACATTAAGCTGCTGACTACACCGAGTTGCATTTTAAATCTCTCACAGTGGGTCGCACACAAGATGTCGTCCAAATGTCACACCCACCCTGCACATGATCCTTTCCTGCCAGCTGTCCCATTTACACAGACAGAGTTTCGTTGCTGTCAGTACCTCTGCCAGCTTAAAGGCGAGACAACTCTGTCCCTCCATTCTGCTATGGTGCCTTTTACTACAGAATGGTGTCGGGAATAACAGCATGAAATTTCCACTTTGAACAGGCTGTGTGAAAGGGGCATTTGTTTACTATAACTTAATAACTTCAGCATTTCAAAACTAAATCTTTCACACGTTCTCTTCAATCGTTGTACAAACCTCATAACCTGCTCTTTGGAGACTTCCTTTAAATGCTGAAAAAACTGCACTTTGAAAATGCACTTACTATTGCGTATATAATTACCATAACAACTCCCCAAAAAATGTTTTAGGTCTTGGAAAGCAGGTGTTTCTACGTATTTTGCCAATAGTGCCAAATTACGCAAAAACTATTAAATTTGCTGCAAAGAGCAGAGTCAAAATGTGGCAAAAGAAGGTTAATGATCTGGGTGTTTGGTAGTCCAAATCCACGGACTCACTGGATACTCTTCCCTCTAAAACTGGCCAATGTCCTAATAAGCAAAGCACTAAAAGCCAACAATCTCATCTGGAGCTGTTTTGTAGCAGCCACCAGTGGATTTCTGCAGTTGTAATGGGCAATTCCCAGTTTGGAACTGTGTGTTACTGATGAACCAGAGTAAATTTCCTTTAAGACATAAAAGTTAAAGTATTTCAAGTGATACTGTAAATCAGACACACCTTTGAAACATTTCAGGAAGGAGTGTGAACAGGTGTATTTCGTTCTCTCACACTGTCACGTCCTCCACAGAATATCACGTGAGGATGGTGAATACTTGGCCTACATTCAAAAGGCAGGGACTCAGATTTACAGGCCAGTCCCACAGTGGAAGGCATCCACATGGAGACACAGAAAAAGGCAGATGACGAGGCTGGCCGCTAGACAACAGAGTCAGATATAGTGAGTCAACACTGACTGTAAGAAGGCTCTGCAATGTTTGAGAAGTCAAAACCAGTGACTACCAGAGTCATAGCACTTCAGTATGCTGGAGTGACAGCAACTGTGTCCGGTCATTCTAATATCTCTCATTATAGGTACGAGGTAATAAAACAGGTTCTAGATGCTCAAATTCTTCCAGCTGCTCCTTCATGTTGTGCTTTTCTCAAGTTACAACTGAGTATAATCTCATAAAAATGAGTGTGACAAAATATTATTATTATGGGTGTTAGTGTGGGTTTTAAGACATCGTAAAGCATGCAATCACTTATGAGATTAATATTAATTTTAAGACTAAAATCATTTTGAAAGACACTAGAATGATGTAACATGTTGGATTTTATAGTCAGCACTCCCTCACGTTTCTGACCATCCTTTTTAACCCTTCGAAAGCTGGATCAACATCACTTTTCTTGTGCTGTGCTCAGACACTTTTCACAAGTATTTATGCCTTTGAACCCTTAGTTAATTGGTTTTATTTCTTTAAAAAGCATGGAAAAAAGCCAAGAAGCAACTTGGCAAGAAATATCCTGCAAATTTCAAGAAATTCATATATTTAGAAAATATGGGGAAAAGGCCCAGAAAGCTATATTTATGATTATTGTAATCATTATTGAAAATGTTACTACATAAGTATTATTATTTTTTTATTTATTCTTTTTTTCAATTATTTTCCTTGTTTGTTTGTTTTTTACATTCCTTTTTCTTTTCCTTTTTTGTTCAATTTTTCATGTATTTTTTGTACTTTTTACCAATTTATTGCAAATGTTTTTAATGATCTCTTCTCAACCTGCTCATTGCCTTCTTACCATGTTTTTGTATGAAATAAAGCTCAGATTTCAAATGGTTAAGAAAACCAGCTTCTCAATTTAAACTGGCTCCTGAGCATCTTCACTGGAGCAGTTTCCTGCACTGAGTGGGATAAGGCCCAAAAAATTATCCTGGACATGAAGATATGCTCCACGATGCTACTTCTGAGCGAACCTATGGGTGTGTTACTATGGGAAACCAGAGGGCGGCCATGTTTATGCGCCTGGTCCTTTGAACAGTGTTTGAGTGGGTGAGGTCAAGCGAGTATAAATGAATTAGTAGGCTACTGTTTTCCTTTAGTGCAGTTCCTCCCACAAGCATGGAACATAAAGCTTGGGCAATTGATCTTTCTTGATGAAGAAGAAATAGCCACATAGAGATCTGAGGTGTGATTGTGCTGAGGTTTTCCCTTACATCCTGCCCAATCTGGTATAACCCCATTCTTTCAGTTGGAGGAAATACTTAAAAACATGGCAGAGAGTTGGCATTACAACAGTTGGACAGGTCTTTGTTGAAAAAAATCTTACCATTTAACAACTCAAAAAATCATTTTGGTCTCTTAGTTTTTAACATACGCTCAACCATCTTCTGTTTTAAAGAAGAAATGTAAAGTGGGAGCTGTATCTGCCTCATGCTCACAGTGGGATCAGCTTTAAAGAAAGTAACACTAATGCATATTTTTGTCCAGCTGGGTTGGCAGCATAACCTGAACTTATCCTTGACAGCTTCATAGTTGAACACAATTTGGAGGTCAAATTTGAGCTCTTCTAATGTTTGAGATTTAGAAATATATAATATAAGATTATGTGAATAGCATGTATCCATTGTTGCATTATCCAAGGTGGAGGACAAATGTCAAGAGCTACTTTCACATATATTGCACCATTCTGCCTTCTCACCATTCTGGATTTAAGGTACGTCCGCCTTTAAGCCAACATCAGAGGTAGCAACAGCATCGAAACAGTGTCTCCATAAACAGGACAGCCGGCATGACAGAACAGGTGGATAGGACGGGTATGACGTTTGGACAATGTGTGTGACCCACCACAGCAGATTTAAAACGCCGCTAGTGGTAGTTAGCTTACTCAAAGAAAAAGAACGGCAGGCATAAATGTCCATGAATAGGAAAAACAATCAGATTCTGGAGTTGCTTACCCTCCGAGCAGAGGACAAGATCAGCTGTCAAATATCAAGGACAGGAAATGGTTGTTATTGCCATGTTATGCCATTGTTATTGTTCATTAGGTGCTGCCACTGTGTATGTTGTATGTCATAATTGAGGCTAATGCTGGTTACATGTCACACCCGTCACACCTCTTTTGATTCTGCGATGCCGGCATGTTGTCTATAATCACACACTGGAGCAGAATGATGCCACGAACATTTGAATCTGTGTAAAAATGCAAAGGAGGCATAAAGCTGGGACTTCAAAGTGGCCCTGTTGCACAATCTGTGTAAAAAAACACAAGATTTATGCTGGCACAGTTGGCAACCAGTTATTCAGGTCCATTAATCCACTTCCTCTGGGACTGTCCAGCTGTTAAAATACTCTGGTTAAAAGTGACATGTCTTATGTCCAACTTTTTCCAATATTAATTTCCCAGTTAGTCCCAAACTGCATGCTTGCTGGGCCTGAAACTAGACAATAATGTTGGAGTCACTGTCGACTGCCGATGGATGTTGGGTTGCCTATCTACTACAAGACTAAATCTTTTAAACTGGAAGGAGTGTAAAACAGCCTGCTTCTCTAGGGATTCACGACTGGAGAAATAACATGGAACGAGCAGCCTGCCTGTTAAAAGACTTTGATAAGGGCCTGAAAGACCACTGGGACACTGTCTGTACACTTCTAAAATAGTAGCCTGCATCTAGTTGAGAAAGCTTGTATACAAGTATGAAATTTAATGTATGTTGTGTGGTATTATAGTGTCACCCTTGCATCCTCTTATTTACTGTTTTGTAATGCAGTATGTATTTTCTGTTTTATTCTTTTTTGAATGTGTGTTAAACCTAAAAGAGAAAAAAAGAGGTGTGTCTGCGCTACCAGTCACTGACTCACTGACTTTCTAATGATCTTAGTTATTGGTAATTATTCCAAACTGGACAACATATATATATATATATATATACATATATATATATAGATAGATAGATAGATAGATAGATATATTTATATATGCATTTGCATTTGTCATGTATCGATAATTATAAAAAAGGATTTCATAACATACATAGAGCTTGTTATTTTGTACTTTATAATGATGTAAAGCAATCATTGAGTCTTATGTTTCAGAGAGTGATTTGACAAGTTTGACTTTATCACCATAAAGGGTGACTCAACATCACGTGTGATGATGTGAAACATGTACTCTGGTAACCTATGGGGACAAATCAATAGTAAGGTCTTCTGCTCGTAGTAGGCTATTATTTTTATTTAAGTTGCTTTTTTCATGCCAAATGTAACCATGCTAAATGCTTTTTTAAATGCCTAAAACAATAACAGGCCACTCCTTCAACGGCCTTAACAACTTAAATGCTAAAGAGGGGAGTTTCTAGTCATGCTAGCATACTTTACTTTTAACTAATGTGGCTTGCATAAAACATATATTAATACTTTTGTCGCTTTTGTATGGTATCGTTTTACATTTCTATGGGCCAACTGAGTTCGTCCTCGCTGTCGCTGAGTTCGCAGAAACGTGAGAAGTTCCCACATCGGCCCTACAGGCTCTGTGTGAGGATGTCATGGCTACCAGGCAACAAGTTAATAACCGAGCGGCCAGCAGCCATTAAACTATTTCTCTCAATATAAAACGCCGGCTGAAAGACACAAAGTAACACATTCGTGTACGGTTTAACACGGCGTACTTTATAAATGACTCGTCTTACCTCAGGCAGATGAGGCTCAGTGTGAAGGGGGAGCAGCAGCAGTTTTTGGACACATAATATTCCTCCTGATGGATGGACCCGCAGTGTTTTGAAGCTGGGCCGAAATGTCCTTTCAAAACAAAGTTTGTTCTGTAAAGTGAAATGGATGAGCGGCGGTGTGGGTCTCCCACCAAAGTCTCCCGTTCAGAAACAGGACGACAGAGTCCACTTTCTTACAGTTGTTAGTGTTTCCCAGGACAACTCAGTGGGAGGAGTCTGCACGAGGGCTAGGCTATTATAAGCCTTATTTGCATTGGGTTTCCTCTTGGAGTTCACTCTCAGACTACAGGAAGTACATTTTCAGACGTGAGTGTGGACAAACTCACCTCTGTGGTTTAAAAAAGTATATATACGTAAACACCTTAAGATAAGGTTTTACTTTTGTGACTGTTGTAGTTCGTGTCTCGTGGTCGCTCTTCCGTGGCAGAGTGAAGCTAGAAACATTTTATTAACCTCCTGTGTGTGTTTTTCACAATAAAAGAAGTAACGTCGAACAAGTTCTACTGTCCCCTTGAAGCTCACTGACGACTCATATTGAGTTAGAAACTGTACTTTATATATCAGAGTAGAAGTGTCTAGGGCATGACTTTTTTATCATGACCCTCTCTGGAACTATAAATATTTTTCCTTGAGCCTCCCTGAGGGGACTGGGGGAAAATTTATGACCCTGCCCTCACACTAAAAAAACACATTTTTCGGCTTCTGGCTATGATAAATGGAGTGATTTTGGAGATTTTTTAAAGAAAACATGTCACCAGGGGGTTTTGGGGTTCAGAGAATATTTAAAAAACACAAAGTAGAACAATATATACATTTGGTATTATTTGGTATAAAGTTTTTAAGTTGTTCTCTCTAAAATCACAACTAATCAATGAATTGATTGTTAATGTTACCAAGAATCATTTAAGCAAAGTGCTTACAGACTGCAACCCAATGAACCTGACAGCTGTGTAGGCAATTTTAGTGTCATTTTGGAGCATATATTATTTATATTGTTAGTTTGTTGGTGTGTGTGTGTGTGTGTGTGTGTGTGTGTGTGTGTGTGTCTGCGTGTGTGTGTGTGTATGTGTGTCTGCGTGTGTGTGTATGTGTGTCTGCGTGTGTGTGTGTGCGTGTGTGTGTGTGTGGGCGCGCGCTGAATCCTGTAAGATTTCATGTTACACAGGCAGGCTCAGAGTAGCGTAGACCTCTTACCAGCTCACTTAGCTTTTATTGTGAAGTCAAGGCTCAAAGCCCCACATGATGTAGCAACTAACTGCTGTGGCTGCAATTGACCATGACATCTCACCATGTTTCCAGTAATAAATAAATAAATTCAGAAGAAGTATGACTACAGTGTTATTACACAGTGTGTTCACTGTTAGTTGTAGTTTTATTGAACTATAATCACCATGATGTGCAGTTCAGACTAACTCTGGCACCACTTTGATGTTTCCAACAGCTCTGTGCTTTCTCCAAAGCTGTAACTGACATCTACTCCTCTGAAACAGCAACCATATATCACATCCTGCTGAAGCTACAGTGATACTAGAAAATGCATTAACTGTAAGGTCACTAAGTTCAATACGGATACTATGTGTGAATATCATGTGAAATGCCATAGCAATTGTGTGTCATGCTGTACGTTAAGGTCACTGATCCGACATACTTTTTCTTTCTTTCTTTCTTTTTTCTTCCTTGGTCTATATTTTGGGCCAAGTGCTCACATCAACCAACCATCATTAAAGTATGAATCACAGATATTTGGATTGTCCAGTGGTGCAATTCGCATGTGTGTAACCCTCTATACAGAGGTTTCACTGCTGTCTCATCATGACTGCATACAGTTTATCACCCTTTAGGCCCAGGAGGTAAAAAAAATCTCTTGTGGTTTGAACTGCCCTCTGCTGGTTCAGAAGACCTTCTGCAATGATCTCTGAATGAAGGGGATGTAAAGTAAGGGCACAGAAACTCTCTTGAAGCATTTGCAACATAGATTGTGACTAATGGTGCAAGCCATGAGGCAGATTGTTTTGGAAAAATTAAATTAATTAATTAAATTTCGCTATAAAGTGATCTACTAGATGTATGAGCATTCAAATGCCTTTATTCTCCAGCAGCCCATTAGTGTGAAATGTGTTCAACTCAACATGTGTCAACCCGCGGAAATTAACTGCAAACCCTTGTCTGTTTGTTCTATACACAGTAACATATACAGGATGCCCTGTTTAGAACAACCTTATTTTTCATTAGGTTTCTGTGCATAATTGTATGTGTGAGTGCAACAATGGCAGTGCTGAAAAGGAGCTTTCACTCCCTCGCTTTAGTTGACAGAAAAAATGTGTGTTGTTAATTTCAGAAATCAATCATATTCATCAGAGCTTTTAAATAACATCACATACTGAAAGTAATAACAAAATAAGACAGAGATGTGTTTAAAATCCACCCTTTCTAGAACGCCAACTCATCTGACTGGCATCTTTTGAGTGACATGAATAGAACAGAGATTTTATTATGTGGCTATGAAAAAAAAAGCGGTTTTCAGCT
Organism: Plectropomus leopardus; assembly: GCF_026936395.1. Classification (NCBI taxonomy): domain Eukaryota; kingdom Metazoa; phylum Chordata; class Actinopteri; order Perciformes; family Serranidae; genus Plectropomus; species Plectropomus leopardus. The sequence continues at coordinate 35,354,883 of NC_142176.1, read as the reverse complement.
GAGCCTTGCACACATGTGAGCCCACACTTACAGATGAAATCACTCCTAATAATGTTATAATGGCCCCAGGGGCAGGAAAGGAGGAAGTTTTTTTTTTTCATGAAACAGACGGAGTCTTGATAACTCTAGATCCTAAAAGATTTCATCAACTGTGTTTTAATCATTTTGTGAGCTAACGAGGAGTACACACTGACGTCTGTAGGAGCAGACTGACCTATAAGAGCCAGACAGATTTCTGAATGTTAGTTCTCAACTCAGGCTCTAGGTTTAAGTCTGTCTCTCACACTCTCAGCATTGCTTATCTGCTGTTATGGGTCATAACTGTGACAAAAGCATTACTAATGAATCACACCATCGTCTGCTGGCTTTTTCCAAATAAGTGCCTGTTGCCAGAAAGAGAAAAACACAATAAATCCTCAGCTGCAGCAGATAGAACACAGAGACTTACACTAAGCCTGACAGACAGAGAAGTAAAAAAACAAATATTAGAATTTTTTTTAATTCTAAAATGAAATTACTGCACATTTGAGGAACAGCGGTTATTAATTTTTCATTATTGTGCAAACACAAAAATGAAATTGATTTATGAAAAGTTTTTTTATGCCTAGACGAGTACAAAATGCTAAACTTCGAGTTTTGTTGTCTTTCAAAAGTGATGTCATGATTTTGACTGGAACTTGTCTTTACATCCTGTAGTAGCTACAAAGACCTACTGTGCAGCCAACTGTATTACTGTCTAAACCTCAACTTTCTGCACTCTATGAATCTGACACCTTGCCAAACACGTGCACACGGTGTTGGAAACACACCAGGTGTACGCGTTCCATCACTGTATGTGAAATTGAACCACAGAAAGGTTGTTTCGGAGGCCCAGCAGGCAGCCCGGGTCTTCCTCCCGTTACAAGCATCTGTGCTCGTAGCTTTGTGTCTATCCTCCACCTGTAACCAGTCGAGGGTTAGATAAATGGCAGGTGGTATTGAAAAGAGTCTCCATTCACCGCCATGCTGAGCTGCACTTAGACACATTATTGCAGTCTGGAGGAGGAGTGGAGGGACGTGGGGGGAATGTTGAAGCGGGGCGGTCTGCGAGACTGCCAGAACACAAGCGAGACGGGGAAACAAGCACGACACAAAGAAGTACATAGCTGCCTTTGTGCAGCAGTAAAAGGAGGTTTTGTAAGTTGGAGGACTTGGATGGAAGAGGATGGAAGAGATAGCACAGAAGAAAAAAAAAACCCAGCCAGAGTAAACACTTGGATAGAGAGACAAAAACACACTAGTTGCAAGAGAAGGGAGGAGGGAGACAGAGAGAAGGAGCGAGAGGCATATCATTTGGCTGAAGTGCCTTCAGAGTGCTACACACACTGTCTTACAATTCAGTGGAAAGCTTCTTACACTCGGCAGTACGGTCCACATTTCCACTCACTCAGTCTGGGCTGGGAGGATTTTGTTGGTTTTCTTCAAGCTGCGCTGGGAAAGTTTTGCAGGAAAAAATGGCAACACATGGGAAATGCTTGAAAGTTTGAACTTTAGTATCGAAAATATGTAACATTTGTCGATAAACTGTGAGTTAAGAGGCCCATACACCACATACTGGCCAGTTTGCAATCAGTCTGCTGTTTGGATTTCACACTTAAGTTTTGCATGACAGTTCAGTTTATTTCAAACCAATGCCCATACCTGACACCTCAATAATGATTGGCAAAATAATTTTACCTTCCAAAGTCCTTGCTCTGGGGCTTTCTCTCGTATTATATGATCTTCATCAACATATGGAGTTCGTTTCCTCTATTTCTGAGAACAGGACTTTTTGCCCATCGGCTTTAAATTTGAGATTTAATGTTTAATTTTGACCTTGCTGACAAAACAATCTCATTGCTTTGTCACAAGATCCCCATCAGATCTCTTAAGGTGAGATTGTTTTGCCTACTGTTGTTTCAAAGGTCAAGAATGAACTAGGTTAATATATTCCTGTAAAACAAACATTAGTTTTATGATCCTGCATTGGCACTAGCTGTGGCTGGAAGCATTATGATTTGTGGTTGTCCTTCCGTCCTATTCTCAAGTATGTGATATCTCAAGAATGTCTTGAGACTCAAAGGTCATTGTGGCCTCAGGAAACATGTTTTTGGCCATAACTTGAGAAGTCATGTGCTAATTGAAAAAAAATTCACACAGATGTCTAATAGGATAAAACGATGAAGTGATGACATTATATCCAAAAGGTCAAAGGTCAGCTTCACTGTGGAATTACAATGCTCTACAAAATCACTTTTCTGGCCATCATTAATGTCATAACTCAGGAACAGAAGGGAAGACATTTGGTCAGACATTGAATTGGTGACACTAATCTGGCAGACGTGGGTGTAAACTGTAAGTGCAAGTTGGTTGATTTGTAGAGACATACAACCATGCGTTGGTAATTCTAGTTTACTATGATTATCATCTTGTAATTAACAAATAGTTTCTTGTCTATTTTTTTACATGCTCTATTTTATCATTTTTGTGACCTTGTAATAATGTGTTATCTTGGCTGGCCCTTCCAAAAAGAGACTGGTATTTCAAGGGACTTCTTGGTTAAATAAAGGTTCAATAATATAAATGAATAATAAATATTGGACTATCTTGGGCATTCCCACAATTGGGGGGCCAAACAAAAAAATATATAACCAATTGTTTTGCTGCATCTAACAAGCTGTTTCCCAATGGCATGGATAAACAATAAAGACAACATTTTTTTGAATCGTATTTCTGCCCACCTGTCAAAGGTTAAGCCGCACTCTTCTTTCATCTCCCTTTGCTCGCCACTAAATGATGAGGGAAATATCCAGCCCTTTAGCTTTGCAGTTCATCATTGTGTCAACCAGCTTGTTGCTAACTTTGCCAATCTGCCATTTAATTTTGAGCATGTACAGCTACAGTGTGATATCATGTTTTTGGCTGAAAAAACAGCTGTTTGCGGGGGCTGGAAACAAAGCCGATGAGAGTGAAGAGACTGAACTGAAACAGTAAAGTTGCAGGATGTAAAACTAAAACAGCCAAAATATGCTAAAATGCTCTGTCAAGCTGTCGTAAACTGAAGTTGGTTGATAATTCTCTCTGGGTGCATCACTGTGAGTGAACCCTCTGATAACACATTGTCATTTGATTAATTGTTTATGCAAAATTATTGATTAGTGCAGCTTTTAGTAATTTGAGACCATATATTTGAGAAATGTGTCAAGGCCAAAATAAAAAAAAAAAAATAATTCTGTGTAAATTTTTGACTTGTATATATACTGTATAAAAAGATCACAAAGCAATATGCTCTGACTGTTTTTACTTTAAAGTTTTTCATCATTGTTATTTTGGCAAAGTTGACATATGTTAAGAATAAAAAGTTCTGACAACATAAAAACCAAAAAGATTTCTGAAAGCTTCCCCGTGGTTGAAGCTGTCTGTTTTCTTGGCAACACAGTTCACTCAACTGCCACCCACCATTTGTTTTAGCAGGGCTTTTTACATGCTAACCCTACAGGTAAAACAATTCACAGGGTATTTCACACAGATCCTCTGTAACTGTCAGCTTTAAATTGACTCTGGATGTGTGATTTTCCTGCAGATCCTCGTTTTTTTCCCATCTCGACTTGTAAGAATGTCTCAGAGCATCAAAATGTACCTCAGAATTATCTGAATACTGTGTGGTGTAATTGCACAGATAACAGTACACCAGTCATGCTGCTGTCATTCAGCCAGTAACATCCAACACTGCCATTCCAGCATCTCAGACACCTGTTAAAGGCTAAATCTGCTAATAATCTATTTTTTAAAAAGATGACAAATTCCACGAAAATACCAAAACCAACTATGAGTTTGATTCTATAACAAGTATTTCCTGTGAAACAAAAGACTAACATAGCTTATTCATATCTGCCATAGACCCACATTGCTTTCCAAAAACTATAAAACAAACCAGAAATGTCTCATACTGTTGCACTGGGTGAAATGAGTCCTTGATTACAATAAATATGAACATTTATTTTGAGGCAATCCACCCTGCTGCCTCCAGAAATACTCATGAGAGCACCAAATATGTAATAATCTGCTGGTGAAAACAGTCCCCAGCATATGCACAATTTACTCCTGCACTTAAACAACACATTTGTGATTTTCTTCTTCGTACAAACCAATGAGCTTTCGTGCCACAAACAAACAAGGGAAGTAACAAGAGACATCTTGGGTTTTAGTCTCTTCATGGGATTAATTGACAATAAGAAAGATTCATTCAAATCTTATTTCCCTCAAGAATTTTTCAGTTTTTGGATTCTTCATTCACAATGGAGGCATATAAAAACAAAGTTTTCTTTAAGAAAGTCAAGGTAACATCGGGTGAGTAATTGATATACAAATGTTCATGGATGTGAAGCATTCCTTTAAGACAGATATTTAACATGTTTACCATATGAACTCTTATTAATTGCAGGAAATCATGATTAGAAGCCTATTGAATTGAGTATTAGAATATCATTCTAATCAAAACATTGCTATTTGCTCTAAGTGTGCTCTAAGTGTGCATCAAGGGGAGGCACGGTGTCGCTTTAAGCTTCTATTAGCATACTATTTGCTGAAAAACTGTGTTATATTGAGCCAAAAAACAAACATTCATTATAAAGCTGATGGTTAAAACATGAAGTAGAAACATTTCTAGGAAGAGACAGTGGCGTACTTTTACTGCTGGTGGTTAGAAATGATCAATATGTGATAATGAGATAAATCAATCTTTTTGTAATTACAGTAAAAGCATTCATGAATCATTTCAGTCCCTGTCATGTCCACAAGATGTCAGTGTCTGTGATGCTGCAGGTCAGTAAATCCAGTTGATCCCATCAGCTGGGATTTACTGTCTTTGTGGAGTCTAAACACACCACAATACAAATCACTGTCACACAAACTCTGTGTGTGTGTGCGTGTGTGTGTATGTGTGTGTGTGTGCGCGCGCGCACGCACGTGGCAAAATCACATTTCAGACCTAACAGCATGGAGTGTTCAAATGATTTTCAATATAACAAAACCATGATTGAATTGTGTTCATACAGTTGTCTTTTCGCCTCACAACGCCTGTGTTTAGGTCAAAGTTTACCACCCCTGTGTCTATGTCTACATGTCCTAATGCCTGTTCTTTATGTGTCTACACATGCAGACCTGGATGCATGCCAGGTCAGGTGACCTAAACGAGCTGGCGTGTCCAACCAAATGAGAGGGATTTGGGGAGGTTGGACCCACCTCCAAGATCCACCTCCATTCACTAAAGCCCAGAAGATTAACTCCCTCAGATCTCTCCTCTTTAATTAGGAGCAAACAGGAGGAGTGACGATGTAGCTCCTCCAGAGAGAAAACAGTTGGGTACATAAACAGAGAGGGCCTGACTTATTGTTGCTGACACATAATCTTGGATTCCATCCATCTGAATATTTCTGTGTAAATACATCAGTCTAGTGTTATAAAATATATTGCATAAACTCCTATTCACACAGGATGGGAGAGGAGAGAATGCAGTCATAAAGTTAATCACATACGCATTTGGATTATATTTCGCAGTATCAATCATATCAGAGACAGCAATGGTTTTTTAACTCTTTATCCCATGCAAAATGGGTAAAAATGATCCACAACAAACCCACCAGGAAAGTTCCAGGACTTGCCCAGGCCCTGAGATCTGCCATAATGCTCTACAACTGTTTTAAAAAGCAACATCCACCCTAAAAAATGTGACACAGACTCAATTAAGGCCCAGTCAGAGAAGAAAAAGTAGCACAGAACTGTAGCGGTAATTGTACCAGCAGGGTTTTGTTTTCTGTGTCTCTCCTCTGCCTTGTTAGCTTAAAGTTATTTTGTGCCCACACACAGAAGATGAGGCACTTAAAGAAGGAAAGAAAAGAGAACTGAAACATGAGCAGGTGACACTGAAACCCTGAGGGGCTAATAAACAATATTTTAGAAGCATCTGACAGAAAGAAAACAAAACCAACATTTATAAAGTGTTCATGTTAGACAAGAAAAGAGGAGAAAGTAACATAATTCCCTTTCACTGACTGTGCTGTCAATGCCTGCTCAAACATGCAGCTAATTGCGAGGATGTCAGTTCTGACATTTACATGACCCTCACATGTACAAAATTCAAGTTTAACCATTGAGAAAAGGGACCCACGGAGTGGGCTTTATCATTTTTTCACAGAATCCTCCCCCAGGATGCTATTAATTTCCTGGTTGTTGAGATGAGATGACTCTGCGATCCAGCTCACTTGCCATTGCAGGGATTGTGCGGGCCAGGCCCCTCCTCCTGAGGCCGGCCTTGCAGCCATCATCAACCGTAATACCAATGTGTTCACCAAAGGACGAAGCTCTGCAGATGAAGGGCAGAGACGTTGGGCATGTTAGCAGCCCATCACTAACTTCCTCTTTCAGGACACCTCACATGATCACATCAAGATGTGACTTCATACTTTATCATTAATAATAACTAGATCCAGGACCTGAATGTTGGGACTAAATGCTGGATTATTCAGTTGGAGCAGTCCAAAAATGTCATGATGGTGTTATGGTGAACTGCATCATGTGATTGGTGGACAGTGTGTCTGGACGGATGGGTAAAAGCAGTCAAGGGCGGGGCTTGGAGGAGGGGTTAAATAGAGACTGGTGAAGACAGAGAGTGGGGGCTAAATTTAGCCAATGGCTCTGCTGGGGTGGAGCTAATCCTCTTTGCACTAGAATTATCTGGCCTTCGGATTAGAGAGCTTTGCCTCTATGCAAGACATCTACTCTCTATAATGATGTCCCATAGCAGGCCGTACCATGTCCCCTAGTGGGGGGGGGGGGCTGTAGTAAGCAAACAATTGTAACAGATTGCACATAAGTAGCATGCAATATTATTTCCAGACAACTGCTCCAGAATAGTCATCTACATAAAGTTCATTGTATTGGAAATAGTGAAACTTTAATATGCATTAAAAGGGAAATGTAAGTACGACTTAGTTGGCTCAAATGATAAGTACTACTGCATACTGCCTTAGATAACAAATTTTATTTATGTTTTACTGTATCAAATTGATGACAGGAAGGTCTTGTAGGGTAATGGTATCCAACCTGGGGGTCAAGGATCAAATCTTAAAAATATTTTGTGTAACACAGGGAGAAAACACTGTTTGGTCACAGCTGGTGAACTAAAGCAACCAGTGCAAAGGGGTCAAAAGTGCACATTCATTCATTCCTTCTCACTGCTAGTGTTGGATGGATGTAGATTTTTAACTTAAAAAGTACAAATGAATAAGCTTAAAAATGTACTTAAAAGGGACTCAGGGCGATATTTAGATTATGAGTTTTCTTCACATGGTTCTTAAAATGGAGTTGGCTGAGCCATTGACTGGCTGTTAACAGTGCTAACTCCATGAATAGTGCAAAACAATGGCAACAGTGCTGATGGAGCTAATGGTGTTAACAAGGGAGGAACCAGAGGGAGGGCGCTATGCTTCTGCATTGACGCAATACTGGTGGTAACTACACGGTGCAAAGGGGTAGATGAGCTAGCACTAACATGCACGTGCAGCAGGACTGGCTAACCACAACAAATCAAAGAGAAAATAAGATTACAAAACACACAGAGTTAGCATGACCTCATTCTCTGCTTAAGATGCCTTTACTCCACTATATCTTTACATAGAAAATAGTAGCTTTCTTCTATATTAATGCTCCGAATGTCACATACAGAAGCTTTAAGTATTCAAAGTAAAGTATGTAGCACTTAAAGAATAGCGCCTGTCAGCGTAATATAGTGCAACGTCATATATTATATCACTGGATCATTATTACTTTTATATTAATATGAGCAGGGTAATAATGTTACAGATAATACATCTAAATCCATCTTTTCTTGATAATAAAATACCTGTTTTTTGACTGTTAATCTGACAAAACAAGCTACAAGCAAAATGCAAAGATGGCACCTTGGGGTTAAGGAAATTGTGACAGACATTTTTCTGAAATGTTGATGTTTTATAGACAGAACAATTTATCAGTTAATTCTGAAAATACTCAAGTAATCTACAATTGCCTAAGAAATCAAATGTATTGTCAGCAACATGGGTCTGTGAGAATGAATAAAACAGGATTTTCCTCATAACTTTATTGAAGTCCGAACACAGACCAGTCAAGCCCTCACACCTGCTTGATCCGTGCAAGCTTGACTCTTTCTACCTCTCCCTCCTTTATTTTTCTTTAACCACAAGAACTATCAGCTGACTGAACAGTCCCAACTAGCTAAAGTACCTGATATCAAAAGAGTAAATGTAAAAGTAAATGTACTCGTTACATAATGTCCATGACACAACACATTCTGGAAATTTAGTGCCTTGCTGTGCATTTGGGTGCATCAAGCCTTTCACTTTCTCATAATACCAGGACACTGTAAACACCAGTAAAAACAAACTCCATAAAGATGTTTTTGGCAGAGTGTGACTGCAGACAGCAAGTGCTGAAGGCCTCTCAAGGCCTAAGCATTACATCCATATATTAAAAGCAATTATGTTATATAATATACTATCATTTGGGAAGAGTCTGGCATCAGTCCACCACATCATCCAGCTGTAAATGCTGTTCTCTCAGTGGCAGTCCTCCACACTCTGTATATTTTCTGTATGTAAACCACAGGAATGATATGTGGTGCAGGAGAGCTATGATTATCTATCTTCAGCAGTCGGTGCCACTCAGACACATCCATTATCACCTCTGTACTCATCCACCACGCCCAACAAAATGAACCACCAGTCCTTCCTTCATGTTCCAAGAGGGGAGGAATATTTTAGCCATTTTTGCTGATATGCTCATTCAGAATGACTTGGGATGGAATATCAGGTACAGAGAGTTGATGGCCCTGTTTACACCTGGTATTAACATGTGTCTTGGGTAATCCGATAGCATGAGCTAACACAGCTGGAGCTTTTGAATGGTCCCAACAAACTCACACCGACACCAAAAGGGCTCAACTCTGTTATTAACCCTGTTAATAAACATAAGGTAAAGTTAGCTGTGTGATACCAACAGTTAGCCCTGTTGATGTGTATGATCAGAATACCAAAGATGCATGTTAATACCAGGTGTAAACAGGGCCGATGTCTCACTAAAGGACACTTTGACAGGACATATAGCTATTGCAGGGATGTGCCATTCTGCT